>NW_020945237.1:13681279-13871303 GCF_900497805.2 Vombatus ursinus | reverse complement strand
GGGGAGGAGGATGGAAAAAAATGCACCGTTGAAGGGAGAGTGGAAACTGACACCGGCCCCAAAATGGCTCAGAGTCCGCCCGCCCCCTCCCCCGCGGCCCCCTCCCCCGCGGGTCACGTGCTCCCCTCATTCCTTAAGGGCGGCCTGGGAATTAGTGTCGGTGTAGTCGGGGCCCCGCGGCCGCCGCCGCCGCCGCCGCCGCCGCCGGCCTCCCCTCGGCTGCCCCCCTCCCGCTCCTCCTCCCCTCCCCCCGCCTTCTCCTCTCCACCACCTCTCGGCCTCCTCCTCCTCCTCCCCCTTCCTCCCTCCCTCCCTCGCACACTGCGCGGCGGCGGCGGCGGCGCTGGCTGGCTGGCGCTGGCTGCCGCTGCCGGGAGACATTTCTCCACAGCGCCACACACGCCACCCGCTCCGGGTGCGCAGCCCGCTCGGGCCCCGCACGCCGCCGCTCGCCGGCCCCTGCTCTCCCCTCTCCCCCCTCCCCCGGGAGCCACGGGCCGTCCCTCCCCGACTCGCGGGCGGCTTGGTCGCCTCGGTCCCGCGCGCCCGCAGACACTGTCTCCCGCCAAGGAAAGTGCCCAGTCCCCGCCACGCCTCCCGGGGCGCGGGCTGCGGCCCGGTCCGGCCCAGCCCGCGGGGGCCCAGTCGCCCCAAGGGCACCGCCTCTCCGGAATCAGCCACCCGCACCCCGGAGGGGGCTGCGAAGAGGATGGGGGGGGTCCCTGGGTCCCCTGGCCCGGCGCGCACGCGCAGGACGGCCGTTCCCCTCGGGATCCGGGCTCCCTCGAGGGGGGCCCTCGCGCGGGCGGGGGTCGGGGAGGGGGCGGGGTCCGAGTCGCGCGGTCAAATTTCCCGCTCTGGATCCGGTCCATTAGAAACTGATGGAGGGATGCCAAGTCGTCCGTTCCCCCCCCCTCCCCTCCGGCCTCCAGAGGCACCTCGGGGTGGGTCGGCTTTTGGCAGACGTCACCGGGGGGGAGAAGGGTCCGCTGGGGTTCGCCCCCACCGGAGGGCTGCTTGAGTGCTTTTTCTCTCTGGGGTCGGGGTTGGGAGATCCTGGGTGTTGGGGGCACCCGCCTCGAGGTGCCCGAGTCCTCCCAGCTGCTTTTCACCACTGGCGGGGGGGGGGGGGGGGTGTATACAGCCGGGCGTACAGTCTCTGCTGGGGCTTCCGTCCTTCCCCTTTTATTTAACATTGAACCCAGCAGAACGGGGCTAATTCACGTCTGTATCTTCATAGCAAAGGGGGAGGGGGAGGCATCCCAAACAAAAAAAAGCTAAACCCCAAATCCGCCTTCGGTTTGTGAACATGAGTATCTCAAAATTTATTAGAGCACATAACTCAAGGAAAGTAAGGAAATAACGACAAGGAAAGTAAGGAAATAACGACGAGGAAGGGAAAGAGGCAGTGGAAGAAATGAAGACAGGATAAATGAACAGAACACTTAAAAAAAACATACAACCATATTACTGCCTTCACTTCTATTGTTATAATGTAAAAAAGTCAGGTTTCATAAGTTTCACATGTTCAAAAGACGGAATTAATACAAATTCTACCCAAAAGGAAGGGATTTGACTTGCAGAAGGGATGGATGGCTTGCCCGAAGGACTGGGGAGCGCTGGTCTTCCTCTGACCCTAGCAGACTGTTAACATCCTTCGATCACATTTGAGCTGCTCTTTCCAGGCTTTTAGCGGCATCTTTAAGTTTTCCCACTAAATCCTAAAATATGTATATAATGTGATAGTTTTAGGATAGAAACATAAAGACTTATGATCGAAGATGGGAGGGGGAAAAGGAAAGATGGGAAAAGCACTTTCTAAAGAAGTCCGAAATTCACTGGACTCTTAACATTTAACAAATTACTGTCAGTTAAATATTTTCAAAGGCACCTTCATTTTCCCGTAAGAGTTCATCTTCAAATTGGTTATCTGCTTTTGAAATGAAATACAAGCTTTTGGTAAGAATCTTCTACAGTTAATAGAATGGTAGGGTACATCAAGACGAGATTTCTCAAAGATATTTTCTACAAATGGCTATGCATACATCTTCTCTAAAGATAAAGATCTAATGAATGGTCACAGGAAGAGCAATTCAGTATGAGAAATCTCTGAAAAACTGTCAATTGCATCAAATTTTCAACTGATGAACCTTATTTTCTGAAGTAGTAAGAGGAAAAAAAATAAGCTGTCAGAATAATCTACCAGGGAAATGTGTCTTTTGCATTTCAAGTCTTCACTTGGTTTTTAGGAAAACATTTTAGCTCCTTTCCCCCTCTGTGTACAAAAGGTTCTAAATAAGTTTATGCAGATGCAAAAGAATTTTTGGAAGTAATGCACATAGGGCATCCAACTTAATTTTGCTTTCCTTTATCACCCAAATCTCAGTTGTGAATAAAAACAAATGGAGGTAAGGGGAAGGAAAGTAAGTAATAAAGAAACAACATTTTTATAGCAAAGTTTAAAAAAAAATGGCAGTTTCCAGGCCTACAAATAAAGAGAAGTCAATTTTTAAATTATACTTTTAAAAGTTTTCCAACCTGTTCACCAAATTCTTATTTGACTTTTTGATAGCTGAGTAATAGTTTTTTTTTAATATCTAACATCTCAATAAGTTTAAATACCATACCTGTAATTGCTCCATAGTACAATTAAAGCTAATGTCAGGATGGGATCTAGAGTCCTCATTCTGGGGAAGGGAAAAAATATCAATTAAAATGAAGCTTTTAGCTTCATTGGTCTACATAAATGGGAAAAACAATAAATATGAACAATACCTCAACATTTAAGGTCACCAAATATGATGGTCGATACAGTTTGTGAAGTTGGTTGGTCTAAAACAAGAAATACATTTTATCAGCCCTCAATTAAAATTAGGAAAACTTCCCACAAAACCATTTCCTAAAGTATTCCAAACATTACCTTAATCTGATACTCCAAACGCCAAGAAACATCAGTTATAAGGAGAGGACATCTGCCAATACTGCAAAGTACAATGATACCTTATATACAATATTTCCAGAAAAATTTATCTTTCCTTTACACAGGGATGATATTCACCCATTGTCCCAATTTTAATATGTATGTTTCAAATACTTAAATTTCACCACAAAGTTATAAAACTAAGGAAGAGGGTAGTTTGTGGCAAAAATCTTTAATCAACTTTATCTTAATAAACATTAACTTAATTAAATTCAATCGTTTCACTTGCCCTTTAGCCCTTTTTCTTTAGGTCAGGATCTTTGTTTTGGTCCTGTGTTTGTTTCACCTAGCACAGAAATCATTCCTACCAGCAAGTGAAAAGTAACTCAGTGTGGTATTATGTTCAGCACCTACCTTCCCAGTAGGATTTCCAAGGAATTTTTGTTTTTCTATTAAAACAAAAAAAAAAAGAAAACATGTCTTTGCAAACTTATCAAGAGGAGATAGTATTAACTGGGAATGAAAATAAGTTGAATGTTACTATAACCTGATATTCAGTGCAAAAGAGTTCTATTCTTTCTCTGTCAAATTTACAGTCTTCTAGACATGTGCTGAAAATAGAAAAATCAGAGTTTAGTTTTGAAATTTAAATGGACACAACTCACCTATTGAATAGAAAATGGCAATTAAAATAAATTATACCTCAGAGTTGACTTGTCAGCTTTCTGCTTTCCTGCCTCCAGTATACAAGTTGCAAGTGCTGCATGACTGTGTTTTAATACCAAAGGATCAATATGTTTCAAGTCTGGATGATCTACAATAAATTAATTGCTGATGATACATGTGAAATCTTTAATGGTATATTCTAAAAGAGACACCACCATTTTGGTAAAAAAAAAAATAACCTTTTGATATCAATAGGTTTATTTAAAGTAATGCAACAGGGAGTAAATTCAGAGACATGAGAAAGAGACAAGGTCAGCTGCAAAGCAGTAAAACAACTTTTTGATTATTGCCATGGACTAGTTTCAATTAAATAACTCCTTTCTTTCTTTTGCTTTAATTTACTTATTGAACAACCACAACAAAAAGTTGAGTAGAGAAAAGTTCATATCTACAGTGGCCACTGGAAAAAGGAAAACACTAAGATGTGCTGAGTGATCAGAAAATCTATCAACTTTCCCTTTAAAAAATTAATACTGTATTTTATGAACATTGTTTAAAAAAGAAGGAAAAATCTCCTAATTTAAAACAATTCCCCTAGAGCATATTAAGATAAGTAGGTTTTGGTGGCTGTGTATTTGTAAATGTACAACTCAGAGACACATAATGTATTTATTTGTTCAACTTCAGCTTTCGCACTTTTTAAAAAACAAATGATTAATTCAAAAGCTCGGGGAAACACAAGAGTACAAAATAGACAGCCTTCCGTGTCCCCCTCCCCCAGCATCCTTTGCATTTATGCTGTCACCTAAAATCACCTGCTTCCCACCAGCCCTGAACAGTGCAGGTAGGTACTGCACTCCCGCAATCACAGACAGAGTTGTGGAAGAAGGTTCACCTCCTGAGTCCCTATTGCTGTAAAAAGAACTGTAAAATACGTGTTGTTCCTAGGCGCGGAGATCGTGGGCAATGCACTAAAACGAAACCGAGCAGGCTCGTTTGCAGAAGCCTGCAGGATGCACTGCACCGGGGTAGGTCAATCCCAACTGGTCCAATGTGTATCTATCTGCTTAGGAAACGGACTCTCCCTCCCCGGGTCTCCTCTTCAAACTCTTTCTTTGCCTAGATCCAGGGTCACTTCAGCTCAGCCCCAGGGTCGTGAAGAGCAGGGAGCTGACCGGATGAAGCCCAACTGTCAAAACAGCCCCAGCTTCGCCCACTGCTGAAAACCTGGTCTTTTAGGCCACAAACGACCCTTGGACGCAGGAGCTTTTTTGCACCGGAACAAAGAGCCCCGGAGGGGAAGCCGCGCCAGGCGCAGGAGTCACTGGTGAAGGGCAGGTGCCAACTGGGGTCGGCGCGGCGCAGGCTCGGGGCCCGGGTCCGGGCCCGGGCGGGGACCGGCCCGGAGGGGGCGGATGGCAGCGCCCGGCACCGGCGCCTCGGGCGCCCGCTGCCTGCCCTCCTCGCTCTCGCGCTCCCCCTCGCTCCTCTCCAGCCCCCCCGGAGCCGGGCCGGGCCGGCTCGCAGGCCGGCCGCTTACCTAGCACGGCCTCATCGGCCCGGGCTTCCAGCAGGCTCCGGAAGGCCGCCCGCAGGACAAGCGCGAAGGCGGCGAGGTCGAAGCAGCCGGGATCGGCCAGCATCTGGCACCCTCTCTGCACATACTCGGAGAGCTCCATTGTGAGCGCCGAGTGACCTTCGACACGCGCACCACGTGACACGCGCCGGCGGCTCAGCTGATCCCGCCCACGAACCGCTCGAGCGGCGGCGGCGGCGGCGGCGGCGGCGGCGGCGGCGGCCGAGGCCGAGGGAGGAGGAGGCGGCGGCGGCGGCGGCCCCAGAGGCGGCGGGGTAGCCCTCGCCGCTGCCGCCGAGGCCGGGGCTCCCCGCGTGGACGCCTCCCGAACTTTGCTGAGGGCCATCGTCCCGACGTCCCGAGCCCGTCCGCGCCGGCCCGGCCTGGGGGAGCCGCGGGCCGGGGGCTCGCCCCGCTCCGCCTCGGCCCGGCGACGATCCGGCTCCCGGACGGCCCTGGTGGGAACAAAGCAGTCGATTATTCCTGCGTCCGAGATTTTTTGCGAGCTCACTGCGCTTTAGCACTTGGCTTTATAATACATTATTCATGACTGTGTTGGCCAGGACTCTAAGCGTCTTCCTCGAGGCTGCCACGGCGAAGCTTTGAAAAGCAAACGAGCAGATTTAAACATTTTGCGCTGTTGTCACCGACTTCAGGAGATTGTTCTCCTGTAATTGTTCGGCAGCAGCTCTACCGAGAGGTTTATATTAACGGTTGTCAGAAGGGAAGTCTCAAGGAACAAAACTGATTTGAACTGCTGTTTTTAGGCAGACTTTTTGAAAGCAAAGTTTCTTTTCCATGTCAGGCTTTCTATTTCTGGCCCAGAACCCAAAAGTAATTTTTTAATAAGAATGTAAAGTAATCCGATTTAGTCAATTTTGAATGAGAACTTAAAGGAATCTCAGGTAACCCTGTAGATCCTTGGGAAAGGAGTTGGGGTCCTTCAGTCCCTAAAGATGAGTAATATTTGAAATGGACTTACTAGTAAATTTTACTTGTCCACGTGTATTTGTTTTCATTTGCCTATTAAATTAAAAAAAAATGAGTCCAACATTTTAAAAGCCTATATAGTGTACAGTTGAACTTCAACGACAGACTTGCAAATTGAATAGGTGTATACCTCACTAAAAGGAATGATTCGGGTATGATAAAAGTAGGCGTTGACTTTTCACCTCAAGAAAACTCCAGTATTGGTGAGGCATTTAGGAGATTTCTTCCCAAGTTCTTTAAGAAATATCCATTGTCACCTTCTCCACTCCCCCCACCCCCGCCCCAACATCATTGGTACCTTGACCCCAAATCTATTCTGCCTCACTACTCTCCTTCTACTCTGTCTCAACTCTCTTTGTCTCTAGTTCTCTGTGGCTCTGTTTCTCTCAGTCTCTCTGCTTCTCTCTCTCTCTGGTTCTGTCTCTGCCTTATTCTTGGTCTCTTTCTTGTTCTGTTTCTTTGTATCTATCTTTTCCTGTCTTTCTATCTGCTTATCTCTCACATGTACAAACACAGTGAGGAAGAGTGATATATAAGAGATTACAACATGGAATTTCAAAGTGCCAAAGTTAGGATCTTAAAGAAATATTAATTCATAATAAATCAGAAATATTTTGGAGGCAAAGACTATGTACGTGTAAAATAATATTGAATTCAGGTAATTTATATCAGAGAAGCATTTTGTTTCCCAACAGAAGTATTGCCTATCAGTACTATTACTAGAATCCGAACTGGTGATATAAGCATTTCTCAATTTGTTGTCTTGTAAAAGCTTCATTTATCTATGCCATAGTTATTGTTATAGTTATGAAGAGTGAGAGATAAATAAAATCAAATGAATGAGGGTTTGTAGGCATGAAAGTCAAGAATGATAGCTTATATAATAGCTAACATTTTGACCTCTCTCGAATATGCATGTACATTCTGCAACTGGGTATGTGTCCTTTTCTAGCTAAATGTATTCATGTGTTAGGCCCAAATGCTACTAGAATTTCCAGGGTTGGCTCACACAGATTTTAACAGTGATGTTTTCTCAGTATCTCTCTACTATCTGGGGTTTTTTGTTCAGTGTTCCTTTGAAGCATGAGAGGATAACACAGTATGTAAATAAACATAGAGCAAGTTTGGGGGGGGGTCAAATAGCCACTGCAAAAACAGGTTCATTAAAATGGTTCAAAAAATAGTTATACAGCTGTAAGGTACTCTTGTGTATCCTTACATCAGGACCCCCAGCCAATTTATTCATGTACTCTCAAGAAAAATTACCTATGAAACAATTCTGAGAGGGGCAGGGAGGGAATGCTTTTTCTTATTTACTCTCACTGAAAATCATAGCAATAGGAATTTTATTAATTTTTTTAAAATTGCTGTGAGGCTGATAGTAAAAATAATAATGTTGGCCTAAAAGGCCCTCTTTTCACTTCAATGATTTAAAAAAAATAGCCTACCAATTTAAAATACCTTCTTTACTAAACGAATCAGTGTTGCTATCTTTTTATCATTACATGCATGAACTTGCAATGAAAGCATTAAGGTAGACAATGCTGATTAATATTTGGTTTTATTATTGAAAGACCTAAAAGGTATTTAAGATTCTTATGTTCTAGACAATGTTCTAAAATGTAACTTAACATTAAATGTATCTTCTGAGTTGTTACTTTAGGATTTCTTAGAAAATAAGCCACCATTCTCTACTGATGTGCTTAAGAAATAGGCCAATGCTTTTATGGAATCTATTTGGAAAGCTATTCCCAGAGGCCTCATTGTTACATTTTTTATTTTGTTATATGAACATAAAACTCTTTTCTTAAAGATTTAGTCTAGACTTTCTAAATTCATCTCTTGCTTTATTCTCAGAATTCTGAAGAAAAATATGTCTTGTTTTGAAGATTTCAATGGCATTCATAGATGTTGTAAATTTTGTGAATTGGGTTAATTTTTTAAGTGACCCTTTGCTTACATGAATAATCATTTATGAGTATGATGAAGTGCTAGTCAACATTACATGGGTGTTAGTTGTTTTAATATACTTTTAGTATTAGTTTATAATTCATCCTCATTCATGAGTATTGGGCCTTTTGTCTAGTTAGAATGAAATAAGAAAAGAAAGGACATGTATTACCTGTTAGCAAACTAACTTCAAAAATTTGCAGACATCTTTTCTAGTGAAATTTAAAATATGAATTTTTTTTCTTTTGTTAATATTAATGATCTCATTGACATATGCCTAAATCCAAGAAACATCTTCCCATTCAATCTGCTTTTTCTCTACTTTTCCTCCACTGCTTGTAGGAATTTTAAAATTTATATTGTTGTGTATGCAAGTACAATTTACTGCTGTGAAGCTAATTGTAATCCCCACCCCTACCCCCCAAAAAGAGAATTTGTGGTGAATAGTTAGCTGCTTTATTCATGAGCTTTTCATAAAATAGATCAAATTCCATTGAAAAGCTACATAAGACAATAATACATTTCTTTTATTATATGATATACTCTTAAAATTAGTGGGTCATACACTGGAACTGGGAAATATTTTTCTTATAAAATCTATTGTGATGGGATGTAACTATTTCAAAAACAGGACCTTGCAAAATTTTAACCAATATGCTTAATAGGTCTTACTTGGAAATGGCAACATGTGTTGTCAAATAAACCAAGGGGAAGATGAAAAAAAGAGAAACAAACATCTGAACTAAACTAAATATGTATATAGATACATATTAAAGAACAGTACATATGTATAATCTAAGTACTAATAATATTCTAATTGTCATTCTTTTAAAATTAGCATGAGTAAAGGATTAAAATATTTAGTCTAGTTTGTATATTGTCACAGAGCCATATTCCTTCTGTATATTGATTTTTCTATAGAATTCAAAATTGTTGAAATGCACTTTGTGCTCTAATCTATAGAGAAGCAAAAGTCAAATAATCTTACTAAGGGAAAGAAGAGTAATTACTTCCCCCAAAATCTTAGATAGATTCCTTTACTGTGCATACATTATAGCATTTAATACTCCTTTTCTTAAACCAATTAGATTGCATAATAAAATATACTCTTAAGGAATTATTTCTTTAGTAGTAATTTTAAAAACTTCAGCCTTCAAAGAATCAAATTATCATGAAAAATTTAGACAAGAAAATTTAAACATGAAAACAGTTTTTAAAAACCCTAGGAAAACAATAAGTAAAATCATGTATTTTAAAGCTCATTAGCCTTGAAATGTTAAAATATAATCCCATTAGGAAAAATCACTTTTAAAAGGTAAATCATATATCATTCCCTGAAGATCAGCCAACTGTGACTTTGATAGACCATTTCAGACAGGAATTCCATTCTCAAGGGATCTCCATGGAAAAATATATGATATCCCTTAAGAAGGAATTTGGAAACTGTCATCAGGGTAATGCTGTCAGAGTATGAGTTGGGTTGGCTGAATTATTTGGAATTTACTTTGTTATGGAGAACATTTGTGTGCTAAAAAAATGAAGGGAACCAAAACACTGCTTATCATGTTAATTGTTACTTTTAGAACTTCTACCTTGGCACTATAGTCCATCTGACAAATCTTTAATTAGAAAATGAGTTTTGCACATATAAAAAAAAATAATCTGCCATTCAGAGCTTTACTCTTGATATACCAGAACTACTTTAGGAAAGAAGAAATATATCAGAATTCTTTGAAGAAAAGCATCTGATTTCACACAGTAAATTCAAAGCCTCCTTGATTGGAATGTTATCATCTTAAACTGGGGTAAAAGAGATTTGGGTGCCTTTTGAACTTTTACCTCCTACTATGAAGAGATAACATCACTAGTATGAAGTAACAAGTATCAAGGAAATTTTTTTAAAAAGATGAACATAGAGTGGGAAAGTTACAAAAAGAAAGATACAACAAAGGATGAGAGAAAAATTTTAAAAAATAATGGTTATCACAAGAGAAAAAAAGGAAAAAGTTAAGCCTGTTACTACAACATATTGCATAGAATAGACAAATAACAAGTCAAATTTTATGCCTTGGAATTTTTCTGTATTTACAAATTAAATGAAAATATGTTTAAATTGAAATATATATTTAAAATTCAGCAAAAGATTTGGGAAAGTTCCATTTCAATGATTATCTGTGTGTTTAGTCAGAACAGTTTATTCCTTAAATCTTATGATGAGGAAGGTGAAAAGAAGTGCATTCAGATGTGCAAGATAATCCAGTGATTTCTGTTGCTACAAAGAGACCATTCAGACATTAAAAAAAATGTTTCTTCTTAATTGAAAATAGGTTGTTGTTGCTTAAATTCTTCTAGTAACTACTCTAGCTTTCTATTTCATTCTCCTTGGGAAAACATAGAGAACCTGATCCTTTGATTTGCTATAGCAGGATTTCTCCAAGTAAAAGCTTTATTTTGATACAGGCACACACATGGTACCATTGAAATGAATTTAAATATATTTGTAACACAAATTCTGACACTAATACACAAAAATTCCATAAGATTTATGCCAATACTTTAAGTGATACTCTTTTGACATAAATTTTTTTTGGCTATTCTAAATTCAAACTAATGTTCCAAATGGGGTAGTAGGCCCAGAATCTAAGTGGTTTTGAACTCATATTTTGAACTTGAAAGTACAGAATGACAAAAGATAGATTCTCTTCTTTTGGATACTGAATCCTTATCTAAAAGTGAATGTCACTATATTCTGTATGTCACAAAAAGAGGAATTTTGTCAAGAAATTCAACCAACTCATCTGATACTAGTTCCAGAAGATGAGTGAACAATGAAATTTTGTTCATAGGTTGAAAATATTCATGGAAAAGTGTGAATTTTAACAAAATGATCATATTTTAAACAGCCGCCTGACTAAATAATATTTTTAAAAATTTCGTTTCTCATCCATGAAACAAACCATATTCATATTACTTCAAACAATGCAATCTTACAAAATAAAATGGAAACAAACCAAAAAGGCAAAAGGAACATATTTATACATGAACCCAAATTATTAGAATTGACAAATGCTTTGAAAATGACTATGAAAAAAAATTTTCATCCATATTCATTTCTGAAATGAGACGTTTTTAGTATTAATAGGATATTCAAATAAGTTACATTGTATGATGGGTAATTTTAATAGTATGCATTGCTAACTCATCAGTTTAAAGGATAGCAGTTGTGCTTTTTACTCAACTGGAATAAGTGAATTTAAACTAAATTTAGCATTTCAAAAACATGCCTTCTGAGAGCTCATTTGGCAAATCAGATGGAGAAAGTGTGTATATCTTGGCTAGAACCTTTTTATCAGGCATATAGGTTATGTCTACATAGCTGGGTTGAAGTGTAAACTTGAGGCAATTTTATGGATAATTCTGGCTTCAAAACCTGATTTGTTTTCTCAATTAAGTAATTACCCAATTCTCCACTTCATTTTTTCTTTACAGATTCAGCCATATGTTAATGGCTTTGGTCATTTTCGACATCACCTGAAGATTTGCCTTAATTAGCTTTTTCATTCTTTGGGTAGGTCTGTATAAGACAATTGTATCAGCAACTGTGAAGGCAATTATACAAATAATAAGCAAAATCCTTTCATTTAAAGTTTTTATTAACCTCATCTATGTGTGTTTTTTTAAGCTTCTATTGTGAGCATTACAGAGTATGGTACAGAAAAATGTAATTGGTCAAAAGATAACATTTTGAACTGTTACTTGTAAGGTAATTACTTTCATGTTTACACATGAATAAATATTTCAGGCAATGCAATGGCTCATCTAGATTCTGTAAAATTATTTAAATTTAATGCTATAATAAATAAATAATGATTCAAGTTTATTGTGAAAGAGAGCATGATGAATTATTTGGTTAGTTGAGGTGGTAAAGTAGCAAAACTGAAGCCTTAGTTAGCAATTTCTTTAAATCACTTGAACAAATCTGATTAACAATACATTTCCTTTCCTTTTGTGCTGTGTGTTATGCATAAAGAAAAGATGCCTGAGCTGTTTCGACTCTATTCCTAATTTAAATTCATGTTACAATTAATTTCTCACTTTCAATTAAGTTGGTGCCATGAAGTTGTAAACTATGTCCAAGCAGAAGTTTGGAGGTGAGAAAGAGAATAGAGGAAAATATAGTTAGAAGGAAAACAGTATAAGATAACCTGGATTTCCTGTTTTTTAAAATATATTTATCATGTAACTTCAGAATGATACAAAATTTTAAATGAGGCCTATTATAGAAATGTAGTAGTAAACTGCAACACAGGAAAGATAATTTCTTGGGATAAAAATTCTAGCTTTAAGTGAAAATACTACTTGTAAAATGAAAACCAAAATAGTTTTTCAGGTAAAGGGAATTAATAGAGAGATTTTGCTTTTATTTTACAAGTCATTTCCATAGATAGTAAACAATTTTTCTTTCCAAAGAAGCCTTCTTGCTAATATTGCCCATTTATAGAAATATAAAAGTCATCCCTACCTGATGACTGATAGTTCTAATAGAAATATAAATCACATACTGTTTTTAGAGGCTTGCAGAATTCTTTAAACTAATTATTAAAACACTTTCAAGGACTGAAAGAAGCATTTTCAAAGTAGCTCCTTGACATTGACCTTCATTTTACTTCATTTATAATCCTCTTTCGCTGAAGTTTCTCAGGTCACAACTTTGTGACTGGTAGATTTTGCAACTAATACTTGCTATGATTACTAATATAATCACAGAGGCTATTATAATGATAGCCTGTCATATTAAAATTGGGAATGACTATAGAAGAGGAATCATTTTGCTAGTCAACATTCCAACAGGCCTTAAAGTAGGATACTTTATTCTTTGTGCATGATAAAAAAAAATCATCAGAAGACTGGTATTAAAGGCTAAAAAGGCTAAATCATTTTACTCCTGAAGCATGGTTTGCAAATGTAGCTGTTCTAATTTCCTTAAAAGACTCTTTAAACAAAACATATGCAGAAACAGTAAGTTGAATTTTTTACACTTTTGAAAGGTGACTCCTAGCATGTTTGCTTTAGCATCTTTTACGTAGAAGTTTCATCAGTGTTTATACAAAGCTCTATCATTCTTGTACAAGGTATACATCATTCCAGCCTGATGCAGCACAACCAGAAAAATGAGCACTAGTATATGGTGTATAAGAACCAAAATATAGCATCTTCAGGTGAAAACCATCATATATAAAAGATGTTTGAGTGTTCCTGTGAATAATTATTTTTAAAAAATATAGGATTTTAAAGGCAGATTTACAGATTGTTGTTTTAAAATAGGCTAAAATGGGTGATCAGTTTCTATAGCAGAGACCTTATTATTAAAAATATCAAAATAGTTTGACAGATGGAGAGATATTTTCTGTCTCCACACCAAAGTATATTTTAAGATAAATTAGGAAATTTATATAAACTTGCTATGAAATAAATTTTGTAATGCTAATTTCCATAAGTACTATGACAACCTTATCTAACTAAGTATTCTTATAACATCTGTCAAATGTATGATTTTAAATCTAGTTTTCTTCAAGTTTAACTACTTACAGATCCTAAAGGTATATTTATTGCATTACTTTTCATCATACAGTGCTTCAAAAGTCTTAATGCAGTTTTATGCTTTACTAACTTAATGTATTTCATAGCAAAATCATTCATATATAATTTAAATTTTGTTCACTCTCCTAGTTAGTTCACTATAGTAGTTTTTCATTTTTATGTATAGAAGATGCAATCTCTATAGTTTTAGTTATAATCACAATTTTTTTTAAACAAAATTCTTTCATTCTTTGAATAGTAAGGTTAATCCTGAAGTAGTAAGAGAATTTGGGGCTTTAAGAGTTATGTAGAATTTTGCCTGTTTTATAAAAAGGAAAACATCATTGTTATAATGGGGAAAAAGAAGCAATTCGGTGAGTCAGTAGTCTAACTTTTTTTCTCCAAAGAAGAAAATAGTTCCTCAATATTCTTTTTAAATGCTTCTTGTTTTTTGTTCATGGAAACGTATTTATATTAAAGAATGTACATTATGACTAATCAGTAATTCAAGAGAAAAAAGTAGATAATGGTATCCTGATATGAGATTCTTAGGAATTTTTGTGCCTGCATGGCACCTGTTTCACATGTTGAAGAAACATCTGCCACCCTCATTTTGATAATCCAAGTTGTAAATACCTCACAAAATGATGAAGAATATGGGACGATTTTTAGAAGTTATTAGTGAAAATACTACCATGCCTTTATACCCTAACTCAACTGGTGTGAAGAAAAAAAGCCAAACTCTAAAGCATTTTAATCCTAACTGACATTTATATAGCATTTTAAAGTTTGCAAAGCACTTTACAACCATTTTATCATTTAAGCCTCACAGACACCCTGTGAGGGAGATACTTTGACACTTGAATGGATCTGTGGTCTCACAGATGTCAGCACTCTCTCCAGTGATACAATTTGTAGCCCATCTATGTGTGACTGTCCTATATAACTTGTCCATGTCTTGCCATAAATTCTCCACAAGAAATCCACCCAACATCTTAAAGACTTTCCTTCTCAATCCCTTGACACTGTGTGGATACTGTGGAGTACATGGGCTGACCGTTCATTTACCCCTGGCTTTTGTTTCACAACTGGCCTATTTTCTATTCCTCACACATGTCTCTCTGGCGATCACCTTTATTTTGCTTCTTCTACAAATGTAGAGGCTATGGTGTTTCAGCTTTCTGTACTGATGATGGCATAATCAATTGGTCAACAAGATTTATTAAGCATCTATTATGTGCCAGGCATTGTGCTAGTTGCTTAGGATAAAAGTACCAAAAAAAAGAAAGAAAGAAGGAAAGAAAGAGTCTGTCCTCACAAGGAACTTACATTACATTGGGGGGAGACAATAAGTACATATATAGATACATGCAGCACAAGTATAAAGTTAATAAATACAAATACACAGAAAGCAACAAAATACACAGCAATTTAGGAGGGAGTTGGGAAGATCAGAAAAAGCTTCATGCAGAAGATGGTGCCTGAGCTCCATCTTAAAGAAAGTAGGAGACTCCATGAAACTCTTTCTCCAAGAGAAAGTGCATCTGAGGCGTGAAAGAAAATCAGTGCAAAGGAAGGAAAATCAGTGCAAAATCAGAGATAGGAGAGAGTGTGTAAAGAAATCCAATTTGGCTGGGGTGCAGAGGGCAGGAAGGAGTGTAAAATCCCCTGAGTCTGGAAGGATAGGTTGTAGCTAAGTTGTACAGGACTTTAAAAGATATATAGAGGCGTTCATATCAAGAGGCAAAATGAAATAACCAAAATTTATTTTGTAGGAGTCACATGGTCAGATCTGCACTTAAGGAAAATTACTTCGACAGCCGTATGTAGGCAGGACTATTAGTGTTTAAAAATTTGAGGCAGAGAAACCTATTAGGAGGCTATTGTAATCATCTAGGTGAGAGGTGATGAGGTCCTGAACTAAGGTAAGCGCTGCATAAGTGGAAAAGAGTTGAAGGCAAGAGATGTTATGAAGGTAAAAATGCTTGATGGATATTTTTATACCTACTTTACCATTGAGGAAACAAGTTTAGGGATTTAAGTGTCTTGCTCATAGTCACAGAACTAATAAAACAGCATGGTACAGTAAAAAAAGCATTTGACTTGGAGTTAGGAAAGCTCAGTTTAAATCATGTCTCAGCTACTTATTAGCTATGTGACTATGGGCAAGTCATCTAACCTTTCCATGCCTTGGTTTCCTCAACTATAAATCGACAAGGTTAGATTCAATGGCCTCTAAGGTACCTTCTACCTCTAAGCCTGTGATCTTACTTTTAGAGGTGGAATTCGAACCCAAGGCTTCTTGACTCCAGCCCATATGACTGTCTCTGTAACTGTTAATAACGTACCACTTTGGGGCAGATATGGGTAGTTTTAAGGTGAGATACCTAGACTGTTAACAAAATTGTAAACTCTGGAGGTTTCTAAAGATAGATTGGATTTATATTACTTTGGGGTAGTCTGGGTTCTATCATATCAGTTGAGGTGGTGAGTTGGACTGATGGATTTAGTGACCTGTCAAGGTCCTAATGGTTCTATGATAATATGTTAACTAGAAAGAAGTCAAGAGACAATTAAGTCTGTAGTTTCAACTCTTCATTAACTGGCTTTGTGACCTTGGGCCAACTGCTTAAAGTATCTTGGCCTTAATTTCTTTATCTGTAAAGTGAATAAATTAGTGATTGACTGATTTTTCATAGCAGTATAATTCTTCATTTCAAACAAAACTCTAGTAGTAAAATCTTCTCCAATGATTATAAATGTATTCTACTAATATGCAAAATAGCATAAGGTGAATTATTTTTAATAACCTCAAATAATCAAATGGATCTCATACTCAAATACCCTTCCATGTTAATATTCTCTCCCCAAGATGAAGAACCCATCCCTGCCTATTCATCTCTGTGATTCTTTTCCACATCCTCCTATAAAGTTTGCTCAGAGGTGAACCCAATGTGCTGGGGACCTTCCTTTCTTGTGACATTACAAGGATACCAGTGGAACACACAGACTGTCCATCATTTATCCTCACCTCACTACATAATAAACCCATCTTCTTTTTCACTCATATGTTTCTTGGATGACCTCTTTTACCCCAGGTCTTCTTTGTAACCCCTTCTTGTAATATGCTACAGACACTATGGAATATTGTTCCCCTTAAAAAAATTAATTTCCAGGAGAATATAATCTCTTTTATTTTTAGCAAATATGGTCTTATCATTTAAAATCCCTTAAAGAGACCATGGAAAGGGAATTCTCTAAGAAATATCTTCATTTTTTTAGCTCCAGTCAGACTTTGCCATCGGGTCAATGGAGGCTAGCTACACCTAGGGGTATCACTGGATGGTTGTTTTATCTCTACTGCTATTGACTTGAGACCCCAATCTGGGCACATTCCCTTCACTATTAGTCACCAGTTCAATCTGATATCAATTAGCTTTTACAAAACGATTTTTACTTCTAAAGTATAATAAGAAATACAAATATTTTCCCCTAAGACCTCACATTCTCCTTTATACTACCTTGGTTTCTAGGAAGAGTAGACTCATATTGAATGTAATTTTCTATGTGGTAATGTAGACCAAGGTAATGTCCAAATGCATCTTTGCTTCTGGATAGGTCCTCATCTCTGCTATCTCTGGCACAGGTCTCAAAGGTTGCTTCTCTTAGCGTGGTTGCTAGGCTGTATGGTCACAAAACCCAGGATGGACTCTGTTCTAGGGCCTGCTCAGTGGCTTACTCTCCTGATCTCTCAAAACTCACAATTTTAAGAGAAGATGTGCAACAGAGAGGAAACAGGCTGTTTACTTATAAGATTGCAAAAGTCAGGCAAATTTCCTCTTTCTACCACCTTCTTCTAATTTGAAAAGAGGGAGGTGAGAGAAAAAAGGGGGAAATGTACAACAGGATGGGATAAAGAGAAATACATAATTTACAATCATAACTGGAAATGTGAATGGGATGAACTCATTGACAAAACAAGAGTATAGGGGCAGCTAGGTGGTGCAGTGGATAGAACACTGGCCCTGGAGTCAGAAGGACCTGAGTTCAAATCCAGCCTCAGACACTTGACACTTATTAGCTGTGTGATGCTGGATAGGCCACTTAACCCCATTACCCAACCAAAAAAAAATTTTAAGAGGGTAGTAGGATGGATTATAAAACAGAATCTGACAAAATGTTGTTTACAAGAAACACACTCAAAACACAAAGATTCACAAAGAGTTAAAATGAAGAACTAGAGAAAAATCTATTATGCTTCAATTGAGCTCACAAAAGGAGGGGTAGCAGTCATGATTTCAGATAATACCACAGAAAATATTGATAAGACAAAAAGGGAATAAGCAGAGAAATTACATTTTGATTAAAGGCACCTTGTACTTAGCAATGTAGCATCCAAATACTTCAAGTAAAAGTTAATTGATTGAAAAATAGATAGAAAAATTATAATAGCGAAGGATCTTGAGGTACTCCTTTCATACTTAGACAAATACAACCAGTAGACAGATAAGACAGAAGTTAAGGATCTGACTAGAACTTTAGAAAAAGTAGAGATGATAGGTGAGAAGAGAAAGAAATTCACATACTACTCAGCTGTACATGGCACTTTAAAAAAAATTGACCATATTTGAGGGCACAAAGGCCTTGTCAAAAATGTAGAAGAGCAGAATTACTAAACATATCTGTTGATCACAATAAAATTATATGTAATTAAAAACAGACACTTAAATAAAATATTAAATAAAAAAATAAAATTTTGAATAAAATTAAATAAATAATTAAGTAAAATTAAATTTAATAAATAAAAATTAAACAAATTAAATAAAATTAAAAGAAATTGGATATCATCATAATTTGAAAGAATTAGTGAGATCAAAGAACAAATTATAGAAACAATAGAAAATTCATCAGAGAAATGGCAATAATTAGACAGCATACAAAAACTTATAACATACTAATAAAGCAGTTATGAAGGGAAAATATTTTATTTCTAAATGCTTTCATCAAAAGAGAAGAAAGGGGGCAAGTTGGTGATGCAGTGGATAGAGCACCGGCCTGAAGTCAGGAGTACTTGAGTTCAAATCTGGCCTCAGACCAAACACTTGACACTTAGTAGCTGGGTGACCCTGGGCAAGTCACTTAACCCCAATTACCTAAAAAAAAAAAGAAAAGGAAAAAAAGAGAGGAAAAACCAAATCAACAAATTCGGTGTGCAATTTAAAAAACTTGAACAAAAATATCCCTAACTAGTAATGAAGTAGAAATTATGAAAAAATTAAAGATGATATTAATACAATTAAAAGCAAAAATACAATAGAATTGATTAACAAAACTAGGAACTGTATTTTTTAACTAATATAAAACAAACAAATAGCTGACTGATTTAAATCTTTTAAAAAGAAAGATTAAAAACTAAATTGATTGTATCAAAGGTGACAATTTCTAATTTTCATCTCTATTCTCCTTCTCCTAATACTGATGCAAAAAGAAACTAGGCAACATGTCATCTTGAATAATGAAGTACTAGGATCTCTTCCTTTACAACATTGTCTCTCTTCTCTCATCAGATGGCATCATCCAGGAAGGAACAGGAAGAAAAGAAGTCGATGCTCTGGTAGGTTAGTACCTTTTGAATGCATTTCCAGTTCCAACTACGAAATTGTAGTTAATCAAGTATTTGCCTATTTACCACTTGGTTAATAGATGAGAACCAGTTCCAGAAGTCTGCACATGATCCAAATTTCTTCAAGTCAGTTTCATTACATGTCATCCTGACTCTTGGAAGTGGGCTCTGCAGTTTTTTCCAAGTACAGAATTACAAAAATGGCACTCTGTAAAGAACTGAGCAAATTGGTCAGTCCTATAGTAGAAAAGGACAAGGATTCATATAGCTAGGTATAGCAGTTCATCCACAGTGTGGAAGTGAAGGGGAAAGAAACCAGTTAGTTCTTTTTCCTCTAGGCTTCCATATTGAAAGAGGTTGATAGTAGCTGAAAATACAAATACCTTATCAAGACTCTTTCCAATCAAATGTCCTTCCCAAATCTCTTAAGGTGACCCAAAGGTATAGTGACCATACTTTCTAGAAGAAAAATTGGGACATGTGGTCTTAAAGCAAGATTTCTCCCTCATTTATGAAAGTGATAGATTATTGGAAATTAAGACTATCCTAGGAAATTTAAGCTCTATATAGGTTTGGGTATGGTTGCCATACCTAAGAGATATCTAATGGAAATGACAGAATAGGCAGAAATAATGTGAAACAGGTAATAAAAGAAAGTATTGAAGAAATGTGGGGTCAGTCAGTCAACAATATTAGCCAGACATTGTCCTAAGTGCTGGGAATACAAATAGAAACAGAAAGACAGTCCCTGCTCTCAAGAGGCTTAGATGCTAATAGAAGAAAACAACACATAAAAGAGGGCAGGAAAAGTGGGGCAGTAGTGTTGGGGGAGGGGCAGGGGAGAAAGTAGTTGGCATGGGGATATGGTAGAGAAAGTCCTCTGGTGATGGGTCCGTAGAACAGATTGGAGAAGAATATAGACATCTTTGGCCTGGGCCTTCTCCTTAAATGGAAATTTCTGAGAAGAACTGGCCAATCAGAAGATGAAACCTCAGTACTAAGTACTTCCAATATGAGAAGTAATGTAGGAGTGAGGTGAGCTTCCAGGGAGAAGTATCTATGGCAAGGTAGAGAAAGTCTTGTGGAGTTGAGTCAGCAATGCATCCTGGAGAGAGATGAAGACAAGATAAAAGGATGGAAAGGCAGGGTTCTTGGTAGAGGATGAAGATTTGCTGAATATATCCAAGGGTAAGTATAGTAACAGAAACCTAACTGGGGTATAAGGAAGAAATAGGAGCTCCGGAGAGATCTCCCAAAAAGAAAAAAGTTATTGGGTAGTTACGGACTCCTGAACATTGCCTGAAACTTTCATATCCAATTTTAGCCCATGAAGCAAGAGCTTTAAATAACTCCAGAGCCAGAGGTAATAGTAGCTCTTCCTCTAATGATCAATTCTTCCTTAAGGTCCAAATTTACATGTGCCAGAGTTTGGGAGGAAGGTCAGGGTGGGAAGAAGCAGCTGTGGCAGCCCACAAACTCTTTTTATTGCTAGAGAAGGAAAAGGGCATCTGTGACTCAGAGACAAGTTTTGAAAAATTGTCCACTCCCTTCACCTATGAAAATTATGTCTCTTTGTGTTTCCATTCATCAAAGGTTTTGAGCTTTGCTGTACCACATAAACACGTTGATGGTTCAGGAAGTAGAAATCCCATCCTGTCCCACATGGTTTGGCTAACCTCAATTCAGTCTCATCTCCAACTGGTACCCATGCATAGCAATTACTTTGTCTGAAATTAACAATGGAATCATGTGCCATGATGCCCACCTGCCCTAGGTCCACCCCAAGATGGGCTCATCTACCAACACAAGTTGGTGGGTTTTTTTTCCTCAGTGGAAAATTTGGGGCTCATTTGTGGAGCCACAAGGATTCATGAAAACATGGTTTGACAGTCATTGGGTTAGAGGATTTCTATGTTCCCTTTCAGATCTAAAATTAGTGTGGAGAAGTGGAAGTCATTAATGATTTTTTAGTAGGATGTCTAGGTCTATCAATTTATCAGTGAAAGAAACTCCTCATGGGGAAAATATGTCCACTGATGCAGATAATGGCCTCATCTCTATCTGAAAGATTTGAAGAATTGGCTGGATCACCGAGAAATTAAGTGACTTGCTCATGGTCACACAGCTAGTATGCATCAGAGCCAAGACTTGAATCCAGGTCTTCCTGACTCCAAGATCAGCCCTCTGTCCTCTATGACACATTGCTTGTCAATGTTGTGATTATTTATTGACATGAAAATATTAAGTGCCTACCATGCATGAGAAGGGTTTAGGATAAAAAGTGAAATAGCTTCTATCCTGAAGGAGTTTATATTTGACTAGAAATAGAAATGAAGTGATTCTTCATTAGGGCTCCCATAAATAGAACCATGGAATTTCAGAGTTGGAAAGGACCTCAATGTCCATCCACCTATAACTGAAAAAAACCCCACAATTCTCTCAACGATTTATCTGACAAGTGGTTATTCATCCTTAAAGACCTACAATAAGAGGGAAGTCCTTACCTTCCAAAGTAGCCTATTCCAATTTGTGATAACTCTATTTATTAAGAAGCTTTTCCTTACAGCAAGCCTAAATTTACTTCTTCGCTCCTTGCACCCATTGCTACTTGTTCTGCTCTCTGGGATACCAAAGAACAATTCTTAGCCTTTATTCATGTAGCAGACCTTTGAACACTTCAAGACAAATTGTCACATCGTCCCCTCTACCTCGTGTCCACCAACTTTCCTTCTCCAGGCTAAAAACCTACAATTCTTTCTGTTGATTCTCATATTGTATGAACTTGCATACCTTCAATATTCCGTTTTTCCACCTCTTGACATTGTCCACTTTATTGATGTCCTTCCTAAAATAATGAGGGTCTGGAGAATGAACAAAGTGCCTCAGATGATGCCCCTTCATGAAAGTCACTGAGGAACTTCTAGTAGAACCTGGTGAACGTATAAGGGGAGTGTGTTGGAGAGACAGTGAAACAGATGTACAATTTGAAACTGGTTCTGATTGGCTAACCATGTGACTGGGAGTAAACTTTCTTAATTGGGTGGATAGCTGGAAATGCCAACATCTTCAGAAAATCTTGAGTCACCTTGAGCCTCCCTCTTTGCTCTACTCAAATCTGAGGCAACATCATGAGAGACAGCATGGTCCTGCTCTCATGACATCTGATGAATGAGTATGCTATAAGGGGAAAGACTGCTCCTCATATCTTATTCCCCTCTGAAGCCATATAGTCCCTGAGAAATAGGCCTCTCTCTCAAAAAAGAAAGAAAGAAAGAAATAGGCCTCTCTCCTTGATCTTTTCACTTTGTCTTTTCCATGCTAAGTGCAGGGAGTAAAGTCTCTGACTTGGTCTGGAGAATAAGCCGCAGGAATCTGGAAGTCAGAATCCTGACTGATATTGCTGCCAGCCCAGCTGAGGTTCCAAGGAGAATCGAGTGATCTTTGGGAGTGACCTCTGGGACTATCCTGCGTTTCGAGAAAGGACTTCAGTGTCTGGTATTTTATCCTGCCAGGCGATCTTCAGAATCTTCCTAAGACAATTCAAATAGAAGCGATTCAGTTTCCTGGCATGGTGCTGGTATACTGTCCAGGTTTCACAGGCATACAGCAGTGAGGTCAGCACAATGGCTCTGTAGACCATCAGCTTGGTAGTCAGTCTAGCACCTCTTCTCTCCCACACTTTCCTGCAGAGCCTCCCAAACACTGAGCTAACTTTGGCAATGTATGCATAAACCTCATTATCAATGTGTACATCCCTGGAAAGTACACTGCCAAGGTAAATGAACTTATCTACCACATTCAGAACTTCTCCATTTCCTGTAGCTGACGGTTTCATATATGGATGGTGTGGTACTGGCTGATGGAGCACCTGTGCTTTTTTGGTGTTAATTGTTAGGCCAAAATTAGCACAAACAGCAGAGAATCAATCCATACTTTGTTGCATCTCAGCTTCAGAGGCTGGATTGAGTGCACAATCATCTACAAACAGAAAATCATGTTACAACACTTCCTCCACTTTGATCTTGGTGTGTAGCCTTTTCAAGTTGAAGAATTTACCATCAGCGTGGTCACTGACCTTGATGCCATGTTTGTCCTCATTGAAGGTGTTTGACAACATGGCTGAAAACATCATGCTAAAAAACATGAGAGCGAGCACACAGTCTTATTTCACTTCATTGGTGACTGGGAAAGCACTGCCAAGCATTCACACTCTACTGCAGAGAGCACAACTCAGATGGGTTGGCCACGTTGTTCAAATGCAAAACTTATGCTTGTCAAAAAGACTATTTTACAGAGAACTCACACAGGGCAAGCACTCACATGGTGGTCAGAAGAAGTGATACAAGGACACTTTCAAGATCTATCTTAAGAGCTTTGGAATTGATTGTGTGACATGGGAGACACTGGCCAGATAGGACCACTGAGCATGGCGTGCCCTCAGCAGAGAAGGTACTGTGCTCTATGAGCAAAGCAGAATTGAAGTAGCTCAAAAGAAATGTGAGATGCGCAAATTTAGAAACTCCACCCCAAATGTTCACATGGACTATTTGTGCCCTACCTGTGGTAGAACCTTCCTAGCTCATATTGGTCTGATCAGCCATAATTGGTTCTCTTCTAGAATGAAGGACAAAAACCAACCATCCTGCATTTAGATACATTTGATGGGATCAATGCTATGTAGGAACTGAGCTAAGTTTTGAGTCTGCTTGCCTAGAGACTGAAGTGGTATAGGAGAGAGTAGGACCTTGAGACACTATGAAAATGTTTGTTCTTGTTATATCTTTGAAGAAAAAATCCATTTGTATAATCCAATTAATGAAAAGTGGCAAAATGGGGGAACATAGCTAGTAAGAATTTGAGCCAATAGCTGTAGAGAAGATATATCCCAAACTCCTGGTACCCTGATGAGTGACATAGTAAGTGTGGGTCTGGGAGAAGCACCTGTAACACTCAAACAATAATGTATCTTAAGTTAAAAGGACCTTAGTGATCATGAGGTTCCCAGACTTATTTGACCTACCACCCTCTTTTCACACACACACACACACACACACACACACACACAAATTACTTTGTGTCCCACCTGGGGTTAGGTTAGGTTAATCTTTATTTTTATTCAATGACCCCAATTGCACCGAGGCTACTAGCACCCTCCTGGATTGTTCCAGCGCCCCCCAGCAGGCAGTATCACCCACTTTGGGAACCTATGACTAGCCAATGGCCTCATTTTTAAGCTCCAGAAACTGACAGGTATATTAAGTGACTTGGCTAAGGACTCAGTTGGAGTAAGTGGCAGGCCTCTGATTCCAAGTTTGTTGTGCATCCTAATGCACCACATTCCTCTTTTGATATTAATGTTAGCTTTCATTATTATTTTAAAGGTTTAAATATTTCTCTTGTCTTCTGTCCCATGAAACAACATAGACATAGTGTTAACTTCTAGTGTTACATTGGTGTGGTATAGTAGGTATGTTTGGAAAATCTGTCGAGAAACATTAAAAATTTTTGGTTTTTATAATAATCACTAAACGTGAAAATTTCAGTTTATGAAGAACAAGAAGATTGTATGCAAAACCATCAAGAAAAAACCATGTTGAGGCATCAAATTCCATCAAAGTATATGCAAAACCATGTATAGGTTTTTAAAAGTATATAGCCATTTGAATATGGTAGTAACAAAATTATCTTATTTGTGTCACCTTCTGAACGTGATTTTTTCTTTTTCTTTTTAAAATTTTTTTTGTTATATTTTAAGTTCTAAACTCTCCCTCCCTTATCCCTCCCCCTCCACACCAGAGAAGGCCACCATTTGATACACACACACATATATGTATATACACATATATATATATATAGAGAGAGAAATATAGGTATAGATATATACATATATGTGTATGTGTATATATGTATGTAAAATCATACTATGCATATTTCTGTTTATCAGTTCTCTCTCAGGAGGTGGATAGCATCTTCCTACATGGCTCCTTTGTAGTTGATCACATTCCCTTTTCAGTGCTCAAAATGGAACAGCATAGATGTGGCCTGACCAAAACAGAGTACAGTGGGATTATCACTTCCTTGTTCCTAGAACCTATGCTTGTCAATACAGCCTAAGATCAGAGCAACTTTCTTAGCTGCTAATCACACTTTTGATCATAGTTAGGAGGAACATCTTTCTTTAGAAGAAAGTTTTCCCAGAGAAGGGGTAATTCAGAGTTACAACTAAAAAAAATGCAAGATAGGCAGACAGCTAGGACAAAGCATAAAAAGCTGGGAACAGAAACAAAGGATATTTTTACATATTACATTTTATTTGTGTCTCTACTAAAGTTCTACTCTCATGCCCCATCAGGGTAGAGGAATCAGTCAGCATTCTGAAAGGTTACACCAGTGGAATTCAAACTTGAATGGATTCTACCAAGAGGAAAGGTTTCATTCAGGGGATTGATCCAGGTATGGATATAGATGGGCAACCCAAGAATTGGCCCAGTTGAATTTCCAACAGCTCCCCCACAGAAAGGTGGCTGGCCAAAGGATGAATAATTTTGTCAGTGATGACAACTCAGGAAGATCATCTCCTAAGAAGCAGTGTCTATGGAAAAAGTACTTGAACTGATGAAATCATGGACCATTCAAGTATTGATGTATTTTACAAACACATGCTTTTTAATACCAGAATATCCCATTCTCTGTGGCAATAAGCTATTTTGTAATGTAAATTCTCATGGTGTGAGGGGTGGTATCCTGAGGTTGTATCCTGTTAGTTCAGATTTAATGTTGGGACAAAACAAGGCACTCATAATTTTTGAAATTCATTAACAAAAGGAGGTTTATTTGGCTCTGCTGTAAGAAAGATAGGCAATAAGGATACATGGCCCTTAGCTTCTATAGATCTCTCATCTCCATATGGAAATGCATCTAGGCAACAGGGCAAGATGTAGTGACTGAAGACATTTTCAGACATCCACCAAGTTGGACTCCATGTGGGTGGGACTTTTTATGCCCTTATATGACCAGGAAGCTGCTGTCAAGGGAAGCAGGGACCAATCAGGTCCCAAGGATAGTTTAACTGCCTTTTGGTGAAAACTAATACCAGAAAGGGAGGAGAGGAGGGGAACCCTAGTAGATATTGATCCTAGCACACATGTGCTGCAGGTAGGGTTCAAAGCCTCTCTGATGGACAAAAAGACCCAGGGATATGATTTTCAAATATTACTCATGCTATACAAATACCTTGTCCTGGCTTCAGGAGTGGGAGAAGTGAAAGGCCAAGACAAAGTGGTAGGATGGAACCATTTAATAGAATACCTTGGAACTCAAAATGAAGAATTTAAGGCCAGAGTCATTATGGAGGAGGAGGATATAAAGTGTAGTTTGAGAAGAATGAATTTGGCAGACACTTATAACATGTACTGTAGAGATTATGACTAGGATTCTTTCTAGTAGTCCAAACAAGAAGAGACAAGAGGAGGACATTTTTAGTAGTAGAGGCATAGATGAATAAACATAGTCAGTGTTACGGAGGGAAAAGGTAACATGTGGACTTAACATCCGACCCAAAGGATAAAGAGGTTTAAATAAGACCTCAAGGTTCTCTGCCTGGATTGCTAATTATAAACTCTTTGGTAAGACTTTTAAAGCACTTCATGACATAGCCTATGAACTGGTGACCCTGGCCTCCTTGAGGCTGCTCCTCACACAAGACATGCCATCTCGTAGCTCTGCATTTTCACTGGCTGTTCTCCATGCCTGGAATCTTCTCACTCCTCACCTTCACCTCCTGGCTTTCTTGGCTTCCTTTAGGTCCCAGATAAAATCCTACCTTCTACAAGAAACCCTTCTTGGTCCTATTAAATACTAGTGTCTTCCTTCTGAGTCTGCTCCCAATTTATGCTGAATATGTCCTGTTTGTACATAGTTGCTTGCATGTTGTCTCTTTCCATTAGATTATGAACTCCTTGAGGGGTGGGACTGTTTTGGCCTTTCATTGTGTCCTCAGTTGTTGTTGTTCTTCCTTAGTTTTTGAAATGGATCAATGATATAATGTCTTGATTCATGTATGAACTGGATTTGAGTAAAGTAGAGTTGCACAGTCGTCAGCCTCATCCTCGCTTCCTGAGTCATCAAAGACCAGTGGCAGGACAAAAGTCAAGATGACTGGCAATGGCCCAGGATGCAGTAGATGACCTTGGTATCTTCAATGCCTGATCAAGCTCTAAGGACTTCATAGCACCTGCTTCAGCCACCTTCTTGGCTGTTGGAAGAAAGTGTTCTCATTTACCTGTTCTGCCCAGGAAAGTCTTCACATGCTTGGGGTAGATACTCCCTAACTCACTGACAGGTTTGAGGCTTGTGGGTTACCCTCAACCTGGTGTTGCCCATCTATAGAGATAGTTTAGGGTATGGCCACTGCATGTGCTACAGCATCTTGGAGCCACAGGTGAAAGTTAGCTGAAAGAGGACACCAAAGATGGATGAGCAGCCCTGAAAAGTACTCAGCACACCCTCACACCAGAGGTGCTAGGTCTCCCTGAATACTCCTATACACCCCAAATACATACCTGTCATGTAGTAAGTGCTTAAAAATACTTGCTGACTTCACTGGAGTAGTCAGAGAAGTGGAGATAGCATCTGAGATGCGTCTTGAAGAATGGGCAGGACTTTGATAAATGAAGAAGAGGTGGGCCTTCCAGGTGATAAGAATAATATGAGCAGGAGCAGAACTGAATATACAATCATTAGAGAATTTTTTAACTAGTGAGAGTGTACCTATTTGAAGGTGGGAGATAAGATTGTATAAATAGGTTAGAGAGCCAATTTCAGAGTCTTGGAAGCCAAGCAGAGGATTTGACACTTGATGCAATAGGAAATAGGGAGCCATGGCATTTTTTAGTTGAGCAAGGAGGTGATGAAAGTGAGGACAGTTAGGACATTTGAAGAAATGAGGAAAGTTAATCTCAGTCATATGCGGAATGGGTCGAAGGTAGAAATATTAAAGGCAGATGATAGGAGTCTGAACTTAAGTGATAGTGGTGAGCACAGAGAGGAAAGGAAGAATCTGAGAAATTTAAAACAAGGGTTTTTAAGCTGTGATCTGTGAATTTGTTTTCTTTTCTCTTCTTTTTTTGGTATTTTGATAATTGTATTTTTCATCTTTCCATTATATTTTTTATTAATTTATTTTGATTTATCTACTTTCACTTCCATAAGCTTTTGAGTTTTAATTTTTTTTCTCCTCCCTCCCTTCCTTCCTCCCCAATATGGCTCATGATCTGATATAGGCTATACATGTACATTCTTATTAACATATTTTCACATTAGTGATGTTGTAAGGAAGAATGAGAACCAATGGGAGGAACCATCAGAAAGAGGAAACAAAAAGGATATGAACAGGCAGTTCTCAGATGAAGAAATTAAAGCCATCTATAGTCATATGAAAAAATGCTCTAAATCACTCTTGATTAAAACAACTCTGAGGTACCACATCACACCTATCAGATTGGCCAACATGACAAAACAGGAAAATGATAAATGTTGGAGAAGATGTGGGAAAAGCAGAACACTAATGCATTGTTGGTGGAGTTGTGAAATGATCCAACCATTTGGGAGAGTAATTTGGAACTATGCCCAAAAGGCTATAAAAATGTGCATACCATTTGACCCAGCAATACCACTTCTAGGGCTATATCCTGAAGAGATCATACAAATGGAAAAAGGAAACGTGTACAAAAATATTTATAGCAGCTCTTTTTGTGGTGGCAAAGAATTGCAAATTAAGAGAATGCCCATCAATTGGGGAATGGCTGAACAAGTTGTAGTATATGAATGTAATGGAATATTATTGTGCTATAAGAAATGATGAACAGGCGGACTTCAGAAAAACCTGGAAAGACTTGTATGAACTGATACTGAGTGAAGTGAGCAGAACCAGGAGAACATTGTACACAGAAACAGCAACACTGTGCAATGATCAACTATAATTGAATTAGTTCTTTTCAGCAATACAATAATCCAAGACAATTCCAAAAGACTCATGATGGAAAATGAATTTGAGTCCAAATGCAAATTGAAGCATACTATTTTCTTTTTTTTGGTGGTTTTTCCTTTTGATCTGTTTCTTCTTTTATAACTTGACTAATGTGGAAATATGTTTAACATGATTGCAAATATATCACCTATATCAGCTTGCTTACCATCTTGGGGAGAGGAGAGGCAAGGGAGGAAGGGAGAAAAATTTGGAACTCAAAATCTTATAAAAATGAATGTTAGAAATTATTTTGACATGTAATTGAAAAAAATAAAATACTATTTACTAAAATAAATAAATAAATATTGTCTCTTATGGCAGCTTTATACAAAAAATGGAAAATTCAAATTGAAGACAGTACTATTATCATCAGTAATATTACTAGGGTTATTTTTCAAGAAATGCTGAACTGAGCAGAACTAGAGGAATGTTGTACACAGTAATAGCCACATTGTGCAAAGACTAACATTGATAGATTTAGCCCTTCTCAGCAATGCAAAGATCTAAGACATCTCCAAGGGTCTCATGATAGAAAATGCTATCCACATCCAAAGAAAGAACTATAGAGTTTGAATGCAGATGGAAGCATACTATTTGCTATTTTTTCTTGTTTTTGATAACTGTATTTTGATTTCATTGATTTCCTGTGTGATCCTATGTAGTTGATTTTATGCACAAAAAGGATTTGGAACCCCTATTATGAAGGAACAGAATGTTTTATGATAGATTGGATAATAGTAAGTAGAAAGAAGGAATGATCTAGGCTGATTTCAATTTCTCTAGTCTGGGATATTAGAATAGTAGCACTGCTAATAAGAATGTCAGAGATGAGAATAGAAGCCAGTTTGGATGGCAAGGATAATATTTTTAAATATGATGAGTTTGAAAAGAAATTTAGACAGTAGTGGAAATGAAAAGTGGAAAAGATTCCTGAGTGAGTAAAGGAAAGAACCAGGGACCCTTTGGAACTCTCAAGACCTGTGTGGGGGAAAGAGGATGCTCTATCAAAGGGAACAACAGAGAGTGGCCAAACATTCGGAGAAAAGTAATGGGGGCAGCTAGGTGGTGTGGTGGATAGAGCACTGGTCCTGGAGTCAGGAGGACCTGAGTTCAAATTTGACTTTAGACACTTACTGGCTGTGTGACCCTGGGCAAGTCACTTAGCCCCCAATTGTCTTCGTAAAGATTTAAAGAAAGAAAGAAGGAAAGAAAGCAAGTAATGGAAGACAATATCTTAGAAGCCACAGAGATCTTCAACAGTTTCAAATGCAATGGATTGAAATAATAGATTCAACCTCTTTTGTCTGATATTAAAGGTTGTCCAAGATCTGGCATCAGACCACCTTTCCAGCCTTATTTCATGTCACTCTCTTCCACGTCCTCCATGCTCTAGCCAAACAGGTCTACTTGCTGAAGCCTATAAACAGACCCTGCTTTTCCCTGCTTCTCCTGATGTTTGCTGTCACCCCTGCCCTTTGGCCCATTGAATTCCTATCTAAAAAGTCCAATTCAAATTGTATCTCTCTGGGAAGCTCTCTCTAATCTCCTCTGCCTGTAATTCCCTGCCCTCCCCTAGGTAAAGAATTTCCCCTAGCCCTTAAATCTTTCATTGCTTCTTATTTATACTTATTTAACATGCTTATCATGTAATATTTTGTTTCCTGTGGTAGGTGTCATAACTTTCCACCAGACTGTATATTCCAAGGCTTACAGAGATGACATCTTCTCTAAACTTTGTAGCTCCTCAACACCTAGAACAGGGTTCTGTACCTAGTGAATATTTAATAAATGTTTGCTAAATTCAATAAGATTAGGACGTGACTAAAAAGCTGCTGTCTTTGACCAAGACAAAGTCAATAAAAACTTCAGAGATGGTTTTTCAGGGGAACATTCCCTTTCCTGACTTCTTTTAACTATCACTAGACCATATGTTTCATTATTTCTACTTTGTATTTCATCTAGTTGTTTCATGTACATAAGTCTTATTTCCCCCCAAAAAATCTTAAGAATAAGACCAAGGGTAGGATCCATTTCACACACTTCTTTATCTCCCATTGGACAAGTATCTTCCTTACAAAGCAGGTACTCTATAAATATTTGTTTAACTAGCTGAATTGACTTGAGAGGGGGAATTGAAAAGGGAACTGAATTAGAGAAACTCAAAATGGACTTTCTGAAAGTAGACATTACACTTTAGATATTTTTAACCATAGGGGGAAAGAGGAATTGGGGTAATAGGTGGAGGGATAATTGGATCAAGTGAAGACTTTTCTGAATTACTGATATTTTTATGTACTTGAAATAGAGAGGACAAGAGACAGATTGCTTATGTGAGAAAGAGGAAGTATAATGTTAGGGATGAGATTGCTAAACTGGTTTAAGGCACTAGAGTCCAGGGCACAGCTGCAGGGGTTTGAGTCTTGGAATTGGCAAGAGAGCTGCTACTATCCAAGAAAGAGGAGAAGTAGAACAGATTGGAAAGGCAAACTGTGAGAGTAGCCAAGGGATTTGTCCCTGATGGTTTTGATTTCATCTTTCAAGTAGGTCACAGGGGCCTTATATGAGAAGCAGTGGCAATGGTGGGTCATAGACTTTTTGGAGAGAGCTGAAAAGATCAGAGTAAGAAAGTATGGATATAAAATAGGACAGAAATGGTTAAGGGATATTTTTATTTCCAGAAATAAAGATTCTATTTACTAAATAATATACTTATTTATAAATTTAATATCATAAATGTAGACATTAACTACATATGAATTTCATTCCAAATAAGATTTTTTGAAAACATGCACAATGGGAATGGCAGATACAATAAAAATATCATAATAAAATTTACCATGAAATTTTTTGCAAAAGTAGCCAGTCTTTAAATGACCATTTGAAATTAATGAGTCATCACAAAAGGAGGCTGAACAATCCATGAACATACTGGTAAACTGTCATTAAAAGCTACTCCTTAGTTAATTTGGTGGGATCACTATTACTGAAGAATCTAAGATATGAATCTGAAAAACATTCATAGTCAAATTCATCTTACTGTGACATATCATACTTTTGTTAAGTTATGGACTTCAGGGCTTGGCTTATTTTCCACGTTCCCAATTGCTTAATAAATTGTCCTGCACAAAAATGGGGTTTTCTTGCTCCTAGGGGACACTAGGTGCATGCCCAAATACGTGGCCTGTGAAATTGGTTTTACAGAGAAATCTCTGACCCGTACCATTTTATACCATAATGGTCAGTGCTAGGTAAATAATAACTCCTACCCGTCTCTAAAAAGTCTCCAGAGCTGTGAGAATTAGTCAGGAACTTGCTTATTGGGATTATCAGTAGAAATGTTTTTGTCTTCATCATGAGTCTGTCAATCAAAAGGGTTGGAATAATTGAACCCTGAAATCTCTTCCCATAATAAGATTCGAAGATTCTGCTGTGGGGCCTCTCGGTGCAGGTCAATCCAGATTCAACTGCAGAAACCAATTGGTATGCCTTCTCAGGGGGCGATACCAGCCACCAGGGGGCCCCCACTCAAAATTATTGCTATTTTGGGTTTTGGGCACTGTGCCATTTGTTTTGATAGGACCATGCAGTTTGGCTGGACCATCTAGTCCATCCTCATTTTACAGATAAAGTAACAGAGTCTCAAAGAGGTTAAACGATTTTCCAAAGGTCACAGAGCTATCATCTACCTACCTAGGAGACAATAACAATGACAATAATAACCACCTGCAATTTATATATAGCATTGTACGCTTTACAAAGTACTTTTCTCTCAACAACCTTGTGAAATGTAAGATCTATGAATTTGCCTCCAAAACATTTGCAATTAAAATAGTAGAATTTGGGGGTTTGGATTTTTAGAAATTGATATTTTTAAACTTAAAAAAATGAGTTTTGTTAATAACATTATTTAAGTTTTCTAAAAATGTGGAAAGAAGAAAAAATAATTTTGATTTAAACGACTTAATTACAACACTTTGAAATGTACATTTAGCATCAAGATCTCCTATAATCTAAAAATCAATTCAACACATTTTAATATGAGCAAGGAAGTGGTATGTTTTTAGCATACCTAGAATGTTTAATAACTAAAATAGAATTAATGAGTTAATTTCCTGAAATGTTCTCATTCAATCTTTTCTAGGGGCATTTTTTGGAACATTAAGTTCTCTAGGAAAGATGAATAATTTTTTTGCTTAAAAGAAAATGCTGCCAGTATGTTGGCTCTTTGTTTCTAAATTTTTGATTATGTTTTAACAAAAGATTTAATAATTTAAAAATTTGATTGAATCTTCTATCCTCTTGAATTCCAGCCAATTTATGCCAAATGAGGCATGACTTCCCATCCTCTTAACCATAAGCTTGAGACAGACACTCATTTTGATCTTCTCAGCTGGGAATCCTGTTCTCAACACCTATCCTTGAAGCACATACATAGACTTTTGGCTGCTTATCTTAGTGCCCATCTGTTTGTATGGCATACTGCCCACTTCACGAGTTGGTTTGGACCCTTGCCCTAGTGTATAGGTGCCAGGCAATAACAGTTTACACAAGCAGTCTGCACAACAATATCAATGTAATTTCTTTGCAGAATGTCTGGACACCCTGTCCACTAAAAATGGGCAGCACATGACTCTTGTTACCTGATTATATCTCTCAACACTTGTGTTCTCTCCAAAAGAATGTTGGAAAAATGAGGAGAAAATACAGCTTACTGGTGTTTGATATTTCTAAAACAGTTAGGTTGCACTGGGGCCAATGCCTTGGAAACTCATGAAGGTCATCAAAGGAGGGTCAAAAAAAGATTTAAGAGTTAAAAACAGCCCCTGCATCTTTTGTGAAACTGAGGGTTTGCAGACAGCCGAAAAACAAAGGACTCTATTTGTCCCCTTTCTATCTGGCAGAGAAGAGGGTTTTGTTGTTGTTGTTGTTGTTGTTGTTTGTTTTTTGGAGGGAAGGTGTTTCCAGGCTTGAAAAAACACCCCTTAGCCTTTGTGTGGCTGAACTAGAAAAGATGAACATATGAGATATTCTATTTACCAGCTTTTGCTCAGACTGTTGCTCATTTCTCAGTTACAAACATGATCACTATCAAAGATATAAGATCCTTGAATACAAAGATTATGGGATTTCCTCCTTTTTATATGCATCCAGAAAAGGTTATGGGCTACTTGATAGACTATTGAAGTCTTTTAGCACCAATTTGAAAAAGCAAAAGGCAGAAGAAATAAAGGAAAGAAAGACCCAAATACCTTCAGACTACTTAGAATGGGAGAGCGGGGAATTGCGTTTTTAAAAGAAATGGTCCCATAAGAGTAAACTCATTCCTTCAAGTACCCTCTGTGTGCAAGGTGCTGCGGGGATCTAGTACAAACCCTGCCATTAGCTAGACAGCTGTGTGGTCTTATACTAGTCCCTTCACCGGGCTGGGTGCTAACTTCTTCAGCTGTAAAATGAACGGGCTGAACTAAAAGGTTTCCTGAGTTCCCTCCCAGCTTTTCAAATTCTAGAGCACTCCTATGTATCTATGAATATAGAGTGGAATTTGATTTAAAGCTGGTCCATCTTGGATCCCATCCAAAGGATTTTAGTTACTAAAGTACCAAACGGGCCCCAGTTTATTTAGCACATTAATAGCAAATAAGTCTTTTCTTCCCATTTCTGGTCCTTTGATTTTATTTATTGGCAGTGGTTTCTTTCCTCTTTTTAAAGAAGATTCTTTTTGCTTCTTTTTTTAAGAGTCAGCTCTCAGCTGACAGAAGGCTCTTAAGCCATATTCCCAAATGCCCTGGAAGAAAAGGCTTATGAGTAGGTAAACTGAAAGCAGGTTTAACTAAAACAACATGTATCCATTACCCATCATAATTAATACGCTTTTCTAAAAGAGTAGATACTTACTGGTACAGAGCACCAGATTCCAGGATTTTAGGTCAGAGATGGCTTAAAGATACAGTAGGATCCAGATGAAGATAATGAGATTACGTATATATGTGTATACAACACCACAGAGCCAAAAGGATGTATCCCTAAAACCTCAGTCTGATCTCTGAAGTCAATGGAAAATACCTCATGACAGAAGTTTTTTGGGTTATCTGACTAAGCAGGTTGAGAACAATTCCAGAAAAATTGGTATTTGACATAATATCTGGCACAGACCTATTTGCAACTTTGAAAGTCTCTCTCTTCACATGGTCTATTTTAAAAACCATAATGAAAGTACTTTTAGATGTGACTATTAGTACTATCTCTTTATGCTGATATATGACATATCTTCTCAGAATTAAGAATGAGGAAAGATTGTACTCTAACCTTTAGCATCCATAGGTCAGATCTAAATATCATAGATACTGATGAATTACTAATAAGCTAGAGAAAATTACATTATAAGAAGCAAAATATTAATTGATGAGCTTTTACTATAATGGATATGAAGAAAAGTAAATGAAAATCCGTATGAAACTTGTGCAGCATTTGTGTAAGGCTGAGAACTAATGTAGTGGTAGAGAGAAGGGAATGTTTATACCAATAATATTCACATTTTCTAGAAATCTAAGTCAAGGTCAAGTCTGAGATCTTATTACCAACCTAGAAAATCTTATTTTTTGGATGACAGAAAGTGCTTCTGTAAAATTGGAAAGTCTAAGTTCAAGTTTGACCACTAGAGATCATAGGTCAAATCTGAAAATGTAATGCAAATATAAGGCACATGATCTTTATGCTGACGTACGGCATATCTTCTCAGACATGACCAGATAAGCAAGGCAGTTCCGAGGGTGATATGAAAGATGGACTAGAGAGTGAGTGGACTGATGGTCAAGAGGTTATTACAGTAATCTTAGCAGGTAGTAATAAGGGCTAGTGTTAGAGTTGTGGTGATCAGATGAGAGATGAAGGGATGGATGAAAAGACATTGAAGAATTAGAAAAGGATTTGGAAACCAATCAAATATGCAAATGAGAAAGAAAAGGCAAAGGTATTGTTCAGGTTTCAAACATGGAAAATGAATCCATTGATAGCATTTATAGAAAGGAGGAGAAGATTTAGGGGAAAAGAATAACCTTGGTTTTGGATGTGCTAAGTTTGAAGTGCTAGGGTGCCATTCTGGTAGTGATGTCCTTCAGATAACTGGAGATGCAAGTCTGTAAGCTAAGAAGAGAGGTCAGAGCTACAGCTATAGATCTGGGAGTCATCAATATTAAGATGGTAGCTAAAATGGAAATAAAACAGTTTCTGGGGGTAGAAAATATAGAAATAGGAGAACAAAAGGTAAGTGTGCCCAAGCCTTGGAAATATCCATCTTAGTGGGTTAGGGAAAGGATTAAGAGTCGGACAAAAAGGCAGAGAAAGAGTGTTTACAGAGACAGATGAAGCAAAAGGAGAATGTGTTTTCTCTGAAATAAAAGAGGAGAGAATATCTAGGAGAAGCCCCTCCTCCCAGTGTTAAACACTCAAAAGATGGAATGGTTGAGGGCCAGAAGAGAGAATAAAAGAGGAATAGTTGCTATAGGGAATGAGATAAGGAGTGATGTATTGGTCTGCTATATCCCTATATGAAATAGTCTTTGGATTGTTATGTTATTTTCATGCTTGGAAATTCAGTCTAACTCTACCTTGTTTTGAACTTCGTAACTTACAATGAGATTTTTAGAATACCTGATCCTTGTTTTAGAAGCTTGACACTGGCCTTTGGCCAAAAGCATTCAAACTGATGTGAAGGCACATATCATATCCAGGGATGTGAACATATGGATGACCAAATGACTTTATGATTGTTTTTTCTTTGCTAATTAGGAGTTGAGTATTGTGCATGCTTCCTATAATGTAATTTTCTCTAGCTTATTAGTAATTCATCAGTATCTATGATATTTAGATCTGACCTATGGATGCTAAAGGTTAGAGTACAACTCTTTCCTCATTCTTAATTCTGAGAAGATATGTCATATGTCAGCATAAAGATCATGTGCCTTATATTTGCATTAAATTTTCAGATTTGACCTATGATCTCTAGTAGTCAAACTTGAACTTAGACTGTTCCAATTTTACAGAAGCACTTTCTGTCATCCAAAAAATAAGATTTTCTAGGTTGGTAATAAGATCTCAGACTTGACCTTGACTTAGATTTCTAGAAAATGTGAATATTATTAGTATAAACATTCCCTTCTCTCTACCACTACATTAGTTCTCAGCCTTACACAAATGCTGCACAAGTTTCATACAGATTTTTATTACTTTTCTTCATATCCATTGTAATAAAAGCTCAGACTTACAAAAGTAAAGAATTTAGAGATCATCTCATTTAAACCTCTATTTCTATCAATCAACAAGCATTTGTTGAGTGCCTACTATATGCCAGGCACTGTGTTAAGCATCAGATAGCTTTTAAAAATTATAATCACTTATGGATATACCATACCCTTTCCCCATGAGTACCTCCTTTGTAACAAGGAAAAAATCACTAAGCAAAAACAGTCAACCCAATGATTGTGTCTAGTAACATGCAACATTCCCCTCTTGCAGTCCCCTACCTCTCTACTGAATGGAGAGCTGTGAGTTTCACTACCTATTCTCTGGTGAGAGATTGGTCACTACAAATACTCAAGAGTTCAGTTTGTTTGGGTATTCTTTTCTTTTTTAAATTTATTTTTTTTTAGTTTTCAACATTCACTTCCACAAGATTTTGAGTTCCAAACTTTTTCCCCATCTTGCCCCTCCCCTTACCCCATGGGTACTCTTTTCTTAACTTTCTCCTCCTATAGATGAGAAACTTGGAAGTAGTTCAGTGATGACCAAGGTCACATATCCTGCTAGTTGCACAACCTCAGTACATTGTCCTCCCTGTAAATTTGTGTAGTTCAGACCAAAATTGACGGGAAGTTTGTCTTTGAATTATCTATGAAGAAAGTCTATTGGAATAATTAATGGTATAAACAAAATCTCATCAATAATTATATACTTAAAAGGGTGAGCAGTTTTCAACAGTTTAGAAGGATCTATTCACATACAATTACTGTACTGTTATTTACTAATTCTTACTACATCATTATAGCAGGTGTGCAATATGTTTATCAAGATTGTGTTAGCTGAACATTTGCTATTGTATGAACCTAGAAATTATGAAAATCTACTTTTTAGATTATTCTATAATTTAGAGTTTTCACTATTTCAGACTGACCTTTCTCACAATTTGCACAAATTCATGAAGTTTTTTCCTTTTTTGAAACGCTGAGAATGCGTGTAGGTTATTCAAGAGGCAACTTCTTGGCAACAGAAGCTTTATGTTGAATATCCATGGCTTGATTCCAGACAATTAGGTTTTCCAGTTGGGCCACACAGCTGTCTGCAAGGCTTCTTTTCCTGGGATAAACATTCACTCAGTGTTGCCTCCAATTTCCAATTCCAGTATAGTTTAGAATGTGTATTTTGACTGAACACATATTAAGGAAGGATTGACAATGAACATTTCCTTTTTCATTGCAGTGAAACCATTCCCAAGAAGGATACTGAAATGGAGTGATCTGGATTGGCATTAGGAACTCAGCTTATTCCAAAGTGATATGAAAAAAATGCAATTGGATATGTACTTGGAAACATTTTTACAAACTCTTCTCTAAGAAAATGAGGAGGAAGTAATTCAATGCCAGCTCAAGGTTGAAGAATTTAGTTTTGTAGTCAATAACAAGTGGTTATTGAATACTTACTATATGCTCAACATTTGCTAGAAACTGTCACATGGAGGATATAAGAGAAATATAATTAATAGCTGAATTTTATGGCATGTGATTATGTGAAATCCTTAACTTGAAAGAGCACACAATTTAGTTGGAAAAACAAGACTAAAATATATGACACATTGGAGAGTAATCTAAGGCAGTATATAATTAAGCGCTAAATTATATAATTTAGATTACAATTGCAACATGGGTTTATATCATAGTGCCACTTTTTTATTCATCCCAGGATCATAGATTTCATGCTGGAATGGACCTCAGAGATCATTTAGTTGGACTCTTCATTTTATAGATGAAGAAACTGATGAGTGAAAAGCTTAAATGACTTGCCTGAGGTCACAGGGAGGATAAGAAGAGGAAGGATTTGAACCCTATTCTCTGACTTCAGATCCAATGCTCTTCCCACTAAACCATTCTTCCTCAGGTATCATAAAAGAGGTACAAAGTGTTCTGGGACCTTGGGGAAGAAGAAAGACCATTTCTAATTTATTTTGGGGGTACATTTATCTAGTTCTGAGAGGGGAAGGTTAAAGTCTCTCACTCTTAGAGTTTTGCTATCTATTTCCACCTGTAATTCATTTAGCTTTTCCTTTAAAAATTTGGGTGCTGTAACATTGGTGTATATAGGTGTGGTATTTATATAACTTCATTATCTATCATATATTTTATCATAATGTAATTTCCCTGTTTATCTCTTTTAATTAAATCTATTTTAGCTTTAACTTTGAGATCATGATTGCTACCCCTGCTTTTGGTGCATCAGCTGAAGAATAATAAATTCTACTCTGGCCCTTTGTTTTTACTCTGTGTGTATCTCTCATCTTTAAAAGTGTTTCTTGTAAACAATATATTGTTGGATTCTGGTTTTTAATCCATTCTGCTGTCTGTTTCCAGTTGAGTTCAACTCATTCACATAATTACTAGTTGTATATTTCCCTCCATCTTATTTTTCCTAACTGTTTATACTTCTCTCCCTCTCTTTTTATTCTATCCTTCTTCAGATGTCTAATTTACTTCTGACCACTGCCTCCCTAAACACCTTCTCACTCATTCTCTTCCTTTGCCCTCCTATTCCTTAATTTATCCATCCTTCTAAGAGTTTCTCCCTTATCTTATCCTCTTGCCCTCTTATTTCTTAATCTTCACACCCTTCTAAGAGTCCCTCCTTTATCATATGCCTTCCCCCATCCATTTCTCTGTAAATAAGAAGATCGTTATGCCCTTTTAGATGTATTTATTATTCCCTCTTTAACCCAATTCCAATGAAAATAAGGTTCTAGAACTACCAGGCCCTCCACCCCTTCTTGCTCTCCTCTGTAACAATTCTTCCATTCATGCTTCATTTGTATGACATAATTGCTCCATTTTCCCTTTCCCTACCCAACTTTATTTTTTAGGCTACCTCATCACACTCAAGCCTTCTATCTATGTATGCTCTTTCAAACCATCCTGGTAATGATAACATTCTTAGGAGTTACAGATGTTCACACCTATCAGAGTAGCTTACATGACGAAACAGGAAAATGATAAATGCTGGAGAAGATGTGGAAAAATTGGAACACTAATGCGTTATTGATGGAGTTGTGAAATGATCCAACAATTTTAGAGAGCAATTTGGAACTATGTCCAAAGGGCTATAAAAATATGCATACCCTTTGACCCAGCAATAGCACTTTTAGGGCTGTATCCCAAAGAGATCATACAAATGAGAAAAGGACCCACACGTACAAAAGTATTTATAGCAGCTCTTTTTATAGTGGCAAAGAATTGGAAATTGAAGGGATGCCCATCAGTTGGGGAATGTGTGAACAAAATGTGGTATATGAATGTAATGGAATACTATTGTGCTATAAGAAAATGATGAGCAGGCGGACTTCAGAAAAGCCTGGAAAGACTTATATGAACTAATGCTGAGTGAAATGAGAAGAAGCAGGAGGACATTGTAAATGGTAACAGCCACAAGGTGCAATGACTAACTTTGATAGACTTATCTCTTCTTAGCAACGCAAGGAACCAAGACAGCTCCAAAGGACTCATGATGGAAAATGCTATCCACATCCAAAAAAAACAACTATGGAGTGTGAATGCAGATTGAAGCATATTATTTGCTCTCTCTCTCTCTTTTTCTTTTTTTGTTTATCTTTTCTTTGTTGTAGTTTCTTTCATTGGTTCTAATTCTTCTTTACAACATGACTAGCGTGAAAATAGGATCAATATGAATATATATGTAGAGCCTATATCAAATTGCATGCTGCCTTGGGGTGGGGGGAGAGGAGAGATGGGAAGAAAATTTGGAATTCAAAATCTTTTGGAATTGAATGTTGAAAACTAAAAATAAATAAATAAATTTTTTAAAAAAAGAAAAGAAAACCCCAAATGGGATCATGAAGAGTCAGATATGACTGAAAAATGACTGAAAAAAAGAGTTACAGATGTTTTCCTACATACGAAGTAAACAGTTTGACCTTATTAAATTCCTTATAATTGGTCTTTCATGTTTACCTTCTTATGTTTCTCCTGATTTTTGTAGGTCAAATTTTCTGTTCAGTTCTGGTCTTTTCCTCACAAATACCTGGGAGTCCTTTAATTCATGAAATATCCACTTTTTCATTCAGGATTATACTCAGCTTTGCTGGGTAAATTATTCTTGGTTACAAATCCAGATCCTTTGCTCTTTGGAATATCATGTTCCATGCCCTTTGGTCTTTCAATGTAGAAGGTGCTAAATCTTATTTGACCTGACTGTAGCTCCACAGCATTTAAATTGTTTCTTTCTAGTTGTTTATAGTACTTTCTCCTTGACCTGGGAGCTTTGAAACTTAGCTATAATGTTCCTATGAGTTTTCACTTTGGGATCTCCTTCAGTTGGTGATTGGTGGATTTTTTTTTGTTTCTATTTTACCATCTCATTCTAAAACTTCAGGGCAAATTTTCTTAATAATTTCTTGAAGTATTGGGTCTAGACTCCTTTTTTGATCATAAATTTCATATAGTCCAATAATTCTATTCTATTTTTCCATTCTTTTGATTTTGTATTATCATTTCTTAGAGTCTTATGAAGTCTTTAGCTTCCCCTTGCCCAATTCTAATTTTTAAAGAATTATTTTCTTCAGTTAGTTTTTGTGTTGCTTTTCCCAACTGGTTGACTTTCTTTTCATAATTTTTAAAAATTTTCTTGCATTACTCTAATTTTTCCCTAATTTTTCCTCAACCTCTCTTATTTGATTTTTTAAAAATCCTTTTTAAGCTCTTCTAAGAACTCTTTTTGGGCTTGTGACCATTTCACATTTTTCTTTGAAGTAAAAGTAGCTGTTTGGCCTTCTGGGTTTGAATCCAGATCTTCTCTGTCACATAGTATCTTTCTATTGTCAGGTTCTATCTCTTTCACTTACTCATTTTTAGTGGCTTATTTCCTTACTGTTAACTTTATGTTAGAGTCAGGCTCTATTCCCGAGGTATGGGAGGTAATGTCTCAAGCTTCAGGTTTTTTGTGCTATTGTTTTCTGAGCTCTATCTGTGGGCCTGACCTCAGGTACTCCTCTCTGTCCCTGAACCATGATCAGGACCCCCAGCAACCTGTCACCACAAATGCTCTTACTCCCTGTGCTTCCTCCAGCTGGTCCAAGCTCCAGCTTATCCCTCTGCCCTGGCACCAAAACCAGGGACTCTACTCTCCTGTGAGTGCCTATAGCCACAATCACAACTTGGGATCATTCCTGGTTACTATACCTGGACCTAATGTTCAGCACCAATGAAGGGTCCTAAAATCTTCCTTTGATCAGCTGTCTGACCTGTACATTGGCTGGAAGGTGAACATTCCTGAATGCTTGTTTGTTGATTCAGTGATCTGCCCTAAGGTATCTGCACCTCAGTCAGGCCAGACCACCACCCCAGGAGGTCAGGTTTTTCCTAACATCATTCCAAGCTGTCTTAGGCTGGACAACTGCTTTTTCCTGACTTTTAATTATTTCTGCTGCTCTAAAGTTCACTGAGGCATTATTTTAAATTATTTGGGGGGGGGGGATTTGGGAAAGCCAAGTAATTTCCTGTCTTGTCCCACCATCTTCCAATTTGAGAGTTTATGGCATGGTTTGAGGTCCTTTATCATCTCACTTCCTGCCCTCTGGATACTCTTGTCAATGTCCTTCCTAAAATGTGTCACTCCAAATAGCACATGATAGTCAAAGTGCAGTCTGACCAGGTCAGAATATGGTGGAACTATCTTCTGCTTAATCTTGGTGACCATCACTCTCTGAATGCATCCAAAGATTGCATACATAACACTGTAAACTCAGATTGAATTTGCAGTCTACCAACACAGCCAGATCTTTTTCAGATAAACTGCTCTCTCTCCATGCCTCCCCAACTTTTGCTTGTGAAGTTGATTTTTTGAACCCAAATCATTTCATGAAGTTTACATTCATCCTTATTCAGTTAGATGGAACCTAACCTTCTAGTCTGTAATAGCTTTTTGGATTCTGAGTCTGCTGTACAGCATGGGTTGGCTTTGTATTAGCTGCAGATTTGATAAGCATGTCATCTATGCCTTTATCTAAATGTCTGATTAAAAAAAAATAAGACAGCAAAGAGCCAAACATAGATCCCTGCAACATTTGACTGGATACTTCCTTGTAAATGTTACCATTCACATGGCATAGTAGATTGTGTACTTGGCCTGGAGTCAGTAAGATTAGGATTCAAATCTGAAAATATCCTCCTTTATAAAACGGGACTAAGAATTGCATCTGCCTCTCAGGACCATTGTGAATATCAGATGGGATGTTTGTAAAATATCTTGCAAAGCTTGTAACACCATATAAGTGAATGCTATTACTATTACTTTCAGTCTGGATGCTCATCTAGTTCTGAATTCATCTTTAAATTGTAACTATCCTCTAGCCCATATCTCAACATCTTTTCCACAAGAATAACGAGACACTTTGTCACATGCTTTCTTAAAGCCTAGATAAACTCTATCTTCATTTCCCTGAGGTACCAGTCTAGTAGTCTATCATAATGGGAGATGAGGTTAGTATGGCAAAATTTCTTCTTGATGAAATCACATTGCCTCTTTGTGATCACTTCTTTCTTTTCTAGATGTTCACTAACCATTTTTTTAATAATTTATTCTAGAATTTTGCCAAGAATAGAAGTCAGGCTTATCGTCTTCTAGTTTGCAGATTCCATTTTGCAGAGAGTGAGAGCATGGTAAGAAATGGCAAAAGGTGGCCCTTCATGCCTAAGGCATCTCTTCAGGTATGGTCCATAGAGACCAAATGAGAGGCTGACACAGATCAATCAAATTACTTCACAGAAAGGTGGACCAAGGCCACCGAGAGATGCACCAGTTTGCAGAGACACTCCTTTCTGAAAGGCAAAAGGGCTTGGGACTAGGATCAGCAAGGCAACCTGTTTTGGGAACAGCACTGACAAAGCACAGTCAAAGAGACCATGCCATATTTTGCTGCACCTTAGACTAAATATTCACATGAATGCATTCAAGAGAGGAATTTGAAACTAGTTTGCCAGTAACTAAGCCCCACTGGATTGTCATTGGAGAATGAAGAGGTGATTGAGGAAAGAAGAAATTTAATCCCCTGCATTCTTCTCTGGGTCCTTTCCATTTGTATTCTAAGGACCAAATGTATCAGTATAGCAGTGACAGTGAGGGATGAAGATATAGAATGCCTTGCTGTGCTAGACAGTAGACACCAAGTGACCATTATTCATTGTATCCAGGTCAGTTGTAGTCTATTGCAGCTGGGTCTCTGTGGCCTGAACAAGAACTACCCACATTTGGGTTATAGAAGGGTGAGTCCGGAGTTCCCTAAGGAATTTTCCTGACAATCATTCAGTCCTGGTAATGGTCTCTAGAGTTTCAGAATTGCTTAGGACCAACTCTAGCTTCTTTAAAGAATTGGTAGAGTATTATAGGTTGAGAGCTGAGGCCTAGCACCTAAGCACCCTGGTAAACCATTCCTCCTGTGCAGAAGTTCAGATTAAGAGCAAGATCAGCACAGGCAGAAAGCATCAAGAAAGTATTGTATACTTTAATTCAAGGGGGAATACAGAGAAATTCTACCATAGAATCTCTCTGGTGCCAAAAGAAGTGAAGGACTGTCAAAGGAAAAAATTCAGTATGGGAGTCAGTGTTCTTTCACTGCATAGGGGGATATAGAGTGGAATGAGGGGCTCAAGATTCCTTTGCTTATCGTTCTAATACAGATTAAAATTTAATGTTTAGAATGTACACGGACTCTTAGTATGGTATGGTCTACAAGCTTGGTACAATGATTTTTGAGATTCTCAGTTATCCGAGGTGGGGACTTGAATAGAGTTAGGTATATTTATTCCCAAAATACCCGACATGGAAGGAATCTAATAATCTGCAGGAATTTAAGGTTTGGTATGGTAGGTAGGTTACATGCAAACTTGAAGGTGTAACCAACACACTGGATGACCAAATCAGGTTTCAGAAAAGATGTTGATAGGCAATACAAATGGACCAAAACCAAGAAGACAATTTAAAATACTTTTAATTTATATATTTTATTTTAACATATTAGATACTTCTTCATAAATAACACCCTCACAAACAAGCACAGAGAATAACTTTCTATAAAACAATGTTAAATAAAGCCACCTAATTCAGTGATTAAGACCAATCATACATGTGCATTTCCATTTTTGTAGTTAACTGTTTTTGAATAGGAAGGAAGGATGTATGTTTTACTTTTAGTAATTTGGAACCAACATTGTCCATTTAATTTTTAAAAATTTTTTTAAATTTTTATTAATTTATTTTGATTTATCAATAATCACTTCCATATGCTTTTGAGTTTAAAATTTTCCTCCCCCTTCCTCCCCACCACCCTCCCCAAGATGGCACACAATCTGATGTAGGCTATATATATATATACATTCTTATTAAACATATTTTCAGATTAGTGATGTTGTAAGTAAAAATTAGAACCAATAGGAGGAACCACCAGAAAGAGGAAACAAAACTCAACAGAAGAGAAAAAAAATAGCAAACAGTATGCTTCGATCTGCATTCAAATTCCATATTCTTTCTTTGGATGTGAATAGCATTTTCCATCAGGAAGCCTTTAGAGATGTTTTAGATCCTTGTATTGCTGGGAAGGGTTAAGTTTATCAATATTAGTCATCGCACAACATGGCTGTTATTGTGTACAACATTCTCTTGGTTGTGCTCACTTCACTCAGCACCAGACCATACAAATCTTTCCAGGTTTTTCTGAAGTCAGCCTATTCATCATTTCTTATAGCACAATAGTTTTCCATTACATTCATATACCACAACTTGCTCAGCCAGTCCCCACTTGATGGGCATCCTCTCAATTTCCAATTCTTCGCCACCACAAGAAGAGCTGCTATGAATATTTTTGTACATGTGGATCCTTTTCCCATTTGTATGATCTCTTCAGAATATAACCCTAGAAGTGCTATTGCTGGGTCAAAGGGTATGAACATTTTTATAGCCTTTTGGGCATAGTTCCAAATTGCTCTCCGAAATGGTTGGATCATTTCACAACTCCACCAACAATGCATTAGCGTTCCACTTTTCCCACATCTTAACATTTACCATTTTCCTGTTTCGTCATGTTGGCCAATCTGATAGGTGTGATGTGGTACCTCAGAGTTGTTTTGATTTGCATTTCTCTAATCAAGAGTGATTTAGAGCATTTTTCCATATGACTATAGATAGCTTTAATTTCTTCATCTGAGAACTGCCTGTTCATATGCTTTGACCATTTATCAATTGGGGAATGACTTGTATTCTTATAAATATGATTTAATTCTCTATGTATTTTAGAAATGAGGCCCTTATTAGAGAGACTGGTTGTAAAAACTCTTACCAGTCTCTCTGATAAGAATTTTTACAACCATTTCATTTTTTAAAGCATTTTGTTGATTTCTTTTGTTTTATAAATCACTTTCCTATGTATATTCCGTCCACTCAGACCCTACCTCATAACAAGGAAAAGTTTAGCAAAGCCAAACAAAATAGGGAGCTTGTCTAACATTGCATGGAACTTGTATTTCAAAATCCACTATTTCCATCCCAAGAGGAAGTGGGTTTCATCCTCTGTTCTGTAGAACCAAGATTGTTTGTTGCATTTAATGAGTCCCAGCGCCTTGGTGTCATTTTTAGTGTGATAGTGTAGTAATTCCATACCTCAACTTTCTTTGCTCTAGATTGGTTCATATGGGTCATCCCATGTTTATATGAGTTTCTCATATTGTCATATCTTTTTTTTTATGTTGGTAGAAAGCAGGGCACAGAATTAGGATCTAAGGTTTAGGAAATTCCTTTCAAGAAACCTCCCTCTAGCAGTACAGAGAAGCAACTATTCTACAACCTTGAGTCTTATAGAGTTGGCTGGAATACTGACAGGTCCAATCTCTTGGCCAGAGTCAAGCAACCAATATGTATCTAAGTTGAGTCTTGAAGCCAGGTCTTTCTGATTCCAAGGTCAGTTTTCTACCCACTAGACCATTTTGCATCTTTTACCATTTCTTATGGTAAATAATAATTTGTAGGCAGAGCAACATCTCCTAAGGTCCCTGAATCATAGGCTAGACTAGTTATTCCCGCAAAAAGTAATGAAATGACTTTTAAGACCTCATTGGAAGGGACTAACCAGTAGATCATTAACATAGCTCACCGGTTAGCTAAGTTCAATAGACCTGCACAGGAGTCACATATTTCTGATCAGGTGTATCACAACGGCAAATGAAAAGGGAAGCTATGCCCAAGTGAATTGGTGCTATATTTTTGCTGAATAGTCTTTCTGTGTTACTCTTACATAAACTAGTTTTTGTTAAATGTTAGGTGGTCTATGAGTGTCTCATTTTAATCCGAATCTAGGCCCAAATCAGCAGATTGTTTTAAGTCATCCCTGGCCCAAAACACCTTTGTATTTATCTATCACAATTTCTAAGACATTCCCCAATTAAAGGAGTCCATTATGTTCCCAATATTTTTACTACTTCAAAAAGTACTGCTCTGGCTACTTGGGCTACTTACTTACTAAACTATTCATGCCCTTTGATCTAGTAATTCTACTGTGACACCTTTTTTTCTGTCTTTCACTTCTTTAAAGTACATGCCCACTAGTGAGATTCCTGATCCACAACTTTGTTCTCCTCATTCCAAAATGATTTTCAAAAAGATTTGCCCATTATACTTGACTCAAGTTTTGTTGCCTTTTAGCGTTGTTTTTTTTAGCATTGTTATGGATAGACATATTATTATTTAGGTCTTGACTTTTTCATGTTGCATCAGTTTATACAAGTTTTCCTTCGCCTCCCTAAATTCTTCAAATTTGTTGTTTCTTGTGATATAATAATGTACATTCCTGTAACCCAAATCCCAAAACCCAGTGGCATTAGACTTCCTTACTGGTGAAGAACAATGCCCTATGCTTACATTAAAGGTGGATTGAGATGGAGACAGTGGGAGAGCTCAAGGTTCTTCAGGGCTTTTTCAGTCTTTTCAGTCTTTTTGGGCTTCCATCTTGGGGAGAGAAGATGGATGAGGCCAATCCCACTTCAGGCTTCTAAAAGGAAAGACTCAGAGAAGATAGGAGAGGAGCTGGTAGTTTCCTTCATGTCCCTATTCCAGTTTCCTCCATAAGCACCTTCTGATAACTCCCCCTTGGGTAAGATCCAGGACCCTCTCTCTTGGTTGAACTGAGTTACCTCATTTTCAATGGGAGAGATCCTTTCCTTTATTTTATCTGACATATATTCTCTTATGTATACTTTTTCTGATTTCCAATTTTTTTCCTACTTGACTTGGATTAATGAGTTTCTTGTACTCATTGTAGAACTTTTGGGTGGGAAGGAGGTCAAGCTTTGGATATAAAGCTTGAAGTCCTTCTGTTTCCCTTATCAATGAAACAGTGATTAGAAGTTAGCTTAAATCTTAACATCTCATCCCTTAGACTAATGTTATTCAAGGGAAGAGACTGATATAATTCTAGGTCAGTACCCTATCTCTCTGCAGAAAGCAGAGTGGTCAGATTCTACCTTCTGCTTTCTCTCCTGGCAGGAATAATAGCCTCTCTTGGAGAAGGATGGGGGACAAGAGGTTAGAGATGTCTATTCTGCCTTTCTTAGAGTCATACTATGATTTCCCCATGCAACATTCATATGCCATGATTTGTTCTGCTAATCCCCAATCACTGGGTTCGTAAATTGTTCCCAGTTTTTTTGCTATTACAAATTGTACTGCTATAAATATTTTGGTTGATATTGGACCCTTCTTCATCTTAACTTTCCAAACTACTTTTCCATCTCTGTCCCACTGACCTTCTCACACTAAAGAGCCTCCATCCCTGCAGCGTCTTCCTCTCGTGACTGAGTTCCTCCTTGGAACCTATCCTCTCAAGAGGCAGTCTCACTACCAGTCTCACTAAAACGTTAACCCCACCCCTCAGCTCCTGACTTTCTGAACTCCATCTCCACTCACCCTCTTCTGCTCTTTAGCTCCATACTGTATGTCATCTTTTCCCACTAGAATGTGAACTCCTTGAAGGCAGCTACTATCTTTGTTTTTGCTTTTATTTGTATTCACAGAGATTAGCTAAATGTCTGGCACATTGTAAGGATTTAATGAGAGCTTTATCCAATCTAATTTAATTTAATCTGTCATTGACCTCCCTGCTGTTATAAACTCAGTAGTGGAACTGCTGGATTAAAGGGGAAAAAATAATTATTCCAAATTGTTTTCCAGAATAGCTGAATCAATTTATAGTTCTGCCCATAGTAAACTCAAGTGCCTATCTTCCCACAGGCCCTTCAACTTTGACTTTTTTCCATATTTTGTCCTCTTTGCCAATTTGATGAGTATGAGATGTATCAGAATTGTTTCCATTTGTAGTTATCTTATTCTTAGTGATTTTGAATACCTTTCCACATGGTTATTGACAGCTTCTAGGTCTGTTTTGTAAAATTGCTCATAGATTTTGGCCACTTTTTCTTTTGGGAAGTGGCTGTTAATCTTCTAGATTTGTTTCAATTCCCTGTAGGTTTTTGATGTCAGATCTTTCAAATGGAAAGACTTTTCACAATCCATATTTTTGCCTAATATTCTAGCAGCAATGGATTTATTTATACAAAAGCTTTTGCATTTCATATTTGACATTCTTTGTCTTTTATGATCATCCTCTTTATCCTATGTATAGTTATGAATGAAGACAAAATTTAATGTGGATAAATGTAAAGTTTGCTGTTAGTTTACAAATATCCAGCTACGTAATTATAGGATTAGGGAGGTCTGACTTGAAGGTAGTTTATATGGGAAAAAAACCCTAGGTTTGTTCATTTGGGTTTTTAGTGAGCTGGAAGCTCAGTAGGATCCCACAGTGTGAGCAGTTGCTTAAGATGTTCATTTAATTTTAGAAAGCATTAAAAGAACCGTTGTGTGCCAATCAAGGAAGATAATAGTCTGATTATGCTCTCCACCATAACTGAAGTATTGTATCTAGTTCTGGACACTAAATTTCAAAAGAAACATTAATAAACTAATGTCCATAAGGGAGGCTACCAGAAGGGTGAGAAATCTAGAGACCATGTCATAATAAATAGCTAAAGGAACTGAAGATATTTAGCTTGGAGGAGAGAAGATTTTGGTCATGGAGGAATGAGAGGCAAGTCTTTAAATATTTGGATATAAAATAGAACTCTTAACTATAGAAATCCAACAGTGAGATGGATTGCCTAAAAAGAGTGAGCATTAAGTGCCTAAATATTCAGAGATTGTCTGCATCTCTAAGGGATACTAGGTAGGAATTCCTGCATTGGGAAGAAGGTTGAGCCAGACATAGTTAAGTTTTCTTCAAATTCTGGTTATGGATTTGTTAAATCTTCTGAGAGACCATGTTTATATAAGATAAGCATAACCCAGCATACTGTGGTATTTATTGATTTAAATGAGATGGTAGGCTGAAAGTGTTTTGAAAAGATAAAAGCAGTTCATGGATGTAAGATATTATTGCCTCTCCAAGGCATCTTTTCCCCAATTTTGGTTTGATTTTATGCCTGCTTTATAATGAACTAGTGAGGAAGCAAACAAGCTTTGTGAGTGTATTTGCCTCATCATTCAAACTGGTTTGAAATAAGTTCCTTTAACAGGCATATTTTGAAAGCAGCAAGCCTTATGTCAGCATCTAAAAAACAAACAGGATGGCTTGCCTAGGTAGATTTAGTGAAAAGATTAGGAGAGAATTCGGCATGGGAAAGATCAGTTGGTTTAGCAGAGAATTAAACCTGAAAAGCTGGGGAATAATGTGTCACATTTTTTCTGATAACTCCTGTCATTCTTTACTGTCTTTGCTCCTGTCTCCACCCTTCCTGGTTGAAGATTTGAAGAATTACAGAATCTCAGAGTTGGAAACAACCCCAGAGGTCATAATGTCTGATCAATATATGAGCAGAAACTCCTTATTTAGTATCCTAAACAATGTGAATATTGACACTGATAGGAGAGCTTGTTTTCTTCACAGGATTTAAAAAGTTTTCCATTAAATTGAATTGAACAAAATCTTCCTCTTTGCAACTTCATAGATTTTAGAGTTGGAAGGCATCTCAGAGGTCAACTGGTTTACTTTCTCCTTTTGCAAATGAGGAAACTGCAACCTCATGAACTTGAGTGACTTACCCAAGGTCATACAGAAATTAAGTGGCAGAGCCAGGATTTAAATTTCCACTTACTGTTCCTAGTTTTGCTTTCCAGAGATAAGCAGAGCAGGTTCCTTTCTCTTAAACATATCATATAGTCTTCTAAGTGACTGCAGAGCCCAAGAAACAGAAAACTCAGAAGGTGCTGAGCCATAAATAAGCGTGCATATATTCAGATACTCAGAGACAGCTATCATGGCCCTGCAAGATCCCTCTTTTTTTTCAGCCTAAATATCCTCAGGTCCTTCAGCCATGATAGTGTGATCTTTAGAGCTCTTATCATCCTGGTTGCCACCCTCTGGCTATGCTCCAGATTGTCAGGGAGCTTACTAAATTAAAAAGTTTAATTTGAAAAAATCCTTAATTTTTCATGGCACAAACCACAACTTACAATTTAAGGGTTTGTATCAGAAGAAGCTTTATTTATTTTAATATACTGCTTTAAAATCTATCTTTTAATAAAATTTTATTTTTCCCAATTACATGTAAAAGCAAATTTTAACATTCATTTTGTTAAAAATTTGAATTCCAAATTCTTTCCTTTCCTCATGTCCCTCTCCCTGAGACAGCAAGCAATTTAATATACGTTATACATGTGCAATCATGCAAAACATATTTCCATATTAGTCATGTTGTGAAAGAAAACGCAGACCAAAAAACCCCATGAAAAAATAAAATGAAAGTAGTATGCTTCAATCTAAATTCACACTCCATCAATTCTTTTTCTGAAAATGGATGGCATCTTTTATCATGAGTTCTTTGGAATTGTCTTGGATTATTGTGCTGCTAATAACAGCTAAGTCATTCACAACTGGTTATTGTACAATATTGCTGTTACTATGTACAGTGTTCTCCTGGTTCTGTTCACACAGAACTTTGCATCAGTTTGTATAAGTCTTTCCAGGTTTTTCTGAAATTATCCTGCTCATCATTTTTTATGGCACAGCAGTAATCATTGCAATCATATACCACAACTAATTGATTGACATCCCCTCAGAAGCTTCATTTATTTATATGTGTGTATATGTATATATTGTATGTATGTGTATATATACATACATATGTGTGTCTATATATGTGTGTGTGTATATACACACACAGGGAGATTCAGATGAATCTTTGAACCTTTGAACTGAGCACACAATGGACTGTTATCCTCTAGAAAAGATGACTTATTAATCTCAGGGAGACAATGGAAAGGACAGGAACAAGGACTTGTTCTTTATCTGTGCTTGACTTTGGGAGTATAGAACTGGGTTTGGGGTAGGGTGAGTACAGATTTGGAAAAGTATATATAAGTGCTCATTTTACCCAAAAAGAAGTTAGTTCTAAATTGGAATCACTCAGTCATGACAAGTTGATTCAAGCCCCTTCTGTCTAGTCCTCTAAAAAGTGATTTGTATGCCAAAATTTTTGTTTCTTCACCTGCTTTTATGGAATCTCAAAGTTGGAAGGGATCTCAGAAACCATTTTGTTCAATATATACACAACCAAAAAGCCCCTCTAAAATTCCACACCCCTAGTAATCTAGACTTTGCCTGAAAACCTCAAGTGAAGGAGAAGCCACCACACCTTGCCCTCTCTACTTGTGGATAGCTCAAATCGTTAGGTAGTTATTCCTCATATCAATCCTATACCTTGATTCTCTGCAACTTCTTCCCTTTCCTCTTAGCTGGGGGGAGAGTTGGAGGAGTGGTCAATGAGTGCCCAACAACCTTGATGCATGAATGGATATTTTCTCTCACTTCCAATACAACCACGTGTTGTATTGGTAGGTCTACTTCAGCCCCAAGTAGCAAAGGGGTTGGCCTGTGTGTTAATGAAAAGTCTTTTAGACTTTTCGGAAGAACCCTGGTTGCAGAACCCTGAAAACTCAGAAGGTGCTGAGCCAGAAATAAGTGTGCATGGAAAATTGCAACCTGTCTATCTCTTAGTCTCTTTCCTTGGAAGCTTCCGTTTAGAAGGACTGCTTGAGCTGCCATGTCTGGGAGAGTCAGTTTGCTGCATTCTCTTATCTGGCCATCACACGTCTGTAAGTACATGCATTTCTGTTTTATGTGTGTTCTTTCCTGATCTTAGGTGAACCAGTATTCAAAAATGGGAGTGCTCAGGTTACTTAGTGAGTTAGGGGGATACAGAGATCTTATAAGGGATCTCATCTCTGAGGATGGCTGGAGGAGCAGTGGTCAAAAGCAGAACAGGTGCTTGAAAAATGTATGTAGAATCATTAGAGAATGACACCTTCAGGGAGTGTGACATCCTCGTGGAAGAGAGATGTGCCAGCTATGGACCCGATGGCACTGACTCTTGGGGCCCATCTGGGCTGCATACCCAACAAGGAGGTCCTTCTAAAGGAAAACTTGATGAGGAACTTGCAAAGGGACAAAAAGATTTCCAGGGCCAAGAGCCTGGAGGTACCTCGTGGCAACAGGCATTCTATATACAGAACTCATGATGTAGTGGGAATTAATGGGGTGATAGTAATATCAAGTGTGTTTCTAAAATGAGTGTGCAAAGATCATGTGGATTAGATCATGTAACCACTTTCAGCATGTCTTTTCCTTGCTCAGACTCTTTTAATGGCTCTTTGTTACCTACAGGATAACATACAAACTCATTAAATTGTTATTTCTCCCCTCCTCCTCTCCTCTCTCCTCCCCTCCTCTCCAATAAAATTGTTCCTTGAGGTCAAGGATTGTTTCATTTTTGTGTTTATATCCCTAAGTGCATAGCACATAGTAGGTACTTAATAAATACCTGTTGATTCATTGATTGAGAGTTCTACAATTTACATACAATCTATATTTACTTATCTCATAGGGTTGTTCAGAGGCTCAATATGAATATATTTTAAAGTATTTTATCTATATTCTCCCAAACAATTCTTAAAAGAAAATTTGATCACATGGAGTTCTATAAATCAACCATGTATTTGTTTAATACCTTCTATATTTTTAATTAAACATGACCACTGACTTTGAGGAATTTAGAGTTTGGTTGGGTTGGTAAGATGTGTACATAAAAAGATACCACTACAAGGCAAGATATAATACACGATATTCCATGAATTCCCTACACAATTCTGCACTACATCTAAACTTGTGAAATTACTGTCCTTAAACAAGTCCTTCCCCACCTTATCCCTCTGCTTGGAATATCCTCTTCCTTTATCATTTCTTTCTTTAAGAGCCATCAGTCAAGGTCCAGCTCAGGTTCTGCCTTCTCTGTGAAAGTAGAGACCCCCCAACCAAAAGTCTTCTTCCAACAAACTTCTAGCACTTAGTGGGTGTCCCACTAAGCATGTTTTAGGGTTTGCCTGGTAGTGTTCTTTTTATGCATGCATCTAATCAGCCCAACTATACTTTAAACTCCTTTAAGGCGGTAATTATGCTCAATTGAACGTATAGAAAGTGCCTAACAAATACGTGGTTGATTGATAGAAGTCTATGTGGTAAAATTTTCTTTTAGGAGTTGTTTGGGAGAAGACAGTTAACAAAGCACCTTAATATGTATTCATATTTGATCTTTTGAACAAACCTGTAAGATAAGTAGAACAAGTATTATTACCCCCATTTTAAAGATGAGGAAACATGGGCTCAGACAAATTAAGCAACTTGAGAGAAAAGAAAAATCAGACTCACAGGAATGAATTTCATTTTCACATTGGCATTTTGAGGCTATATATTTTTCCCCACATATAGAAGTTATAATTCCTAGAATTGCAGTTCCTTCTAATTTCCCTTGACCTTTTCTGAACTACATATACTTCATTAGTCCTTGCTTGTGGCTCATGATGGCATAAGTCACTTCCTTATGTACCCCTGGAAGGTACCTATTCAAACAAGCTATCAACACTCAAAATGGAGAACACAAAAAGGTCAAGATATTGACTACCATAAGTTCTTATAAAAGCAAACACAACAATGAGGAAGACAAAAAAGTGCAGAAACCACCTTATTCAGCAAACACTTGATTTCCCTGACAAGCTAAGAGGCATAAGCAGCCAAGCCAACTCTGTTTTATAAGGCAAGCACATTGGTAAAATGTTACACAAAGGGATGGCAGATGATTCTAAGCCACATTGCCTCATACAACAGTTTAAAAAAAGTTACATGAAAACGGACCTACAGAAAGTGTAGTTTCTTGGTGTGAGAACAAACTAAACCAAACCATCCCTAGAGAACATACAAATGGAACTGGAATAAGGACAACAAATACACATAAAATAGAACAGATTTGTCAGCATTTCTGTACTGATCCATTTTGATTATCAGTGATAGTGAAATCAAAACTAGATCCTCAGCCAACAAGTCAAGTCAACAAGCAGTTTTAAGCACCTCCTATGTGCCAGGCACTGTGCCAACCTATGGGAATACAAAGAAAGCAAAACAACTTCTTTTGTGCTTTCAAGGAACTCATGGTCTATTAAGAGAGACAACATACAGACAGCTATGTACAAGCAAGATAGATACAGGATTAGTTGGAGATAATCTCAGAAGGAAGGAACTAGCATTAAGGGAAATTGGGAAAGGCTTCTTGTGGAAGGTGGGATTTCAGCTGACACTTAAAGGAAGGCAGGGAAACCAGAAATTTAGATAAGGAGGGAGACGAGGAAGGAGAGAATTGTAGGCATGGGTGACAGTCAGCGAATGTGGACATAGTTGGCCGATGAAATGTCTTGTTTGAGGAAGAGCAAAGCCAGTGTCACTAGGTCACAGAGTAAATAACAGTAGAGGAATGCAGAGTAAGGTGTAAGAAGAATGGAAAGGTAATAAGGGACCAGATTATGAATAACTTTAAAAGCCAAATGGGATTTTATATTTGATTCTAGAGGTAACAGGAAACCACTGGAGTTTATTGAATAATGGTGGGGAGTAACATGTGACATAGTCAGACATGTACTTTTGGAAGATCACCTTGACACCTGAGTGGAGGATGAACTGAAGTGGTGAGAGACTTGTGCCAGGCAGACCAACCAGCAACTATTGCAATAGTCAGCTGAGAGATGATGAGAGCTTGAAGTACGGTGGTGGCAGTGTCAGAGGAGAGGAGACAGCATATGTGAGAGATGTTACAAAAGTAAATTTTTTTTAAATTTTACCAACAGATTGACTGGGGGGAGTGGAGTGTGAGAGAGTGAGTGAGAGGTGAGGATGACACCTAGGTTATGAGCCTGGGTGACTGGGAGGATCATGGTACCTTCCACAGTAACAAGGAAGTTAGGAAAAGGAGAGAGTTTAGGGGGAAAGATAATGAGTTCAGTTTTGAAGAGGTTGAGTTTAAGATGTCCAGTTCCAAAAGTCCAATAGGCAGTCGGAGATTTTAATCTGGAGGTCAGAAGAGAAGTTCGGGCTGGACAAACAGATATGAGAATCATCAGAACAGTTATGATAATGAAATCCATAGAAGCTAATGAGATCACCAAATAAAATAATATAGAGAAAGAAGAAAAGAAGGGCCACATCAGGGCCTAATGAGATACAGATAGTTAGCAGAAATGATATGAATAAAGTTACAGCAAGAGAAACTGAAGGGAAGAGTGGTCAGATGGGTAAGAAGAGAACTAGGAAAGAATAATGTCATAAAAACCTAGAGAGAAGAAAATATCAAGGAGAAGAGGGTGATGGACGGTGTAAAAGGCTGCAGAGAGGCCAAGAGGGATGAGGATTGAGAAAAGTCATTGAATTGGGTAATTAAAAGATTGTTAGCAACTTTGAAGAAAGCAACTCTTTAGAGGGATACAATATTAGTGGAGAGATTAGTAAACAAAGTATATGAATAATACTACAGAGAGAGAGAGAGAGAGAGAGAGAGAGAGAGAGAGAGAGAATTAAGAGTGGGGAGGATCATCATCAATATAGTAAACACTTCCTATGTGCCAGGCACTGAAGGTGGTAATTAAGCTGGGCTATGAAAGAAACCAGGGACTTTACAAGGCAGAGGTGAGGACAAGGTCCATTTCAGTCATGAAAAATGACCTGTGCAAAGAGACAGAGGTGGGAGATGCTGTTATATGTACTTTACTAAGAAGAAGAAATCCATTTCTCATGAGCTTTCTCTTCTTCACCATTCCACACTTCAGAAGCCCTTTTCGTCATCCACCGTTCTCTTTTCCATTATTCCTGTATTTGATGAAAAAAGGACTCTTCTCTTTCCTAAGGCTAATCCTTCCAGTCACGTATGCCCTCCATGTGTGTTCTCTGATCACACACAATATCTGCTTGTTTATCCTTCCCCACTGGTTGTTTCCTAACCAGTGTAGGAGAACGTATCCTACACTGCAAAGCTTAGGTATGTTGCTTTATTTCCTGTGCTGCTTAATTGAACATTTTTTTTTCATTTTTAAAAACTGTGTTGTTTCACTGACAAGTAAAAGTAAACACATTAGTTGAGGCTCACAAACTATAGTTTTGAGAAAGTGCAGACCCAGAGTGCTTGAACCTGGGGTAGCTTTTCTGGGCACCCATGTATGAAAGAAAGATGGTTACCCAGGTGCTACACCAATATCAAACAAGGTATGATACAACAGGAAGACGTATGTTCACTCAAGTTGTTCATAGTTGTTCATCGTGGAGTCCAAATGGAAGAGACATTCCCTATTCGTGAAGTTCTCCAGAGTCTTTTGTTTATACGTGATATTGTGTTGATTATACTGTTAAAAAAAATTCCAGAACCTCCTCCACTCAAAGCATATAAGCCTCCCAATCCATACAGTAAAAACCAGACACCTAGTGTCTAGCTGGTGATATGCAGTGGGATGGGCAACACATTGAATAAATTCATACAACTAGGATAGGTACTCAAGATGGGTGGTGAACTGAGACCAGAATTGAATAAGATGAAGAGAGTGGACCAGATCACATTAAGAAAACTATGTGGTACTTTCAATGATCACTAATACAAAACCAAACAAAACCCCCTCCCCCACCAACATTCTCCATGATATTCTGTCTGTTGTATGATTTCAAATCATAGAACACCATAATCACCACAGAATGAAAATTGTGAGTAACTCACAACTAATAGAAACCAGTCCCAGAAGCTACTGTTTCTGGTGCAGAAGGCTGTGGTCTTCCCAAAGTGGGCAATGGATTACTTCACCAAGTCAAAAGTCTGGCACTGCAGAAACCCTGAGTTTAGCAGCCATTTTCTTCCTCTTGACACCCTTCTCTTCCTGGCTTCCTCAGGGCTCTCCTTTAAAACTACCAACCCAGAGGCATACCTGTGCTCCAGTCCATACACACTCTCTCAAGACAAGTAGGACCTCTTTGGTCCCAAAGCCTTTGGAGAATAATGGTGCACCTCTGAAGAGGCTCTTCTTACATATGAAATTACATAAAAGCCTCTATTATATGGGGCAAGTTCTTTACAGAATATTTATGGAAGACTATGTCTATGAGAGAGTCCCACAGGATGAGAAGAAATGGATTTGTTGAGACTTGCTTTGTTTAGAGGGAGTAACCACTTCTACAAAACCATGGATTACTTGAAGCATTGAAGTGAGACAATTAGAAATAGGAATAAAGGAAGTGCCTAGTTCCTAATTAGTTAGAAGTACATTAGCATATTGCTTTAATGTTTACAAAGCCCTTTGAGTGCACTATCTCATTTGAGCCTCATGACAAACCTGTGACATAATAGAAACCTAAGCTTTTACACTTATTCTCTAACTAAAGTGGTCCAGGTTTCTATCAGATCATGGCTCTCAAAGCCAAGGGCCCCATGTCATTGTATCTAGTTCCTCTGTGGCATCTAAAAAGCGTGGTATCTTCTGTGGCAGTATATCCCTGCCAATCCAAAAGCACCCTACATAGGTATTTGGGATAAGACTCATTAAGCCAATCTGTAATCCTAGGTATACACTCAGTAAATCAGGAAACTTCATATCAACATTCAACAATTTAACAACCATTTTAAGGGCCTTCCAAATATAAGACACTGATAGATTTGGGGGAAAGAAAGACAAGAAGAAAACAAAATGTCAGGCATTTGAGTTTTCCACTCATCATCCTACCAAATTGTGACTATCTAACTTCCTATCCCCAAACCAGAAGAAAAACAAGGAATGTAGGACTTAGGAACAAATCAAAGATTCATATTTGGAACCTAATTCAATCATTTCTAGCACTTAAATCATTTTTGTAACTGAAAAAATTGAAATTCTGACTTCCTAATATAGAGACAATTTCTGATTTGATAGTTCAAGTAAATATCTCAATCTGAGTATTTTCTCTCAGTGGTTAAGGCGTATCTTCTTACTTTTCAACTAAGTATAAATCACAAAACTACAAAGAAACAATATCATCATAGTAGATTTCATCATGGATTCTTTAGGAAGCCAGGAACAAAATACATTTTTTTCTTTGTCTCCTGTTTATCTTTGGACTAATCGTAGGCAAAAATTAACTAAGACAGATGCATATGCTCTCCAAAACAAAACAAAATCTTCCTAAATTCTAGAAGCTGCTATCAAACAATCTTTATTTACATCCTAGTTCTTTAATAAAAAAAAAGAGTAGACATTTGAGAGAGGAAAATACTGAACAATTAGGAAAAGAGCAAGGATGTTATTACTATAAAGAGGGGAATTATGAGAATATCAATAACTACTGACCCATATGCCTTTTTTCCTCATCTTTATGAGAATGATCTGCTCACACATCAAGGGGCACACTTGCTGAAAACATGGAAAAAGCAGAATTTCACAAATGATAATCTACAGCAGACCACATCTGTATAGTCACACAGCTGGTTAGAAAGTACAGCGAAGACAAGCTTCCACTGTGTTTGTCGTTGTGGATTGCAAAAAGAAGGAAGGAGCATTTCATTCAACACAGCCAAACAGGCTTCCAGGCTCTCCTCCAGGAAGGAGTCTCTTCTCCGTATTTTAAGATCATACAGATTTTTTTTTTTGATAAATACAAGAGACAAACTTGCTTACCTTGTGATTATTAATATCAAATGAGGCATAAAACAGGGAGCTGTATAACCTCTGAAGGTAGATCTCTGCCTACTATACCACGATTGTCTCTAAAAGTATGGTAAAGATGTGTTTTAATCATCAGCCTAAAAGGAAGAGACAAACCCTCAATAAAGTGCTGCATTATAACATTTCCTCCTTTGTGTATTTAGGAGAGTGATAACAATAAAAGAGAAGAGAGTTCTGCTTTCCCTAGTTTCATATTCATACTTTATTGAAGAAGCAGATATCATGGCTGTTCATCAAGGAGCTGTCTTTACGTCCTCCTTCAAAGTGACTTGAAATGATACAATCACTACTCATGGATACTTTATTTCTTACCTCTTTTTCTCCCACTCCCAACACTCAATCCTAGTTAGACCATCTTTTGTTAAGAGATCACTGTTTGGGACAGTATGTGAGTACACCAGATCTTGTAGAGCTGCTAAGATTGTTTACAATGTAGGGAGACATACCTCCCTAACTATATAAATAAATAAATAAAATACTTATTATTAATTTTTATTAATATTTATATAAATAAAAGAACACCAAAATATTTCTATGCTGCAACTTTCATAATGTGATTTCTACCTTACCAGGAGGGAGAATTGAGCTAAATACTCATTAAATAATATTGAAATAGATCAGCAATATCTGCCATCCATTATGCATGTGGTAGCTGAAACATATAATGTTACTTATGCCTTCTAGTCATGCAAAAGTCTCATCATCCAATATTATATCCTTATGTTGATTATTAGTTTATAACTATTTTTGTTTACTGGTGAGAATAGTTTATTACACATGATACTACTGAAGAATATATTAACTTACTGAAACTGGCAAGTAATAGCATACAGCTGGTTCAAATAAACATTCCAAACCAAAAGCATTTGTTTTATTTAGAAAAATTGATTTTTAAAAATGCTTACCATCATTACATTTGACAGCAGGTAAAAAGCAAATAGTATAAAAGAATAATACTTACTTTCTAGACTTCTGCACGCATCTCTTTGAAATAAAACTCATTTTATTGATGAGTATAATAAAAAAGATAGCAAGATCACTCATGCTATCAATTAGAGTGAATTACTGCACTGTTTTCTCTCTAAGCCCATGTCTAGGACATCATGGCAAATGTTTTGGTGGAAAGGAATGAAATTGGCACACATGTAAGTTTCTTCAAGGCAAAATGAGATTCCCCCATGAAATATTTTAAAATCCCATTCAAACCAACGTGTTCTACAGTGCTAAAGAGAGAGACTTCTTGCCAAACATTTGTTTGCCATTGGATAACATGACTCCTTATGGGCCAGTTACCTAGATAACCTATTTTGTTTGGGGGTTGGTAGGAGCTGAAGTTGGGGAAAGTGTTTTTAATTGTATTATGGTTAGAGTTTGATTTCTTTAAACAAACTTTTATCAAATGCTATACACAAGGCACTGTGCTAGGTGGAATGGAGCATATACACCAGTGCTAGGCAGTAAGTATGTATGTGTTTGTGTGTTTGTGTGTGTGTGTGTGTGTATGTGTGTGTATAATTAATGAGCGAAAGACTAGCAGTTATTTCCTTATAATAGATCACCAGTGTGGAAGATGTATTTCTACAAAATAATTCTATACATTTTAGTTTCTCAGTGATAACATAAAATCAAAATTATGGTAGCTGTAGCACACTAACCCCCAGACCTTCTTCCCTCCTTTCTGGGGGAGTTCAGGCAGTCAACTAGTATTTATTAGGTCCTCACTATGTGCTAGTCACTGGGCACTCTGTATCACTCTGGGGATACAGAGAAAGGTCAAAACAAAAAAGTCCCTGCTCTCAAAGAACTCAGTCTAGTGGAGGAGACAACATGCAGACAAATATGTACAAACAAACTCTTTACAGGATAAATTGGGGTAGTCCTAGAGAGAAGACAGTAAAATTAAGGAAGATTGGGAAAAGCTTCTTACAAAAGGTGAGCTTTTAGTTGAGACTTTTAAGGAAGCCAAGGAAGCCAGAAGGCAGAAATGAGGAAGGAGAGATTCCAGGTACGAGGATCAGCCAGTGAAAAAGCTTGAAGTCAGAAGACTTCAAAGAAGAGAAAGGAGGCTGGTGTCACTAGATTGAGGAGTACATAGAGGGAGGGGAGGAGGTGATGGTAAGGTATGAGAAGACTTATCTTAATAAGGTAAGAGAAGACTAGAAAGATAGGAAGGGACCATGTTATGAAGGACTTTAAAAGACAAACAAAGCATATGTGATCTTAGAGGCAAAAGGGAGCCATTGAAGCTTATTGAATAGGGGGAGGACATAGTTGCACGTGAACTTTAAGAAGATTACTTTGACAGTGGAGTGGAGGATGGAGGGGAATGCAGAACAGGGTTGGGAGGAGACATTTGATGCAGGGAGTCCAACCAGAAGGCTAATCCAACAATCCAGGGGTGATATGGTGAGGGCTTGCACCAGGTTGGTTGCAGTGTCATAGGACAGAAGGGGGAATATTTGAGAGATATTGTGAAGGTGAAAATGACCTCTGATTATTAATGTCAAGTGAAGGGTTAAACCTAGGAGACCTGCTATGTTCACTGAAAGTATTTGTCACTGTTATGGAGGATATCGGATATTAAATCTTGCCATTACCCACAAGGATTCCACTTCCCTAATTAGAAACATTGACATCACCCTATCTAACCTCCTATCATTCCTACCTCTCTCTATGCTTCACCCCTCCCTATCTTTCCCTTCATTTGGACTTCCAATCCCTCCACCCCTCAACACTTTCTCAGGCTACTACCCCTGATCTTCACATAGCTTCTTCTCTAACCTCAACCCGATAGCTATCCATTCAACTCTAAAAATGTGATCTGCTCTTGTATCTTTTGCCACCTTGTCTTACGGTCTTTACTGAAATGTCAGCCCTGGATTATTCCCATCACATGCTTCCTCTATTCCTACTCATCTGCTGCCGAACAAAGCTAGAGGAAGTCCCACAACTGAGTTGATTGGGTACGTTGCAAATTTATGTTATCCTACAGGGCCCTCACTACAGTAAGATAGTCCCTTTATTTCACTCTAATTGATTCCCTATCCACTCACTACAGAAGTGATTACAAGCCTTCTCTTCTCTTTTTAAACCCCCTACATCTCCTCTTCCTCTATTTCTCACAGCTGAGAGCCTTGCCTCTTATTTTACTGAAATAATTGTGTTCATTCAATGAAGTCTTCCTCCTCCCGTTCTCTTCATCTCAAAAGCCCTTGACATTATGCGTCACTCTCTCCTCCTTTCCCCAAGTCTCTCACAAAAAAGATTTTTCTCCTTGCCAAGCCCAACCGTTCTATATATGACCTTGATTGCATCTACTTCCTTCTTCTTGATCAAATTAGATCCTCAGTCCCCCACCTTATATCTTCAACCTCTTCTCATCAACTGGTTCCTTCCCTGCTGCCTTCAAACATGCCCAAGTCTCCCTCATCCTTAAAAAAAAAAAAATAAATAAAAACCCTTCACTATGCCCCACCTTCCTTTCTCAGGCAAACTCCTTGAAAAAGTTGTCCACATACTCTGCCTCTTCCTATATACTCTTTGTCTCCTCTCACTCTCTTCTCAACTTTTTGCAATCTTCAACCTCATCTCCCTTGACATATCTGCTGAGTCTGATACTGTTGATTATACTCTTTTCTTGTATCCAGTTTTTTCTCAGGGTTTTCATGACACTCCTTTCTCCTGGTTCACCTCCTACTTGTCTCTCTGATCCTTTGCTGGCTCATCATTCACATCATGATGCCTAACGGTGAGTGTTCCCCCAACGCTCTATCCTGGTCTATCTCTTCTCTCTCTATGATCTCTCTTGGGAAAATCAATTCCCTTCGGTTTAATTAGCAACTCTATTCAGATGAGTCTCAAATCTATCTTTCCAGCGCTAGTCTCTCACCTGATTTTCAGTCCTTGGTCACCAATTTCCCATCAAACATTTCCAACAGGATGTCTCATTGACACCTCAAACTCAACATGTCTAAAACTGAAACCATGATCTTTCCTCCTAAATCCTCCCCCTTACAAATTTCCCTGTTTCTGATGAAGGTACCACCATCCTTCCAGTCTTCCAGGTTTGTAACATAGGTATTATCCTTGTATCCCCACTATCTCTTTACCTCACATATTCAGTCACGTCATTTCTACCTTTTCTCTACTCACACAGATACCTCCTTAATTCAGGACCTCATCACCTCTGGCCTAGCTTATTGCAACAGCATTACAATTGTTGTCCTTGCCTCAAGCCTCCATCTTGCCAAAGCAATTTTCCTTAAGGTAAAATCTAACCATGTGACTCTCCTCAACTAACTCCAGTGTCTTCCTACTAGTTTAGAATGAAATATAAATTCTTCTGTTTAGCTTTTAAAGCCCTACACAGTTTAGCCCCAATCTATTTTTCCAGCCTCACTCACCATTACTCACTACCACATTCATTGCCAAAGTGGGTGATATTACCCACTGGGGGGCACTGGAACTGAGGTTGTAGCCTCAGGTGCAATTGGGGAGCATTAAATAAAAGTAAGAGGAAGTGGAAGCATAAGGAAAGAAGAAAAGAGAAGAAAATTTTGAAAAACCATTTGTACATGTTTCATCTGTTGTGTAACAGTAATGAAGTCATAGTGATTACATTATTTTTTAAATAAACACACAAAATGCAAGTTATAACCAATTAGTGGTCAAGTCCACTGACAGGTCTTAACAAACAAGTGTTGGTAGGTGAGTGTGTCGTGCACTGTTGGGAAGTTCAGCATACATCAGCAGGAATATATATGTGTAATGACTTGTTTACAATATGATACTATATGGTTATATAATGCAATATTGCATCATCAAAATTTCAATGCAGGAAAAACCACAAATTTACAACAAATTATAAAATTTAAGTTGTGCCATTTAAATATATATATCTTATATTTTTGGAATGATGCAAATTAAAAAAAAAAAACATTAAAGGGTTAAAGAAAGTAGATATCCAGGGGGGCACTGAGTAATTTTCTTTTGAAAAGGGGGCAGTAGGCCAAATAAGTCTGGGAACCTCTGCTCACAACACTTCATCACCTATCTCTATGTCTTTCCACTGGCTGTCTCCCATGTGCAGAATGCATAGCTCATTACCCCGGCCTCACTGAGTCTCTTTCTCTTCCTTTAAGATGAAGCTTAGGCCCCATCTTCTGTATGAATCCTCTCCTGATTTTTTCAACTGCTAGTGTCCTGTCTCCCAAACCATCTTGTAATAATTAGCTTGTATAGAGTTGTATTTGTAAACTCCATATTTATACCATACATATCTTGTATGTTCCCTTTGTCTCCCTATCATTCCAAGTAGAAATTGTTTCATTTTTTTGTATTTGTATCCTTTGTACCTATCATGGTTCCTGGCAAATTGGTGGGTGCTTAATACATGCTTGTTGAATGAACCATTGAAAGGAACTAGACTTTTAGGCAGTATATATGCAAGGCAAATGTCTTCAGTACCCTGTATTATTTGGCCTAGAACTTATTTACTTATTCTTCTCAGCTTGTCTCCATGAGGGGCAATGAAACACAGCAAGAAATGACTGGATTTGTCAGAAGAAGAAATATACATTCTTCCTGCATAACAGTTGGTGACAAAACAAGATTAAAGTATGCCCCAAATGTTCTTTGTGATTTTATACTTCCATATTTCAATGGATCCATGATCTCATTTTTGTGAGCATTCTCTCCATTGGTGGGAAACAAAAACCCAACCCTCTCTTTTAACTGCCAGGAAAATTTTCCCTACTTCCATTGGAGAAATCAGAATTTCCTACTCCTTAGACTGTGACCTTGGAATCAGAACCATTTCCCTTTCTTTTATCTCTGTGTTCTCTTCAGCATAATTACATTCAACCAGACTTTTAAAATGCAAAACAACTGTACTACAATATGAAGAAATCTTCTTGCAGAGGAAACAGTCAGATTCCCAGTTATATAGATTCAAATTCAGTAACCACAATTCAACATTTATTCAGCACCTACCATGCACAATTTACCATGCTAGGTCCAGCGGATGTGAATATGAAATTAGATCCAATCTCAGTCCACAAGGACTTTGTAATCAAGGAGATAACAAATGTTAGCACAGCAAGGAAGATAGTCCAGCTAAATTGTGTGAATGGCAAAGATTGCCTACTATACGATCACTGCTTTGATACACCAATAGATCTGAGACATCATTGATAAGATGCTCCTTCCAACAGTACAGATTTGAACTCAACTATACTGTTCCTTAAATCCTTTACAAAGGATCCTCCCAGTATGTTATGGACCTTCCTCTACATCTCTTGACTTTGTGTGAAGCCCACCTTCTTTTATCACCATACATCTACATGATAACATACTTCATGATGCTTCTCTTGGGTAACTCTTTATTAGTGTCCTATATATGTGTTCTAGCCTACTCATGTCCACTTTTGACCTTTATATGACCCTAATTTTAATTCTATGATTCTTGGCCACATTATTTCATTGGAAGAATATTATTTTTAAAATGGGTGTGTGTTTGTGATTAGGATAAAGATTGTGATTAGTATAAAAAGAAACATATTAAAAGCATTGGGAAGTTTCCCAAAGGCTACCCAGTCCATTTTCTTCTTATACATTCTCAATTTACTTGGTATTCCTTGTGTGGATAGTTAGGACAGACTCTTTTTAGTAACTATAGTTCTCATTTAGGAAACTCTGAAATGTTCCAGGCCTTACTGCAATTAGCATGATGTCATCTTCCAACAGGAGCATTTAGGGGACCTCATTATTGGGAGGAAGAATGGTATGGTAGAAAAAGCACTGACTCTGAAGTTAAAAGACCTAGCTTCAAATCTCATCTCTGAAATTTACTGCCTTTATGACCTTGGGCAAATTACAGTCTCTTTGGTCTCATTTGTTTTCTCAACTATAAAAGGAGAGGGTTGGACTACATGGCTTATAAGGACCCTTTCAGTTCTACACCTATGATCCTATGATCTACAGTGACTATTTCTTTCATTTGGACCCTGTACCAGACATCCTCCATGACAGTGGCAACTAGTTTCAGTGAACATAGGTCTTCTAGTTTTAACACTTCACTTGACATTAATAATCAGAGGGTAATCAGCTGTAGTTATCTCTTCTCTGATATGTTTCAAGGAATCTTATGTGGGAGACACTTTGGACGAAAGCCTTTAAGGCAGCGTATTATCGTAGAGCAGGGTTAGGGAACCTGTGGCCTTAAGGCCGTATGTGACCTTCTAAATCCTTAAATATGGCCTTTTGATTGAATCCAAAATTTTACAAATTTTGGATTCAGTCAAAAGGCTGCACTTAAGGATTTAGAAGGCCACATGCAGCTCTAAGGCCACAGCCTCCCCACCCCTGTCCTAGAGAATAAAATGCCTTTTTTCTACCCAAGAATGACAAGCATACTTTAAAAGAAGTCCATGGAAGCAACTTCAGCAGTCAATCTGTCCCACTGATATGCAAAAAGAATTTCTGTTATAACATACCAGTTGTCATAGAGATTCTCCTTGAGGACCTCCAATGAGGGAAAACCTACTACTTTCCACTTTTGTATAGCTCTAGTTAACAAAAGTGTTTTCCCCCTTATGTCAAGCATAAATTTAGTTCTTTTCCACTTCCTTTCCATTTGCCCTCTGGAGTAAAACAAAGTGATCCTAAAGATGTCCTTCATATAAACTACTCTCTTAAGGTTTTTCAGAACTGGGAAAGAAATCATATACCTCATTATCATTAACATTCTCTCAGTTACCTTCTGTTGCTAACAAGGTATGGGATTTCCCCCCAAGCTTTCAGATACCTTAATATTGAATCCCTTAATACCCTTAAAATATGTCACCTCCGATGAGGATGATGATGATGATGAAGATAATATCTAGCATTTACATAGCACTTTAAGGATTTGAAAAGAATTTTCTATATGTAAACTCATTCAATCCTCCAATATGGACTTCCTCTGTGTATACTTGTTTGAGTGTAGCTGATCTTCACAGTTTTGTTTCTACTTCCTCATTCTGCACATATGGAAGTGTAATGTTAGAGTCTAAATGTGGATGTTCTATTGTCACTAATGGGGAAAGTTATATAAGTCTTTATAAATGTTTTTTTTCACTTATCATCTGTTTGTTTTCCATTTTCATCTATAAATATCCAAAGCATAATAAATACTGGTTGACTGGCCAGGGGATGGTTTTGCTTACTTGGGTATCTTGCCAAGGCTTCAATAAACTTGTTTTCCTTCTACTACCTCTTGCTGTTTTATGTCAGTATTACTCATAACATTCCACTATCTTCCTTTTTTAAAAAAAAAAAGGAGTTTATGTTCTAAAACAATGTTGACATATCTCTCCACTTGGAAAGGAAATCAAGTATTACTAGCTGAGGTGTTTTCTGGTATCTCTTGTCTCCTCATTGTGGTCATTGACCTATATCAGTTACACTTCCATAGGAAATGGTGATAGTCAGTGTAAATGTCTGTTATTTTGCCTACCTCCCATTTTTTAGTGTCAACAACTAGTTTAACTAGGTCAGGAAACAGTTTCCTCCATTACATATCATATCTTACCATTATTATTCTTTATTCTAGTTTGGTACTGATTTTTAACTTTGTTAGAGTAGTTTGGTAGTCTGACTATACACAGATGGATTTTTGGAAATGAATCTACATGAGTAAATGATCATTTTGTTAACATATAAACAATTACCTTTTCTGTGGTGTCATTTGATGTTGAGGATCCCCAGCTCCTCTCAACTCTCTCCTCTCATGATATGTCGGCGTTGGGCTTCTTTATAGTCAAAAGCCTCTGGCCTCTCTCATTTCCTACTAGTAAAGCATGTTTTCCAATAAATTCTTCACCATCCTCTCCTATGGTCACATTTCCACTGAAGTCATCAAATATTAATGTATATGACATACACATATAGTCACTATATGTTGATTTTACCAGAGGGTTTTTGTGAGTTCTCTGTAGAGTTTTTCTACCTTCTCAACCTATGTAACACATATTGTAAACTAAGTTGCAGTGATTTTTATGGTGGTCTGTTGTAAATGCATTTTTTATCTTTGGTGTTCTTTTTGGCACTTCTTTTCCATTTACTGATGTTCCATTTTATTTGTACCCCTCATTCAGGTACCTAGTGGAGATCTGGGGCAGGGCAGTTTCAAGAGTCTCAGTCAATGTAGAAATGGGAGGCTTAGTCATGACACTCCACTCAATTAAGGGGATCTAGAGTCTTTAAGGAGCAGCTAAGTGGCACAGTGAATAGAGGCCCCAGTCTACAGTCAGGAAGACTTAAGTTCAAATCTAGCCTCAGGCACTTACTAGCTGTGTGACCCTGGAACAGCAACTTAACCCTGTTTACCTCAGTTTCCTCACCTTCCTGGAGAAGGAATGGTAAACCACTCCAGTATCTTTGCTAAGAAAACCCCAAATGGGGTCATGAAAAGTTGGACGTGACTGAAAATAACTAAAGAAAAACAACAAAACTGTTTTAAAGACTCGGATTCTTCTCCAAATCTCAACCTATCTCTTCAGAGACTGCTAGAACTTCCTACAAGGAACCACATAAGTTACTTGGTAAGTAAATTGTAAAAGAAATACTCATTAATTAACAATGGCACTACTTTTAATTTTTGAGTAAAGTGTTAAGTAAGAGCATTTACTCCATTACAGCAGTGGGTCTCAAATTTTTTACTCTCGGGATCCATTTACACCCTAAAAATGATTGAAAATCAAAGACCTTTGGTTCTTTGAGTTATGACTATTGATATTTATCATATTAAAAATTAAAGCATCTTACAATTATTATGAAAATAGTAATGACCTCTGAAAGTTTCTCAAGAAACCCCTGGAGGTCCCCAAATCACTTTGTGAGAAGCACTACAGAACAGGATCTTGCATTTAAATAGCCTTTAAAAATATTGAAATAAGATGATCAAATCTTTGCCATAAGTCTCTGTTCCTCAATTTGCTATAGATTCAGCACCTCTAGTTTCAATGGTGTTTTTCAGGAGTGAATTACCTTTGTAACACAAAGTTCACCTATTATGCAGGTATGCGAATTAGAAGTTCAGAGTTTTGTTAATGTGATGAAAAGAACCTTTTAACTTATAGTCCACAGACTTGGTTTGCATCTTGACTGCTACTGGCTAACTGTATGATCTTGAGCAAATCATTTAAGCTCTGAATCTTGGTTACTGGGTTCATAGAATGAAGTTAACAATATTTATATTACTCAACCCCACAAGTTTGTTGCAAGGAAATTTTTTTAAATTAACTATAAAGCAACAGATACAATTTGGCTTATTATCATTATTAAGACTACTAGGACGGGAATAACTAAATACATTGGTATTATTTCACATTTTGTTCCTAGGCCAGATGGCTCATTCTTTACATTCCAATCTTTGGATTGTTCAGTTCTCCCTTTCCAGTTTATTCATTCACAAATATTTATTAAGCAAATGCCTAATAAAGTATTAATTAAGTATAAGGTACTGCGAAAAGAAGGAGCAGGAAGAGAAGGAAGAGGAAGAGAGAGAAGAGGAGGAGAAGAAGGAGGAGGAGGAAGAGGAGAAGGGGAAAGGGAAAGGAAAGGGAAAAGGAAAGGGGAGGAAGAGGAAGAAGAAGAGTTCGAGGTGCTAAACAGAACTGCAGATATATGATAAATACTTCTCTCACTTTCATTTTCAGTGTGAATCACCTTCCCTCCCTTTTACGTCCCTCAGCTTGGTTTCTCAGTCTCCCTACTTTCCTTCAAGCTCCTGACTATGCCTTTTCCACCTCCTCCCTGTAAATTTTATCTTGGAAGAAGGACTTGGGGTTCTGGAAGATGATGTTAGGGGTACCCCACTGACAGAATGAGTGAACAAGTACAGAGGCATGCCCTGCCAAGGCTCGTTGCTGGGGTATGTCTGAATGTCCTTAGTTTTTTCATTCCTTTCTTAAATATGTTGAGATATCAATAGGCAAAGATCTTATTCAACAACAATCTCTCACTAATTAAGTGTCTTCTGAGTGCAAAGTCTTATGTTATAGTTCTATTCAGTAGGGAGATAATGAAGATAAATGAGACATGTGCCTGGTTCTCAATTAACTTACAATCTAATAAGAAAGACAAGACATGCACACAGATAGTTGTAATTTCAATGGAATTCAATTCAACAAACATTAAGTACCTGCTATGTATAAGGCACTGTATTGGTTCTGGAGATACAAAAATAAAGATGAAACTTTTCTACCAGATGCTTTTCAGAATTAAGATCTACTCATTATCCTTTTCTTTTTCTGTCGTTGCAATTACTTCTTCACACACCCAAGTGGTTAAAGGATTCCAGACCCTCATCTTGCCCCAGCAAATCACCTGGCTTCTAGCCTAATTTCCTGGTTTCTAGACCTTGGTTTATCTTCTTTGTTAACTATGAGTTACTAACTCTTCAGATTCTCTTTCTTGGGTCCAAACCGCTTCCTCCCAAGCCCCCCAAGACCTGTTCTCTTACCTGCTCTTCATTAGCCTTTGGTTGGCAACCCTCCAACTAGCAGCCTAATGAATGTGAACAAGTGAGTGAATATACCTTGGACCTATGTTTTCATGTTTTGTACTAAGCAGGATACCCATGCTCTGCCCTGACCATCAACTTGTTCTGCTGGTATTACTGGCCCAAGGGTTTGTGCATTCTGAGAAGGAGCCTCTTGTGATGTGTTCATGGTTCTAGCTGCCAATATGTAGGAGTCTTCTGAGAAACCTCACCCAGATGGGTTACTTAAGGTGACACATTTTTTTAAAATCCCCAAAGGGAATGGAGTACACTGTTATAATTGTTCCGGGGCATGGTTCACTTAATTATTCTGGTTCCCATCAGTAGAAAAGTTTGAGAATCAAAACTTCAAGGGAAAGTAAAGGTCACTTGAATGGGGATAGGCAGAAACATCCCCTGGATGACATGACTTTCCAGCATGGTATGGAAACTGGCACTGGTTTCCCATCCCCAGCCCTGCCTTGCTTTGAGCTCCTACTCCTATTTAAACCCACTGCTTCTCTTTTGGGGCAACTTCTGAAGGGCCACTGAGGTCAGCATGAAGGACGTTGACTAGCTTGGCCAGAGCTAGGAGGAGGGATGGGCTTCATCTCCATGCCTAGTTCATGGAATGTCTGTGGGTGAGCCGACTATGGCATTCATCCTATCTCCTCCCTCACCAGAAGAGATGCAGTCAAGCCCTGCTATCACCTCTGCTCACTATCTTGCAACCACCTTCACTCTACCATGTCTCTGTCCTGGCACCAGATTCCATCCCAACCTTCTTCCTTAGAAAAATAAGTGCTCCCAGTGGCTCTTTAAATGACCTAGCCTGTGACAATTTTTGCCACTGGACAAAGCCCCAGTATCCCTATCCTGGTTATACTGATAACCAGATCTTGTCATAAAATCCCAAGCTTCATATGTGATTAGGGTGATTCTGGCTCTATTTAACTCTGTTACCCATGACATTGATGTTCCCATCATCCAACACACCCTGCCTCCTCAATTTTCTTCAAATGTTTTCATGAAACCAGCCACCAAGAGGGGTGGGGAGAAGCGGTGGTGTGGGGGGTTGGAGAAGATGCCTTTAGTTACTATTACAAATATGGGTTTCTGCCAATGGAGCAGATTGTAATTTGTGCCTTTTCATCGTGTGGAACTCTTAACCATGTCCTCCCATATGTCTTGCATAGAGGATATACCTAATGAGCTGATGGCCTTCCTTTGGGTTTTTTTTTTCATATTTCATGAGCACAAGTAAAGCACTGTGGATATAAATCTGTTGTTCCTCACTTCCCTTTCTAAGCATTTTTCTTCATTGATAGGTTATTTAAATAGTTTAGTTTGGAGCTATTTTCATTTTTGTTCTTTTAATTTGGTGTTGAATTTTTAATCTTTGCTTTAATGGGTTTTTAACCTTTTCTGTGTCTTAGATCCCTTCAGCAGTTGGGTGAAGTCTATGGATCTCTTCTCAGACTAATGCTTTTAAATGCATAAAATCACATAGGATTGCAAAGGAAAACAAATGTATTGAAATACACCTAATTTTTTCTATCTAAATTTTTTTTAGTCCTCAGTCTCTAGGTTAAGAACTCCTGCTCTAGTTAGTTGATGGTCAAACTGCAGACAGCTGATTCAGACATGACTCCCACACTACATACTTTCCTCTCTTTTAGGATTTTAAAATTCTATTCTCACCATGAAACAGAAAATTTTTTAAAATGGCTTTGCATATTATGGACACTTAGTAAGCATCTATTGAATTGAGTTGACTTATTAACCAAGGAAAAGATCATCAAGTTGGCATTCACCATTCCAAATAGGGAACACTATTAGAATTTGGATAAATATACACTTAAAAAATCCAAATTGTATAACAGAATCTCTTGATTTCATATGCAACCCTCCTTTTTATTCTTTGCATATTGCAATATTGGGCATCCATACCTGACCCTTTGTATGTATGAAAATAATGTGTTTTGACTCCATAATTAAACCAGAAGGAATAATAAAAATGAAAAGTTATGCCTTCTGTGTGTGCTATGCTCCAGGGTTTCTATGTGTAATATACCTAGATTAAGCTTAAATTTGCTTCTTTGCAACTTTCATCTGTCATTTCTATTTCTGTCCTCTGGGGTCAGACTGAAGGAGACATTCCTCTCTCACAGGCAGCCATACACATGCCAGACAACAGTTACCAGTTTTCTGGAAGTCTTCTCTTCTTTCCATTAGATGGACCCAGTTCCTTTAATTGATTCTCAAATGGCAGGATCTTAAGGTCTTTAACCATCCTAAGTATCTTCCTCTGGCTACCCAATAACTTATCAATGTCCTTCTGAAACTATGACTCCCCAATGGAGCATTTTATTCCAGATTTGGTCTGACCTGGGGAGGGCACATTATCTCATTTCATCCTCACAACATTCCTGTAAGGTAAATACTGTAGTTATTATTCTCAGTTATTTGTATTATTATTACAGTTGAGTAATCTGAGGCTAATCAAATTTAAATGACTTGCCCATGGTCACACAGCTAGTAAATGTTGGAAGCAATATTTAATAATAATAGCTAACATTTGTATAGCATTTTAAGGTTTGCAAAGTGTTTTACACATATGATTATAGTTATTCTTTCCACATTGCAGGAGTTAGGAGTGCAGTGCACCCATGATCTGGAAAATCCATGCAAAAGTTTTTGGCCCTCCATTCTTACTAGAGAAGAAGTCTGGATTTTTTTTCTTTTTTTTTCATGAGGTGCTTCCAGTACCTTATTGTAAAATTTTGGTTAAGTATTTGGTCATAGGCTCTGTGCCATCTGCTGGTCTTCACATACTGTCTGCAGCTTCTACAAAACTCCAAAAAAAGTCCCATTTAATTTCTTATGCTGATCCCCAATATAATGAAACCTTGATGGGGAAAGTCACAATGTGGAATGGATAACTGTATTTGAAACAGATGCTATTACTCTCCCCATTTTACAGATGAGGCAACTGAGGCTAATACAAACTGACCAGGGGATTACACAGCTGGTAAGTTTCTGAGGCAGGGTTTGAGTTTGGGTCTCCCAGCGTCATTATCCAACTCTTACTCTCATCCTCTGTAGGGCTAGAGCAGGGGTGGGGAAATATCATCAACCAGGAGAGACTTTTAACTCCTGATTTCATCTGAGGCAGGTCTCCTTCATCTGACACTCACTTACCCTACAAGTTCAATCTGCTTCTTTCCCTCTATGGGTCAAAACTCAATGTCAAGTCTCCAAGACATGAGACCATTAAGGAGTGAGACACTATTGAAGAATCTCACGCTACATCAGTGCTCGCTTATTTGGCCCAGAAGAAGCATCAGCTTGTAGAATCACATCTTTAATTACTACCAACTGGTTGAGTTGTTCATCAATAATTATAATAATTATTGTAAATTATATTGTAATATAATAATTATCATAAAGGATCAACAAGCTAATTAGATTTGTCTTTATAAAACTACACACTATTGAGAACTTGTCAAGTTTTATACCAACATTTATTAAGTATTTATTTATCCAGTTTACTAAGTATTTAAGGATAATAATGGGTCGGCTAAGTAGCACAGTGGATAGAGTCCTGGGCCTGGAGTCGGGAAGTCCTGAGCTCAATCCAGCCTCAGGCACTTACTAGCTGTGTGACCCTGGAAAAGTCACTTAACCCTGTTTGTCTCAGTTTCCTCATCTGTAAAATGAGCTGGGGAAGGAAATGACAAACCCCTCCAGTATCTTTGCCAAGAAAACCCCAAATGGGGTCACAAAGAATCAGATACGACCGAAACAACTGAACCACGACAAAAGGATGATAATAATAGCTAGCATTTACACAGGGCTTTAAGGTTTGAAAAATGCTTTACATGTATTATCTCATTCATAAAAACATGCTATTATTGCCAATACTGTAACATTAATACCATTTACTATACTGTATAATACTATAACATTAATTTATTTAGTGACTCCTAGTTTACAGAATGCTTTCTTTACAACAATCCTGTAAGATAACTATAAATGTTGCTATCTCCATTTTACAGTTAAGGGAACAGATTCAGAGAAAACATGACTTTCTCATGGTTACATAGCTGATAGAGGGAGTACCCATTATCTCCCAAGGCATCCCATTCCACTTTTGAACAGCTCTGCCTCTCTAACTTCTACCCATTGTCCCTAGCTCTACCCTCTGAGGCCAAGCTGAACAAGCCTAATCCCTCTTCTGAATGACAGACTTCTAAATCTTAGAAGACACCTACTATGTTACCTCTAAGTCTTTCCTCCTCTAGGCTAAACATCCTCAGCTCATTCAGCTGATCTTTACATGGGCTAATCTTGAGACCATTAACCATCTTTGTTACCTTCCTCTTTCACTTATCAATATACTTCTAAAAAGTGAATTGAGCACTAAATGTCCTCCAAATGTGTTCTGACCAGGACAAAGTACAATGGGGCCCTCATCTCCCTTGATCCGGACATTAATATTCTCATTTGGTGGCCAAAAATCCCGTTAGCTTTTTTAACCACCTATCGACTCATAATAATTCCTAGTCCATTTAAAAATTTAAGATCCCTTTGAGATTACTTGCTACCCAGTTCTATTTCTCTCCATCTTGTTTTGGTTTTCTTGAACCAATATGGAGAAGTTTAGTGTTGAAAACACCACATTCTCCCAGTTACCCAGGCTTACAACCTAGATGTCATTCTTACTTGCCTATTTTTTCTCATCCTCACCCCTCAGATCCAATCTGTTGCCAATTCCTATTGAGTCTATGCTCAGATCTCTGGTATAATGCTCCTTCTCTCCTCTGGCAGTGCTACTATGCTGGCACAGACCCTCATCACTGCACTCTGGGCTATTGCATTCGCTTTCTGGTTGGCCTCACCACCTCATCTTTCTTCACTGCACTCCATAATTCACCTAGCTGTCAAATGTACAGGACTGACCAGGTCACCCCACTATTCAACAATTTCCAGCAGTTTCCTATCTCCTCCAGGATAAAATATAAAAATCCTGAGTTGGGTTTTTAAAGCCCTTCATACCCTGGTGCCTTGCTACCTTTTCAGTCTTCTTACACTTGACTCTGCTACACACATTTTATGATCTTTGATGTTCCTTGAACAAGCATTTGATCTCCAGATTTCATGCATTTTTACTGACTCCCTCCTCCCATGCCTGAAATGCTGTCCCTCCTTATCTTCATCTCCTGGCTTCCCTAACTTTCTTCAAGTCTCAGCTAAACCATCACTTTATGCAAGTAGCTTTGGCTGGTCCCCAATCCATTCCTTACAACAAACTTATTGGGGTAGGTGTTCAAGTATTATTGTCCCCATTTTACAGATAAGGAAACTGAGGCTCAGAGGTGACCAATGACTTACTTGGGGCCATATGGCTATTTGATTTTAGATGATCATTAAGGAACCTTCCAGCTTCAACCTTTGAAGATTCCATTTTATATTTTCACAAAGTTAGTTCAGAAATCTAGTTGAACAAATTTAAAATAATTTTTAAAAAGTCCACAAATGTATATAAAGAGTTATTCAGAGTCTTGGTTTCTAAGAAAGTGGCCATGTTTCTATACTGAAATGACTCCATTATGAACTGGTTCTTTGCGTATCTTATTGTTGTTCAATCTTTTTTGACTCTTTGTGACTCTTCTGGTGCTTTCTTGGCAAAGATTCTGAGTGGTTTGCCATTTCCTTCCCCAGTTCATTATACAAATGAGGAAACTGAGATAAACAGGGTGCAGTGACTTGCCTAGGGTCACACAACTAGTAAGTGCCTAAGCCTGGATTTGAACTCAGGTCTTCCTGACTCCAGGCTAGGGGCTCTATCCACTGTGCCACCTCACTGCCCTTGGCCATCTTAACACCTAACCTATAGCCCTCTCTGATAGGATCTTAGAGAATAAGAATATTTTATAAACTAGAAGCACAGACTAAATGTGTTGTCCTTACCTCACACGGTTATTGTGAGTATCAAACAAGATAATGTATGTAATGTGTTTTAATAACTTTAAAGTGCAATGTCATTTTATACTGATTTACACATGGTTTGTCAGTCCAATTTGTGCACAGTGTCATTATCAACCTACCACAAACTGTTAGATTTAGTGACTTTTTTTAGTGCAATGAAAGGATGACATTTAGCAGTTTTTCTTTCAATCTGATTAATGTGAGATATTGGTGTGGATAAATCTGGCACCTAACTATGAAGACAAATTACTCTTTCTTTTTTCACTTTGTGGACATCTGTAAAAATTAATTATTTGGATCTTACAGGTTAAATAATAATTGTTATCAACATAGCACTTAAAAAAGTCTACAAAGCCTTTTTCATACATGATCTTTTTTTATTCTCACAATTCTGAAGATAGGTGCTACAGATGAAGAAATACACTCTGGGGGCTTAAGTAACTTCCCTATACACAGCCAGGGACGGGAGTTCAGCCCAAGATTTTTGCAGTACAAGTCCTACATGGTGTATATTATGCTATTTCTTCTCATTAGTGTGCATAAAATATATTGGAGGTCTGAATTGTCTAGGTAATTTGCACACACAACACATTCTTCAGATGTAAGGAATGATAGAAAAATTGACTGATCCTGGAGTATAATAAATTACTCAGATAATTCTCAGCTAGTAAAATTGTGAAGCAGGTAATATTTGTTGCTCCCAAAATCCATATCCTCAGCCCTTTCTCCTCCTCAGTAGCTCATTACTTGCTTCTAATCACCCAATGCCTTCTGATCTTTCTTTCCTCCATTAACATCTGCTTTCAGAAAAGAATCTGAAACTCATTTAAAAGTCTAAATGACTGATAATTGCTTAAATCACTAATTTTCCTAGTGGTAGTTGCATCATAACAGGAATCAAATCTTAAAGCCAGGGTTCTTAACCTTTTTGTGTGTGTCATGGATCCCTTTGGCCTTCAAGTGAAGTCCATGGACTCCTTACAATTATGTTTTTAAATGCATAAAATACATAGGATCAAAAAGGCAACCAATTTTATTGAAACACAGTTATCAAAATATTTTTTTAAGTTCATGGATACCTCTGAAAGGAATGAAACTTCAGAGAAGCAGCCTGAGGTAGTGAATAGAGAGAACAGGCCTTGGAGTCAGGAAGACCTGGTTTCTGACACATACTGGCTGTGTGACCATGAGTATCTCGCTTAATCTCTCAGACTCCCAAAACACTCTTTAGGACTACGAATTACTGCTCTGTAATAATTTTGTGAGTTTCCACATAGAGATGAAATCATTGGCCTGGACAAAAAAAAGAAAGAAAGAAAGAAAGAAAAAGATGAAGCACCAATCTCAGTCGGTTGGGGAAAGGTTGTGGGGCTTTGCTTTGTATTTGTGTGTGGAGACAGTTAGGGATTAATAGATTTCCCCAGATCCCCTGAAATCACCAATTGATTGTGACCTACCCTAGGTCTGAGAAAAACCAATCCAAATTCTGCTCCATAAGATCATTGACTTGTAGGTACAAAGAGTTGGAGGTAAGGGCAAGGAGGATAGGACAGAAAGTTCTGTTTTGTTGAATTATATGGATATTTGCCACCCCCGTGTTGAATCATCTGGTTTTTTTAAACTTCATTTTGTATATGCAGCCATAATATAATTACTAGGTGGTAATAACTAGAAAAAGTAGTTTGATGTGGCCCTGGGAGTCAAGAGACTTGAGGATTTTGTTACTATTTTTTACCTGGGTTCTCCTACATCCTGCTCTGCCACAAATTAAAGTCTGCAAAAAGCCACAGGCATATCTAGGGGCATCAGTTTCCTCTGCTGTAAAATGAATGAATTAGAAAAGATGATTTTTAAGGCTTTCTCCAGCTCTAGATTTCCCTGACCCTAGATACTATTTATTTTTGCTATCATATAACATAAGAATATCCTACCTTGTGAATTGGAATTAATTTATAGTGGTCATTTCAAGTGATTATTTTTATTTCATTCTATAATGAAGAACATTTCCTAATGAGTTCTTTGTAATTTTTAAATTCTCTGAAAGATTTCCACTAGGGTTGCCATAGTTCATAAAATAATTAAGTAATCTCTAGCTCCACAGTGCAAAATAAATGATACATATTGAATACATTGCTACATATATTTGAACAACAATTGGATAGCTCCATTGTAGATTGCCTACAGTAGAGTGTAGAGTACAGGAATACTCCATTCATTTGTTAATTGTAGAGGACAGCAATACAATACAATAATAACACAAAGCTCTCAGACCATGCTGCAGAGAAACAAAACCTTATTTGTATTGGGGTCAAGTAAGTTAATTAAGCTTTAGAATCTTCAAACAGGGCATATAATTGATTTATGAAATTTTGTTATCGCTGAGTTTAGACCATTGTTGGCAGCCAAGAATTCCAATAGCTCCTTGGAGTTATTTCTAATGCACAAAGTCAACCGTGCCCTCAGCAGTTTAAAGCCCAATTACATTTAGGTTTTCTAAAGCAAAATGAAGAATAGAAAACATGTAAATGGTTTCCTCTGAAAAAATATTGTTTTTTAAACTTTTTTAACATTTAAAAAGACTGATAATGGTTCTACTCGTTTAAAATTGTTTTTATTTCCTCATAGAAATATTTTTTAATCTTTTCAGCTCTTTGAGATATTTCATGCATTTTAGAACTATCACAATTCCATAAAAATGGCATTTACTTGTAATCATACCATTTAATTCAGTTAGGCATAATCAGCCTGTAATATTTTATGTTATATTCACAAATGTCATCAAATACTCAAAAGTATAACTGACTTGTACAATTCTTACTTATCTAGCCAAAAAACCCTCTAAAATCACTTCTGATCATTGTACCTTTGCTTTCCCCCCTATTTTTAGAAATAATGTTGAAATATAATTACAAAATAGATTGTGAGGCCATCTATAAATGCCAAACAACCAGATGAAAACTGAATAATTTAGCCAAAAGTACTTCCAACAGAGGTAGAGACAAAACATCTAGAAGACTGAGTTTTTCCACTTTTGTCTGGAATGTTTGGCATCATAAAGGAAAAGGTTACAATAAGTAATTTTACTAAAAGGAAAAGGAAAGAGATGGCACACTATAGCAAAATACGCAACAGGAATATTTTCTATCATTGATTTTAGCTGAAGTTCAATATTTATTATGAACACATTACTGATGTAAACTGTTCACAATTGTCTCTCTACATTCGATTAATATATGTAATTATTTCTCTTAGTCACAGTTTAAAATTGTTTTTAAAAGCAGTACTCTACCATCCACCAAGTAACAAGGAACAAGTAACAAGTCTATGTCTAAGTAACACCCAATATACGGAGTGAAAGTGACAACTTAACTTAATATATGTGTAAATATCCCTAAACTTGACATTGAGTAGACACTTCCAGAGAAGAAGAATGAGCTGAGAAAACAGTTTCTTCAAACATTCTCCTCAAAGGGAGTTTTTGGAAAATATGCATCATCTATCTTTTTATTTTATACATACTCCAAAACTATGGTCTTGGTAAACTGAATATTTGAATTACTATATGTCTTAATACCCTGGAGCTTAAAGGGAGTTTTCGGAGGATATACATCATCTATCTTTTTATTTTATACATACTCCAAAACTATGGTCTTTATAAACTGAATATTTGAATTACTATATGTCTTAATAACCTGTAGCTTATAATACAATAAGCTAGTTGAATTTTGGTAAAATATTAACAGACCACTGTTCAATGAATGAAGTTCTTTATTTCCTGCTTACTGTGAAATTAACTTATTTTTAGACATATGCTTTTATGTTCTTTATCTGAAGGAAATACCTATATGCGTGGCATGACCAATGCTCAAGATTACACACAGATTTTAAAATGCATTTAATACACTGATGTTTCTGAGATTTGTTATAATCACAAACACAAATGTAGACAATGTCAACACTTTTTTTTCAAGTAAGTTGAAATGACTACTGAGGTTGTTGTGACTTAGGATTTAACAAGGAAACAAACTATGAAAAAAAATAAGGCAAATGCTTTGTAAGTACTTAATTTTACAGTCTATAAGGTGTGTCTTCTTAATTATCTAAAGGCCAATTATTGTATTGAAATAAAATAATAATTTATATTCATATGTATCATTCACTAACCAATCACATTTTGCAAAGTTCTAGATTAACATTCTTCTTTATGAAATTTATTTATTATGCTCCCTACCCACTCCCACTCTCACTCCTACTCCCAAACAGAATTGAGAATAGATAAATGCCCTGGTGCAAATAATTTTTAAAAATATAGAAGAGCCCTGTATACATAATGGAGTTTGCATAAGAAAACTTTGTATATAAATAGAAACAGAAAATCACAGACTCTGGAGCTGAAGATGACTTTATGCCCAGGAAAGACAGTGGATGGACATCTATTCAGTAGATGGCTAAGTAGTCATGTAGAGATGACTTTCTTTTTTCAATTGTAAATTGTATAGCAACTACAGTCTCAATGTAATGCAGAATGCTGCATATTTTAACACTGTTATTTTTTCCCCCAGAAGTCCTCTATCATTGCTCTGCTTAAGAGAGAGATAAGCACATGGCCTCATGAAAAGAAAGCTGAGTTTCTCTTTAATACTATAAACTATTTTTTTTAAGCAATAATGAAAAGTAGGCCTGAATAGGTAGTTGATTTCATCCAGCTTTATTTGTTGACAGGACACCTGTTTGTGGTACAACTTCTATTTATTTCAGAAGGAAGCAACAGTTGGAGGAAGAGGAAGTAACTAGTTTTAGGACACATTTAGGACACATGTTTGCTTTCATAAAAATATCTTTTCCTTAAAGGTTTTAGCATATAGCCCCAAATACAAGTTTCATGATGAAATTAAAGGAAATTCAGTGGGTAAAACCCTATATCCCTAATAATAGAAAGAAGGAAAAAGAGGGCTCTACAGTACAGTAGCTCTCCCTAATTCAATGATTCTATGAAATGAAAAAAAGCATAGGGCTTATAATTATGTGCAATATTAAAATTTTACATTCTGTCAGACAGTAAAAGCCCACTCAGGGCTACAAAACATTCATTTTAAAAGGCTGTTGAAGTCTTTTTATACTGTTTAAAGCTAGACACATTCACTGTAAACTAGGCCCTGATTAATCATGCATTTTCCCACTTAGGTGAATTATCTAGCAATACAAATACCTGTATTTCTTTTTAATTTGAAATTATTTTAGAATATTTAACAAAAAAGACAAAGAAATAGCTCAAATCAGGGGAACGTTTTCAAGACTCTATTGATAGTTATTTACCTTTTTGTGGAGGAAAAATATGTCATAATAAAACAATGAGAAGTTTGCCAGCTAAATGAACTTTTGTTTGTTCATCTCTTAGACAAGTAATAGGTCAAGGTTCTTGCATTTTGATGGGAATTTTTTTTTTTAAACTGTGTGCCAAAATACCTAACATTTCTGGAAATCACTGTTGAATATATACATTTTGGTTTAGAATGTAAAGGCCAAATAGTATCTTCACTGTCAGCCAGGTCGTAATATTTAAAAGTTATGCATGGGCATGTTTCTGAATGACGAAATTCCTCCTGGGAAGTGAATGGATCTTATTTAAAAGAGGAATACATGAGCTTTGCAGTTTGGAAGATTTGTCTGGATTTGTGGGTTACAAGAGATGCTGCGGCTGTTTGACACACAAAATGTTAGTTATCTGCTCAGGGCTGGCGAACTTAATGAGTCAATGGAACACGAAGGGCAGAGAGGTTCTATTTGAGAGAGACGTGCTGAGGTGGAGAACAAGAAAACTCTGGTGAAGAGCGGTTTCTGGGCCCCGGCCCAAAGTGCCTCTGCCAGAGGACCTGCCTCAAAGAGCCTAGGGGAAATCTGTTGCTTTCAGTCTCAAACAAGTACTCTCCTCTTTCGTTTGGTTATGACTGTATTTTTAAAAGTATCAAGAGCCAGGAATTGGGAAGCGCACCCCAGTTTTTCATGGGTCAAGGGATGCCCTCTGAGAGGCAGCTTCTCTCTAATATGCTATGTGCATGCTCCACATGCTTTGTAGGGGACGATTGAGGACAATTTGCGGGGAGCAAGGAAAAGGGGGCTAGGGCTGGCATCCCCTCTGCAGCCACCTTACTCACGGAGCTGCTGGAGGACCCCTGAAGTCCGAGGCCGCCGGCTACCAATACCTAACATGAAAAAGGCAGGAGCCGGGCAGGGGCAGGGCCAGAGACCGGGGCAGGGCCGGGCAGGGTTGGGCATTCCGAACTCTGGCTTTTCTCGCTGTGTGTACCTGCCACTCTCGTTTCTTTGTTTGGAACAGGCTCAGCGGTCCAGGGGCAGAATCAGCAGCCTAATGAATAGCGAGGGGACAGCGAAGGGGAACTCACCTTCCACCTGCAAGACTGTGGAAATGGACAAAGGGCAGCCCTCTAGGGAAGCCTGGATCAAGACGTACTAAGGGGGCTTGGAGGAGAAAAGAAAAAGGGACTGGAAGCAAATGTGAACGTGGCACGTGCTTAAAGCTCCTTAAAGTACATATATTTCAAAGGGAATGAGAAATGGAAGCTTGGGGCTTCGACGGGTGTCTTTCCAATGATTTGCCTACAGGACTTTATGGTGAAGTAAGACACAGAGCAACCCCCTCCCCCTGAGATCTCCATTGCAGAGAACTGGAATCTGCACTTGGGTCTTCCCCTCGTAATGGTCAGGCCCCTTCTCCGAACTGGACCAAACAGGGCCGGCGCAACCCTATCCCTCTCACCAGCACCATCGGTCCCGGGCCAGGCTTTGTGGAGCTGAAAAGGGAGATGAGAAAGGCTCCGTTAAGGGCAGAGGTTGGGGGTGGGAGTGGGAAGGAAGGAAGGGAAGGCGAGGAAGCGGGTGCCGGAGCCGAGACCCCGGGCCTTCGCAAGAATGCTGGCACCAGTATCAGGGCGGTCCAGAGCGGGCACGGCCCCCGCCCCCCACTTGCGACCACAACTTCCCGGCTGACGGGCGGAGGCAGGCAGGTGTTTTTTCTGCATGTTTGGTTTTAGTTTGTAGCGATCTTTCTTCCAGTCTTGCCTGAAATCATTAACACGTGTCCCGAGAGTTACCTAAGGGCTCTTTTCCGAGGTCGTAGAATCTCTTCGCTGAAAGTTTCTCCACCCCACCCTAGTCCCAGAGGCGCATTCTTCGCTCCGCTTCCCTCTCCCTTCGTTTTGTCTGCCTGCCTGTCCGTCTGTCAGTCGGCCAACCTGCCTGCTCTTGGCTCTATGGCTGTCGATCTGTCTGCCTGTCCACCAGTCTGTCTGTTTGCCTCTGGCTCTGCCTATTTTCCCTTCCTTTTTCACCCCCTGAAGAGGTTCCCAAGCTGGTTGCCCTCTCCCCTTTCCACACAGCTCTAGGCACATCGGGACACTCTCTGCCCTCTCGGAATGTCCATTTTCAGCTGTTTTCTGCCCTGAGCCCGAGGATCTTTGGGATCTATGCTGGATTTAGTGGGGATAGCTGAAAGGAGCGGGCCCAGAAGGAGAAAGGAGGGGCCCCGGGAACTGGACGGAAAGGATCCCGGGGAGCCTTCTGGCTCCCTTTCAGCCCGAAAGGGGCAGGGTCCAGGCGGTCCAGAAAGCCCAAGAGATATCCCTGCCCGCGCCCTGCTCCCCTTCTACAAAAACTCCCCATCTGTCCTACTGGAACCTGCTGAGGCTGCAGAAATGTGCTGGCTTCTGTCCACTGAAACCAAACCAAACAAAACGAAAAATCCCGTGAAAAGAGCGAAAATATGGCGCGGCTGAAAATGGAGCCCTGCTTCTCCAGCTCCTTTCATTTATTTCCTTTCCTTCTTCAGCTTTTTATTCGGCCTCTTTCTCTTTGTCCTATACCGTTAGCTTCCCTTAGGCCCCTTCTCCTTTCCTCCCCATATCCCCTCTCCCTTTCCCAAATGATATTTTTCTTTCTTTCCGTTTTTCCTTCTTTCCTTCCATCATCTCTTTCTCTTTCTCCATTTTGTTTCGCTGGCGCTTTTTCTTCACCGACTTCCTTTCTTCCTTGTACTTTTTTTTTTTTGTTCTACTTTCCCCCACCCCTACCCCTTACGGGGTGGTGGGGAGGAATATCTATGTAAGTTGGGGGCGGGAAGGAGTGGTTTGCTACAGAAAGATTTTATTTCAGAACACAAGATTCCTATTTAAATATGAGTGCATTTTCCTGGCTGAATTAACAGCTGCTATGAACCAGCATCTACTTCGCTTGTGCCTTTCATTACGAAATGTATTGATCCCAATATTTGTCCTTTGAAAAATTTCGTCGTTTTTATTTGAGGTTTGTGTCCATGATCTGGTACTGGTTTTATGTCGAATGCTCTCCCTTTACCTCACAGAAGCTAATTTCAACCTTAATTTTTAAAGAGACTGAGATGTTGAAATGATATAACTAGGTGTGGATCTGAATCCCTCCTTTTTTTCTCCAGGGACTTCCCACTGGGAAGAATGGTAGCACTAATATCCACATCCATACATACTCTTTCTCTTTTTTTTTTTGGAGAGGAAAGACAACTAGAGTGAAATGAATAGTTTAAAATATAAACTTCATTTTCCACCCATGATTCTTTCAGACACACATAGAGCCTCTAGAAACCCCAGAACATGCTATGAATGTAAGCTATTAGCTACAATACAAAGAGAATGGTTGATGTTGTTAATCCTTCTGGACAGAGGACAATGTTTCTCAAACAATCAGAGAATTGTCATTTTGGAGAATATAACATTCCTAAATCAATATAGAAAGACCATTGTGTATACGATCTGTGTGTTATGGCTCCCTGGATCCAAAGTCTATAGAAAGGAAAGAGAACTAGAATGCTGGTGGCAAGATGCCCAAGAAATGCATGTGTGGCTTACAAAGGTCAGTCTTACTTCTGACTTCTTTCCCAGCAAGTGTGGGAGCAGAGTCCACATCTCAGTTGTAAGTTGAGCAGGATATGTCTTTCCTTTAAGACTGCTAAAAAAAAAAAAAGTGGTGGTGATGGCATAATACCTACTAGTACTATTGCTCTTCTTCTGACTTTCAGCTGCTCTTTTAATTATGGTAAAAGAGATTTTAGGTGGACCTTGTACATACTTTCCCAAAATCATTACAGTGATCCCCCCAAAATAATTTTGACCAATTTCATTTTCAGGGAACCTGATCACATTTAAGCATGTATATGCATATGTATGCCATTATATCCCTTAGGCAACTTTATTGCCTTACCCTGGCATCAGTAAGTTTTGAAACTGTAATCATCTTCCAGCAACAAACATACAATACGCATATTATACAATACACAGATTAAAGTGAATAAGAGAATAAGAATACTTTTAACACTGCTCCTGTTTGACTGGAATGTTTTAGCACCAGGCTGAACAATTCCTATTAGATTATTGTCCACACAGGGAAATGAATCGTGAATCAGATTACGTCAGAAGGTGGCCCTGAATGGACAACCTTTAGGTGCAGCATAGTACATTGAAAAATGTAATAGACAGAATCAAATGATCTGGTTCTAGTCTTGGCTTCCTGTCATATGGAGAGGAATATGTGGACTGCAATCTACTTTATTGGAAGGAACTTCCAGATTGATGAGACTGCAAACACATTGGAGTATTTGAATAAAATAAGAAGGTTTGATTAGATATTTTCTAAGAGGCTTCCTGGCACAAAAATTCTATGATTAGAAAGGTAAATAATGGTGTAGAAAGACAGAAAGCTTAGCAGAGCTATACATGAAGTAAATTTATTTTGTTGGGTATTTGGCATGGAGAGCCCTCCTATCTGATATGTTGGTAGAACTAACATTCATGTGATAGTGAGTTCTATAAGAAGTAAAGACACGGTCACTCACATAAACCATTATATTGCTTATAAGATTATAAGGTTCTTTTGTGCACATGTGTACGTAAGTATGTCAGTGGTGTGGGATGGAAAAATGAACTCCATCAGTACAGGAGGGATGTTGATAGTGCTGGGAGGTTATATAGAGTATGTTATATTTGGTGTATTTGTTTTGTTCTGCTCCTTTGATTTTATTGTATAGAAAAGTCCTGGTGAGGAAAGTCCCTCTACCAATGCAGATCAGCACCTGTTCTGCAACTTAGAGCCTTGGAAATTGCCTGGGGGTATTGAGAGTTTGAATGACTCAGGGTCAAAGAGTCAGTAAATGTGAGAGGGGAGACTTGAGTCCAGGTTTTCTGACTCCAAGATTGGGGAATAGTCATTGAGAGGATCTCTCTATCCTTTACCCCATATTGCCTATCTTCAGAAATGTTTGCATTATATAAACACTTTTGTTTTAAAAACAAATTTACCCTCCTTTCTCTCCTGCTTTTTTTGCAATGAGAACTGTTGTAAATAGTTCATAATGTGGATGTTAAAAGTTAAAAGAAACACTTTTTTAATCTGGGCATAATTCAAAGTGACAAAAATGGGTTATTGTTTTAATCTAATCATTGTTTTCCTCCACTTAAAAAGCAAGCAAGCAAAAACCCCCTAAACAAAAATAAAATGTACATTATTGTTTTACCTTAACAAACTCAAACATAAAATATAATGTAGAATTTTTAGGGTGGAGAGAAATGAAAGAATGAGTTACAATGATATGAAATTTACTACTCTACCATGTCTTAATTTTTGAGCAATCAATATGTCATGAGTTAGTATTCTAGAAGTAAATATCATTGCATCATATTATATTATTTTAGTGAATGTATATATGATCACTATCAAAGGTTCATATGTTTCCCCCCCAGCATTGTTCATAAAATGTGAATTTTGTCCCCTTGCATTATCCATCAAAACACATCATATCATTGATTTAATGCTATATTGATATGACATTTTACCTGATGTCCCTAAACTGAGAACACATTTGAAAGCATTTGTCCAGGATTTTACAATGTTCCCTTGTACTTCCTTTGGAATGAGATTTTTGCACTAGAGTCTCCTATACAGAATATTTAGACTGCATTTTGATGAAAAATTTTGCAATGCCTGCCCAAAGAAGGCATTTAAATAAGCTCCAGTTCTTTTGATGATATAGGTTTTCAAAATCTCTCTGCCTTCCTGTGTCCTATGACTTTATGTAAGCATGACATTGAGTCTCCCATGCATCAGATCCAAGGTGTACTAGGTAGAATGGTGAACGTTACATCAGAAAGACCTGGGTTCAAATACTGTCTCAGACATTTACTAGCTGTAGGCAAGTCATTCTCCCTCAATCACTGGAAAATTGGGATAATAATATCACATATCTCCCTGGGTTGTAGAAAGAATAAAATGAAACAACACTTGAAAAGTTATTTAAGCAATTATGTAGCTTAAAGTACTATATCAATGTTGTTGTTGTTGTTACTATTATTCCTCTCAGCCTCAGCTCCTCATCTATAAAATGAGGCAGTTGCATGAGATGGCCTGACATCCCTTCTATTTCTAAACATATGATCTTATTCATCAGTAAACACCACTAAGCCTGCCCTTTATCCAAACTTCTGAACCACCATCTCTCCAGTTATCCCAGATTCAAAACCTCAATTATCCCTCAACTCTTCCCTCCCACTCCACTCCCCAATGCCCCTATTCTCTCATGTGCAGTCACTTTTCCTTAAGATAAAATACAAACCCCTCTATTTGACATTTAAAGTCCTTCAAAGTCTGGCTCTGGACTCTTTTTCCAGATTTCCAATTACTTCCCTTCATGTACTCTATGTTCCAGCCAAAATGGCTTACTTATTGCTCGACGAACTCTGCATTTCATTTGCCACTTCGGTTCCTTTTCATAGGCTCTCTGCCATGCCTAAAATGCACTTCTTCCTCATCTCTGCTTCTTGGAATCCTTAACTTATTTCAAAGTTCAACTCAGGTACCACTTCCTATAGGCATTCCTGCTTTTCCTAGTTGCTTGTGTTCTGTCTCCTCAAGTAATCATGTACATAATTATCTGTGTAAATGTTGCATTCTCCAAGTAGCTCCTCGAGGACTGTTTTTGTTTGTTTGTTTGTTTGTTTGTTTGTTTTGTTTTGTTTTGCTTTGCTCTGTTTTTGTCTCCGTAAAGCCTTGTATATAGAGGACAATTAACCTGAATGACTAAATGGATGAATTGAAGATATACCTGACCCAAGAACTAGAACCAATCCTTGACATAGGGCACCCCTTTCCTGATGAGGAGGCCCAATATAGAAACAAAGTTATAGATCAAAAAGTTACTTGGTGAATATAGAATCTGAAGAGAGCTGACTGTTCCTAAGGGGTGGAGTGTGTGTATGTGTGTGTGTGTGTGTGTGTGTTTATTTGTTCTGTTCTGCTCTGTTTTTATCAAACTATGATGAATTGCTCTCCTCTGGTCTGAGTATATTTCTGTCTAAATAACTGGTACCCTTCCTATAAAATCACTGAAATGCTGCTTGTTCATCCACCCTTCCTTTTGTTTACTCATTTTCAACATCACAATTCCATTTGCACTTGTCCTTATTTCATTCCTTTTCATGCCATCATTCCTAAGTTTATCGTTTATTTTAAATTGCTTTGGGTCGGTGAGAAAGGTTGGCTGAGAGCACTTGGCAAAATACTTTCATGTCATGTCTCCAAAACATTTTAAAACAGATTCCTTGTGAGATGGTTTCCTTTAAACCACTAAATACCTTGTCATGATCTATGATATTCTTATACATCTCCATCTCCAAACTCTGATGGGTTTGTCTCCTTCCCATCCTTTTCCTTAGCCATATCTGGCTCCAAATTTTGGAATCTATCATATTTTTCATACTGAAGCCCATATTCACCTCCTACAGTGACCATGCAACAAATGTTTTAAAATTTCATTTTATAATCAATCATCATCATATTTTTATCATATGAATGATAAAAATAGAAATTTTCATCTTAACGTGACCTTTTAGTAGAGGCTTCAAATATAACTAACTGTATTCTAATTTATACAAAAGATGTTATTAAAATTTGTAAGTTGATATTTTTTCTCTTCCTTATCATTTCACTCCCCCCCCAATCCCTCCACTCCCTTTAGGGCTCATTCAATTTAATTGGCACCTCCTACTTGAAGATTTAACCCAATTTTATCTTCCCTCTCTCTAGATGAAAGTGATCTCTTTCTCTCAGAATTCTCACAGCATTTTCTCTGGATCTCTCCTTTGCATTAATTCCATTCTCTTACATACCATGAGTATTTGAGGCCTTGATCTTCCTTTATTGGAGCATATATTTCTAAAGAGCTGAGACCACATCCCATCTATCTTGGTATCCCTGAAGCCTAGTAAAATGCATGTAGTAGTCACTTAAGTCACATTTTAAGTGTAGAGCAAATTATTATTTAAACCATCCTATTGTGACTTCTTTTGCAAAGAAAATAGTTAATTTATCTTTCCTTCATTCCTTCTTCTCTTCCTCCTTTCCTTTGTCTCTATTTAGAACTGGGGTTTTCTTTCTGTTGTTTTTGTTTTGTTTGCTTCCTTCCCTCTTTCTTTCTTCCTCCCTTCCTCTCTCTCTCCCTCCCTCTCTCTCTCTTCTTCCTTCCTTCCTTCCTTCCCTCCCTTTATTTTTAGTAAACTCCTCTCCATTACCTTGAACTTGAGGCCTGGATCCCCATAGGTTGCTACTTCAGTTCTAGGGGTAACAATGTGAGTTTGATTCCCCTAATAGAGTATATCAATTAATCAACAAGTATCTTTTAAGTGCCACTTGACTGATGCCGTGCTATGTATAGGACTGGGCATTCAAAGACCAAAAAAATGGTCCTTGCCCACAAAGAACTTAATATTTTGTAGGGGACACAATATATATACATATAAGTAATGGAATAAATATATACAGGAAGTGTACAAAATAATTTTGGAGAGGAGACACTGGCAAATGGAATGGTCAGGAAATAGCATATGTACTTGCTTTTGTTGAGTCATGTCTGATTCTTTGTGACCTTTTTGGGGTTTTCTTGGCAAAGATACTAGAGTGGTTTGCCATTACTTTCTCCAGTTCATTTTGCAGATGAGGAAACTGAGGCAAACAGGTTTAAATGATTTGACCAAGATCATACAGCTGGTAAGTGTCTGAGTCCAGATTTCAACTCAGGAAGAGGAGTCTTCCTGATTCCAGGCATAAAGCTCTATCCCCAGTGCCATTAGCTGCCCCTATGTACTTGTAGGAGGTAGTATATAAGTTTCTTAAAGACAGGTATTGTTTCAGTTTTGTCTTTGTGTCCCCAGAGCCTAACTCATAGTTCACGTGACATCAGATTAAAACATGTCACCTAAATGGATGATTGTGGATCATTTTGGTGGTTTTTTTTATTTGCGCCATCCATTCAGTTGCCAGCCATTTAGTCAGAGGAAGTACTTCTGACTTTTCAAAAGACTCAGAGGGAGTGGAAGTGTGAAGAGGAACTAGGGGAGTGATGTGGACAGTGAAGTTCCTGAGGGGGAGGAGGGCTGAGAGCAGCTGCCTGAGAATTGAAAGGAAGGAGGCCAATAGCCATGTTCTCTCCCCTCTTCACTTGAAACTAATGAGTGGATGTGTGGGGTGGAGAGCATCGTGCCAACTACAAACTATGCTTCTCTCTCAAATTGAAGCAATGCAATGCAATGCGAGCCAGTTAATAAGAATTTATTAAGCTTTATCTGTGTTAAACATGGAGGATGCAATGTTAACTCGGGTGATACAAACACAAAAATACAACACTCCCTTCCCCAGCAGAAAAGCTTGCTTTTTATGACTAGAGGCAAGACAGAGACCTGTACACAGATAAGTAATACAAGATATGTACAGAATGACTACAAAGGAATTTCTATATGCACAGAACACAATTGAGTAGTCAAATCAGGAAAGGCTTCTTCTTGGAGGTAGCACCTGAACTGTCTTCTGGAGGAAGGTAGAGATTTGAAGAGGCAGAGGCAAGAAAGTAAAGCACTGGGGGCCAGTTTACTAAAAGCACAGAGAAGGGAGATGGAATGACATGTACTGGGAATAGCAGATAGGCCAAAAGTAGACTATATAAGGGGGACCAGTGTCAAATAAGTCTAGAAGATAGGCTGAAGTCATATTGTAAGGGATTTTAAATGCTAGGCAGAGGAAAATTCACATTTTATTCCTGAGGCAATGAAGATTCTTCAGGAAGGGAGTGACCTTGTTACACCTTAACTTTCTAAGGGAAGCATGTAATTGACAGAAGAAGGATCTATTGTGAGAGTTGCCACCCCTTGATCAACTAGGTTTGTCTTCATGAGTTACTCACAATGGCTCACTACTAGAATCTAAGTCATGCTGGGTTGAATTGACATTGATTTAATTCAACTTTTAAGTTAGCTTTGCTAGAGAGCTTTGCTCCCATTTCTTCTTTTGAGTTCAGCAACCAATTGCCCCACCACTGTGTGATGGATCAGCCACCCACAGCTGAAGAATGGATTCTTCTCTTGGCAACATCTTAACTTTCTTCCTTCTTTTGAAGCAACCTGAGAGGGGCTATCTGCTCTGTTTGTTTTTTTCGTTGTTTATTTTAAAAGGAAGCTTCAAAGAGAAGTAGGACTGTAGATTCTCAATGTTTTTACCAGTTTCAGTATATAGATAGAGTAACCCAAGGCATGTTTTCATATTCTGTTGTGTAGATGGGCATGAAACAATCATTTGGTAGTAAAATTTGTGGTTTACTTACAAACAGTGGCATGATGTAGGCACAACTTGAACATTTGAAACTATCAGAATGTACTATGATGACTGTATACTGTAGTTAGTTCTATGGGAGAGAATTTCTCCAGTGTATCAAACAAAGTTAATAGGTTTTTAAATTTTGCCTTACTTTTTGTGTTCTTGATGGAGTAGCTTGGTCTTAAGAAATAGCCCTGCTCCAGAACTTCTGAAGGCAGAAGTTGAAATCACTGAAACTGATTGGGAATAATAATCTCTTTCTACCAGTAGAAAAGCAACAGGCAAAATGGAAACTCTCTACATTCTACAAAGCAATAAAAACAAAAATACTTGTGAATGCTTTCCTGGGGCTCATGAAAAAAATTACAATACTCTAGTAAATGTTTGAGTGACCAACATAGGCATACCATCTCTAAGAGCATTGAAATTTCCATCTTAGTTTTCCATTCCTTAGGCTTCATTTGTAAACCCAAAGGGAAATTGAGGCAAGTATTTTGATAATTCAGATGAGCCACTTTTCACAAGACATGCATGTACAGATTATTGAGACCAATTTATAAAATGACACGCCAATTAGACGCAGCCTAAATCATCAGCAAATAGAGAATATTCTTCATCTTCTCTTTAGTACCATGTTATTATTCCCCTGATTTCTAAACTTGATGATTATGTCAATTACTTCACTGTAATGCTATATTAGGATGACAATCTTGGTGAGACAGCTATATTTTTTTAAAGAAATTGATTGACGGAAAGAATTAATTCATTTCTCCAAGACTGTTTTAATAGTCTTACACTGACCTTCAAAATACACCATTTACTGTTGCTGACATCTTGTTTAGAATTGTTTTCAATATACTTCTTGTTGGCAAATTTTTCCTCCTCTCTCAACAACACTTCCAAAATGTTGGATATTCCATTATCCCAGCCAATTTACACTCCAGCTCTATGTTAAAGGACAAGTAAAGATCTGCTAAAAATAAGTTGTAGGCAATTAAGATCACCTATTGTGGTGCTGATGAAATTTTTGTGTTCAGTGAAGATTTGTTCTGTTGTGTTAGGGATGGAGGTCCATTATCTGAAAACACTGGATTCATGGTACCTGGAAGGTCCATAAATTTGTATGGGTCTGTCTTGCCTTGTCTGTTAAGACAGGTGGATCCTATTTGCACAGATGTCCTTTCAATTACAGCTTTTCTTTTTTTCTTCCACCAAGAAAGTAAGATGTATAGGCCCATTAATCTACTCAGGTCAGCCCCCTTGACAAGCCACATTCTTAGAAAGGTAAATTTGTAGTTCAATTATGTGTGATTGCAAATACACACAAAAATGAAAATAGCCTTACCTTCTTATGTCCAGGCACAACATTCTAAAGACTTAAGTATTAATAAAGTTAAATGGAACTTGTTTTTATAGCCCATCCTCAGGGATCAGGAAGTTAAGGAAGAACAAAAATCTACCAAAAATGATCCAGAAGCTCAGCATAATAGATTTATTTAGAGAATGAATTTTTTTAAATCATAACTAGGAGATTCTAAAGATGAATTTTCAGGGGAATATGCACTGCACTCTCATTTTTAAAAATAGCTTTTAAAAACAATAAAATGCCATTCAACATATCATAGCAGAACAATTTTTATCTTTACTCTCCGTTTCAAATTCTATTTTTTTAATATCACGAAAATGAATGCTTGCCTATAGTACTTTTCAGCAGAGAGACAAATTTTAAAAAGTGAAACTGAGGCTCCTTATCTGTGCGGCTTAACAAAAAAGTATACAAAATTACAAATCAGACTTCGAAGCTAATTTGTAAAGCAAACAGTGGTAAGGTTACTTACAAAGGCACACTCTCAGCATCAATAAATTGATTTTCCCACTGTTAGCTGGAACTATTCCACTTCTACTCACTGCTAGTCTTTGTGTGAGATGGCTAAATTTCTGAATCTATTAGCCATTTTGTTAAGAACTACTTTCACTGTGCTCCTAACCTCTCCTGCTAGTTGTTACTCTGATTAGTTAAATGAGTTCATTTAATGAATGATAAAGAAGATCCCAGATATATGTGACCAGAATTGCTCCTAATAATATTTCAAACAGGGAAGTCAGAATTTCATGAACATTTGCACTGGTGTACAGCCTTTTCCAATTTAAGGGCCACCAGAACACAAAGGTTAAATTTGGAATAGAAAAGCAGCTTCCTGGTAGTTTGAATTCACACCGGGAAGGTGGCTAAAATGTAAACATATAATGATAATTTAGTTAAATGAAAGCAAATCTGTGCTGCAGCCTAAAATAAGGACTGCTTGTCCTAGTTTTTCATATTCAAACCCTTCTAAGATCCAGTTTTAAGTTTGAGGAAAATGGAGTAGGAAGCTGTTTAACATCCAAACTCATTCCAGAAATACTGCTAATTGGTTCCAAAGAAGCACAGTCTTTAAACTTTCTGATCCTGTAACAGAAACTCCTATTTCTAACTTGTTGTTTAACCTTGGACGAAGTCTCCTGGTGTTCACTTCGATAAATTCAGAATGGTGATAACTGATTTCATTTTCTAGGCATGGGCATGTTTAACAGGGTGATTTGGTAATTATGAAGGACTTAATTTGGGAAGGTAATGCTAATTTACCCTTGATAAGAAATGAAAGCTGTGCTACTTGCTTTGAGCCGGGAAAGGGGAACATACGAAAATGGGGACTTGAAACTTTGGAGTATATTAAAAGCATTAGATTTTAAAAAAGGAAACATACATACACAATACAAATATATACATACATACATATGCATATATTAAATCTTATATAGTAGTATTTGGAAATACATACAATCGACAGTGTTTCTCTGCTCAGAATTTTCTTTAAAATAGAAATTAAAATGTTAAACATAAATCACACTCTTCCTCTCCATTACTAGTCTTCTCTCTCTTCTCCCTCTTCTGATGGTAAATGCTCGGTGAGGTGTGTGTTTTTTGTAACTGGCATGGCTCGAATGTGAATTTACAGGATATTCTAGGGAGAATCCAGGGCAGATTTTATGATGTATTCCACAGTGCACAGAGATTGAGGAATGTTACAATATTTTTTTTTCCTGGTGTTCTTTTTAGGAACAAAGGACGGAAGTGCGAAAAATATTTGCGAGATGGGTTATATTAAAAAAAAAATCAACATGGCCATAGGTTCTTAATGCTATTTGGCAGTGCTGAAGTTTAATACATTTCAGATGTCCCTTGGGAACATCTCACCAACTCCACTTTCAAAGAGCTTCTGTAAAAGCTAACTGTAAAAGTTATTGTAGGAATCGTCCAGGAATTAAATAGAGGATGGGTGAGGGAGGAAGAGCTTGTCTCAAACTTTGACTTAATTCCATATAAATGATTCATTTTCATTATTCCTAATAATTATTCCATTATTCTGTAAAGAGAGGTGAAAAATCAAGCAGTGGTTGTTTTTTTTCTCCTCCCAATCCGTGCAAACATCCACGAATCGATCCTGTTGCATCTCAGCCTTTGGCATTCTGCAGGAAAAGAGAAGGGCTCCTAGACTGGAGAGGAAAGCAGGGGATTTGAGGAGACGCAGGCGCGGTCTTCGAATCGTAGCTCTAGGGGAAGAGAACAACCCAGCCCTAGAGACGCCAGGCAGTCAGGGCTCTTCTTCATAGGGAGCTCGCCTGGAGGTTGCTGCGTAAGGGAGTCTCTGTGGCGCAATCGGTTAGCGCGTTCGGCTGTTAACCGAAAGGTTGGTGGTTCGAGCCCACCCAGGGACGGTTTCCTTTTGAAGTTTTGGCGAATGGTTTTGCAGAGATGCTGAAAGAAGAGAGGCGCAAGGAAAGCGGGTGGGTTTGAGCGAGGAGGGATAATGGGATACGAGTTCGAGTCGGCGGCGGCGGCGGAGGGAGCGAGGGAGGGCGGGGAGACGCGAGCTTGCTGAGCCTTCTCACTTCGCAGCAAAAACAGGCGGTGACTCCTCCATTTCCGGCGGCAGCCCGGCCCCTGCCCCTCCCCCTCCCCCGGCGCCTTCCGCTTTAGCCGAGGCCGAGGCAGGTCTGGGCCCGGCGGGGAGAATGAACCCAAGCTCAGCCCCAGGGGACGTCTGCGCGCCCCCTTCCTTAACCTGCTGCCCCACGCCCCAATCGCTCCCTTCTGTACCGAGCTCTTCCCTTTTCCTCACCCCCTAGGGTCCACCGCCCTGCCTGCCCCTCCCCGGGGCCTCCCGCGGGACAGGGGGTGAGAGTGGGGGAGGGGTGGCTTTGAGCGACCGCAGCGGGGGGGAGGGGGAAGGCAGGAGGAGGAAGCGCGGCCACGTGCCCGGGCCGAGCGCGGGGGCGGGGTCAAGGGGCGGGGCTGGGGAGCCTCCATTAGCGTCCGCGCGCGCCCTCGGGGCGGCCGGGCCGCGGTTACGGCCCTGGCGCGAGGGCTTGGGGCCCGCTGCTGGGCCTTGACGGGCTTTTCCTCGATAAAATGTAAAAGTGGCAGATTTTAAATATAGATACGTGTGTATTTATTATTTCGATACATATATGTAGTATAAGATGAGATTTCACATGTATGATTAGAGCGATGTATATATCTATACGTATACATATATACATATATAGCTATTATGCATGTCTATTTTGGGGATAGATGTGAATATATAAATAGCTTTTATAATCGGTAACACTGATCTGGTTTTCAAAACTCTACATGTGTCATTTAATTCCATAATTATCTTTGGGATAGTTGTAAATAGTAATAGTAGATTTTTAAATAGTATAAACAAGTAAACAGTATGAATAATGTGAGTAAATTATGGACAGAGAAATAGTAAATATATAAATTTAAAGCCCTTTACACATATGTAATTCTGTATCTTTGGGATAGGTGTAAATGTATACATAGCTGTTATAATAGGTAACATTGATGTAGCTTTCAAAGCTCTTTTCATGTATCTTTTAATTCTATAATTATCTTCTGGATAGGTTTACGTATATAAATAGCTTTTGTAATACATAACATTGATGTAGCTTGCAAAGCTTTGTACATATAGCATTTGATTCTATAATTATCTTTGGGATAGGTATAAATATATAAATAGCTTTTGTAATAGGTAACATTGATTAGCTTGCAAAGTTCTTTACCTGTATCTTTTAATTCTATAATTATCTTTGGGATAAGTGTAAATAGTAAATTTATAAATAGCATAAATAATAGAAATAAATTCTAGATATATAAATAGTAAATATGTAAATGTAAAGCTCTTTACAGATATAATTTAACTCTATAGTTATCTTTGGGATAGATGTAAATATATAAATATCTTTTATAAGACCTAACATTTATGTGGCCTCCAAAACTCTTTACAGAGACTACTTAATTTTACAGTTTTCTTTGGGATATATAGATATAGATATAGATATGTAGATATAGATATAGATATCTTTTATAATAGTTAATATTGATATAGCCTGCAAAGCTTTTACAGATATCATGTAGCACTTTAAGACTTGCAAAGGGCTTTGCACATTATTTTTTGAGAAAGTTGTAACTGTAAACATATCTTTTATAATAGTGTTTATATGATATTCAGAGGTTTGCAAAATGCTTTAGATATGTCATTTGATTATATCTTCCAGATAGATAAGTATATATGTGTATATAAACATACATGCAACTCTCAGATAGGTAAAAATATTTGTTGGCCTATCACATATGTGTGCATGCTACACAGTGACACGAGCAATTTGGTGTCACATTTGTTACCCATCTAGAACTCTTAATTTTTTACCAGGCCACTGTCAAAATGGTCACTCTCTCTGCCTGTACCCCAGTCAGTACAAACATGAGCCACTAGTGTGGTCCTAATTATTAACCACTAATTCTACACAACTCAGAAATAACTTTTCTGAAAATAAACCTTTTGTACAAGCAAGAATATCAATGTTTGTGAATAAGTGTTTCTCTTGGAGTTGCACTCTGATATTTTCACTTAAAGTCATCAGTGTGTCTGTGGAAAGTGGCAATAGTGTATAGATGACTTAGATTTAAAAAAAAAAAAAGCAAAAACCTGTATTGATTTTTTTTTTTCCGTTTGAGTTTCTTCTGTGACACAGGTGTCAAAAGCCTTTTGTATGTCATGGCTATTAATACAGAAAGGTAGGTGCAATTTTTCAACCATGTAATTATGACACTTTATTTCAAGGTTAGTTAATAATCTGAAAAGATTAGAATGGGGAAACTGCTAGCAGTTTTCCTGAATACATTATATATGTGTATGTGTATGTATTTGATTTACTTCATGAATTATAAAAGTTTCTACAGAATGGTTCTAGAGTACTGTATTATTAATATAAATATTCTGTACTGTTTCATATAAGCACACATGTGAAACAGTGCAATGTATTTATATCAATAAATAGATGTACAAAACAGGATGTTATATTTAAGTTAATAGACATGAAATTGCAGCATATTTATGTTAAAAATAAATCTATGAAACAGTACAGTATATTATAATAATAACAATATACTATTCTAGAACCACTCTGGAGAAATTTTTGTGCTTAAATAGATCAGCACAATTTATAGGCTATTCTAGATGGATTGCTTAATAGTACACTAATTGTGCTTATACATTTTTATTATATATATATATGTTTATATATATATAGCTTAAGATATTTTAAATAGTTGTAAAGAAAAAGATAAACATTTTGTTCTTGAAAAGTAAAAATACCAAAAAAAAAAATTCCCCCTTTTGACAGTTTTACATAAAATCTAGTCAAAATAAAAGTCACAAAATTATTTTAAAACTATAGATGTTTTTTACATATTTTATAGGATATTACATACATATTGTCTCTCTGAATCTCCTCAGGTTACAAACAAAAAATAATCCATTACTTGAAGTGTACTAAATGACATTATTAAGTTGTCTGTTTACTATAATTCCTAATTTTATTTAGATAAAAACTGGAGATATAACATAATGTGCAAATATGAAATATTAATCTGCAACCCATCTTTGAGGGGAAAAACTGAAAGCTTGCAATTATTTGTTATATTAGGAAAACAGGCAAGATTAGAAATGAGGGCCTATCATCCATGTGGGTGTAAACATAGAGACAGTAGCAAATATCTTCCATCTCCTGAACTCAACTAGTTTGAGAGAAAGCTTTCACTCAAAGTTTAGGGATGACATATGGGGACGAGGTACCACCTAAGAACACTTCCCGGGCATGACAGCTCAGAGTGAGGTGAATGCTAAATCACATTCCTGCTTATGGTCCCTGTTTCTACTTTGCTCAGATTTAGGTCAACTGTTAATAAATGTGCTCAGAAAGGTCTAAGAATACCTTAATTTACCCTGCTTGAAGGACAAATCTAGACAGGAAAGAAAGAACAAACCTTTTTTGATTAAGAAACACTGAATTGTAAAGTTTATGTTAGTTTATGCATGACAAAAAAGCAAAATCCTAGGAAGCCTCCATTTGGGTAAATAAATTCTATCTAGGCCTCAGATTCCTCATCTACATATTGAGGGAGTTGGATTCCTAAAGTCCCTTCAGCTCTAAATCCTATGAAATGCCTCAGTATTTTGTTGTTCTGGTTTCTTACATCAACTATCCATGATAATATGCTATAATTACTTAGATTAGAATGTGGATTCAGTGTCAACATTAAATTTGTGTTTTTTGATCATTTCAATCCTTAAGTTTCTGCATACCCATTCTCTCTGTCTTCTGAACTTAAATTGTTTATCTTCCGTACTCAGCATATATAAAGTCCTAAATTACAGATAGAATTGCATCAAAATACATGGATCAATTTCTAAGCCTAAAAAGAGAAATTCCTTAAATTCCATTTGATTATTAGCTGATGTGTAATGATTATTGACAAATCACATAGACAATGCAGTATACATGTATTTCACAAAGGAAAGGAATGTGAAGATTTCACAGATGCAAAATATTAGCTCTTTCTGGAAGGGTTAGGAAGTCAGACATCTTGAATATTTTAGCATGTGAAAAATGTTTTTCTTTACAACAAAATGGATATTGGGAAGGAAATGACATAGGTACCAGTGTCATTTTCTTCAGTTCTGATCCTGCTGTGTCAGATGCTAAAGTAAAGAAAGCAGAAAACATTTGGTAGCATTTTTTCTTCTTACGTAATAAAGAATAATGCCAACTTATATAAGTAACCTGATGTTTTCTAGGAAATGTGTTAGTGCATGACTTCAAATATATGTTACAGTTTTGGCTTGTGTCATTAGCAGAAAAAGCAATGGAGATTGGATAGTATATATCTCATTCAATGTGAAAATATTTCAAGAGCTTGATGAATTAAGAAAAACAGCCAGCCATTATTTTGGGTTTGTTTTTTTTTTTTTTTGGTAAACCAGTGTTCTTTTGGAGGGTTTATAAATTGTAGATGTAAAACCCTACCTCAAAGTATGGTTTCAAGGCAATCACTTTTTTACAACATGGTATAATTGCCTTGATAAAGTTGATAGTTTATCCTGCTCTCTCCCAATACTGAAAAATTATTCCGAGCTTATGAAAACTACATATTTACTGTTTCTGTAAAATTATAGCAAATGCTATCCTATTTAATTTTAAAATGTATTTTTGTCTATATTTTCTTTATTATAACTTTAAAAAAATTAGTTTTTTGTTATCAATATTTTAAAATGTATTTTATAGTATTGAGGGGTTTTTTTGCTTTTAACTTTTATTTTGATTTTTTTTAAGATCTTGATTTTCAGGTTATTAATTTAAAATGAGACTTTAAAATATTGTTATAGGTTGGGAATAGAAAATGAATTTACTAACTCTTATCTGAGTATATGGAAATGAGTATTGGGAAAGGACAAAAGGTTCAGACAATAGCTTGGGAATGAAAACTTCTAGGAAGATTAATCTTGCTTATCTTTCCATTCTTTCTATCCTAGATGCTTATTCCATTTACTCTTTTATGATAATCATGGCAAGAACATATAAACCAAAGAAGAAAAATTCAAAGTAACTTATTTATGACATATCATCTTTAAAATGTTTTTAAGTAAGTAATCATGAACTTAGCCCACTGGTTGACACAGTGGTTAGAGATGTGCAGTCAGGAAAAATTGAGTTCAAATATGGCCTTAGACAACAGGCAAGTCCCTTAACCCCTGTCTACTTCAGTTTCCTCATCTATAAAATGGGGATAAAAGCTTCTTGCCAAGGTTGTTGCAGGGATCAAATAAGATATTTGTAAAGCATTTTGCAAACTTAAAGTGCTCTATAAATGCTCCCTATTATTGACTTCAAACAAAAACCAAAGTCAAACTTATACGTGCAGCTAAAGAAACTTTAAAAGGTCTTTAGCGTGTTCAGTTCAGCAAACTTTTAAGTGCCTCTGTGCCTGGCATTGTGCTGGATGCCAGAGCTACACAAAATAAGACAACAGACAATTCCAGTTTCCCAGCTGATTTCATTCTGTAAATCAGCGAGTTTCTGGAGATGAAGTCCAGGAAAGCAGCCCAGCAGGAAATGAGGAGACTCTCCACATCTCACTCTCCCCCACCCTACACTGAGGGGTGCCACTACACCCCCTGTAGAGTCTGTCTCCACAGTACCTCTTGTATCCATTCCCTTCTGCCTAGTCACATAGCTGTTTCCCTAGTTTGGAGGTGTCAGACTTACAAAAATAATACAACAAACAATTCCTCCCCTCAAGGAATTTGCATTCCACTGGCACTGGGGTGACAGAACAGAATCAAAGGATCGTACGTTTGAAGCTAGAGGGGACCTTGGACATCATCTTGTCTAGTCCTTTCATTTTACAGATGAAGAAATTAGTGGATGCAGATAAGCGCATTCAAGATAAATTTGAGGAAGGGACCAAGAAAGAAATTCCTAAGGTAGTGGCAGGAGAGCTGAGCTTGGAAAGGAGATGTGTATGCAAACAAACACCCATGTATTTTAACAAGTGCCTGCTATGTTTCAGGCATTCAGGGGTTCTAGTAACAGATGGAATTAAAGCAGTCCTTCCCCTCAAGGAGTGTATATTCCACAAGGGGAGGCGACAAGTGTACCTTCTACATATATGCAAGATAGATTACAAAAAATACAAGATAATTTAGGAGGAAGGTGCTAGAAGCTGGGGGAATCAAGTCTCAAGTAGGAGATACCATTAGAGCTGAGCTTTGACGGAAACTAGAGAGGACAAGATTGTTGTCCTTTGTTCTCGAAGAGGACTGAAATGGTATCACTATGCTAGAGTCAAGTTACAGTGTGTCTGACTGTCGCTGATCAGACCAATATGAGCTTGGAATTGTACCACAGGTCGGGCGTAAATAGTCCACGTGAACATTTGGGGTAGATTCTCTAAATTTGCACATCTCACTTTTCTTTTGAGCTACCTCGTTTCTGCTTTGCTCATAGAGCACAGCACCCTATGTTGGGTGATCCTGTGCCAGTGTCTCCCATTTCACACAATCAATTCCAAGATTCTTCAGAGAGACTTCAAGATTGTCATTGTATCGCTTCTGATCACCGTGTGAACACTTGCCCTGTATGAGTTCTCCATAAAATAGTCTTTCTGGCAAGCATACGTTTTGCATTTGAATAACATGGCTAGCCCACTGGAGTTGCGCTCTTTGCAACAGTGTTTGAATGATTGGTAGTTTGGTTCAAGAAAGGACATCAGTGTCTGGCATCTTATCCTACCAGGTGATCTTCAAAATCTTCCTAAGACAATTCAAATGGAAGCGATTCAGTTTCCTGGCATGGTGCTGGTATACTGTCCAGGTTTCACAGGCATACAGCAGTGAGGTCAGCACAATGGCTCTGTAGACCTTCAGCTTGGTAGTCAATCTAATACCTCTTCTCTCTCACACTTTCCTTCAGAGCCTCCCAAACACTGGGCTAGCTCTGGCAATTACGTGTGTCAATCTCATTATCAATGTGTACATCCCTGGAAAGTACACTACCAAGGTAAGTGAACTTATCCACAGTATTGAAAACTTCTCCATTTGCTGTAATTGATGGTTCCAGGATGGTTGATGTGGTACTGGCTGATGGAGCACCTGTGTTTTCTTGGTGTCAATTGTTAGACCAAAATTAACACAAGCAGCAGAGAATCCATCCATACTTTGTTGCATCTCAACTTTCAGAGGCTGCATTGAGTGCACAATCATGTGCAAACAGAAAATAGTGCACCAACACTCCCTGTACTTTGGTCTTGGCTTGCAACCTTTTCAAGCTGAAGAATTTATCATCAGTGCAGTAGGTGACCTTGATGCTGTTTTTGTCCTCATTGAAGATATTTGACATTTCTGAAAACATTGTGCTAAAAAGCATCGGAGGAAGCACACAGCCTAATTTCACTCCATTGGTGACTGGGAAAGCACAAAAGCATTCCATTAGACTATGAGCTCCTTGAGGTAGGGACTGCCTTCTACCTTTCTTGCCACCCCCGTGCTTCGTATAGTGCCTTCTTGACTCCAAATGACTGTGAGGTTATAAATGTGCGCAACTGGAAGGATGGCGGTGACCTCAACAGAGAGAGGGAACTTCAGAAGAGAGGTATGTTTGGGGAAAAGAAAAGTTCTCTTTTGGACAAAACTTGAGTTTGAAACGTCTACAGAACATAAGGTTCAATATGCCCAACGTGTAGATGATAATGCAGGATTAGGTCTCAGAGAAACAGAGTTGAGGAAGGAGTGCATTTCAGGTTTGCAAGGTAGCCTAAACACAGGCTCTGTGTGTGTGTGTATGTTATACATGCACACGTATATTCAAATATATGTATTGTACATATATGTGTGTGTATATGTGTATGTATACACATGCATACATGAATACACATATCTGGAACAACCTGTAGATATGTATTACAAACTAGTGGCTCCTTCTCATTATGTCCACACCCATTCTTTCCCTTTTTATTGGCTCTCCCTGAAGCCTGGAATGCACTCAATTTTCACTCATGCCTGTGGAAACAGAAATCTCAGCTCATGGAGGGGCCTTTTCTGATTACAGCTGCTAGTACCCTGCCAGTTACTTTGTATTTACTTTATATATTTTTGTATTTGTTTCTTTGTTTTATGGATTACTATGATGAAACAAAGTTTCCTCAAACTTTGAAACACTGCAGAGCCTAGTGGTATTTATAACCACTCAAGAATCTGACCTGACCACATAAAAGAGAGAGGGATGAAGGAGCAGGGGGGAGAGGGGAGGAAAAAAGCCTTTATATAATGCTGTGTGCCAAGTCCTAAGTGCTTTACAAATATCTCATTTGATCCTCACAACAACCCTGGAAGGTAGGTGCTGTTATTATCCCCATTTTATAGAGGAAGAAACAAGCTGAGAGAGGTTAAGTGACTTTCCCAGGGTCATCATTTCTGGGACCAGATTTGAATTCGGTGTGCCCCCTAGATGGCTCTAAAAGACCAAGCAGATAAAAAATGTCTATGGCCCATATTGGGGCAGCTAGATGGCTCAGTGGATAGAATGCTGAGCCTGGAGTCAAAAATACTCATCAGACACTGTGACCCTGGGCAATTTACTTAACCCTGTTTGCCTCAGTTTCCTCATCTGTAAAAGGAGCTGAAGAAGGAAATGGTAAACCACTCCAGTGCCTTTGCCAAGAAAAGCCCAAATGGTCACGAAGAATCAGACATGACTGACTAAGAACAACATTACCCATGTTATGACCTGGATGGGCAAACTATAGAACTTGTCCATTGATATATCTCTCTGGGATAAACAGGACATTGGGCTCAGGAATAAAAAGGAATGGATAAGTGGGCTGAATTGCCTTCAGGAAATTGCAAAGCTGCTTTAATGTCTTCAAACTTCTCCTGGAAACAGTATCATCTTTTTAATGCCATTGTTCTACCAATGTTACTGTATGGTTCTATGGAACATCATATTCCCCAAAGAATTGAAAATGACTATCTTATCATTTACTTAGAAAATCCTAGGGAATTAGCAAAGGAACTAACTGACTATAAATTTAACAAAGTTTTAGGCTACAATATAAACCACAAAAATCAAAGCATTTCTATATAATAGTAAAAAAAAAAATAATAATCCAGGAGGCAATTCCACTCAAAATAACTTCAAAATGTATAAAATATTTGAGAGTCAATCTATCAAGGCACACTCAATATTTGAATAGATTAAATTCCAAAGTACTTCTTGAAGTAATAAAAATGACTATACTACCAAAATTAATTTACAGATTTACTGTCATATCAAACTACTTTTGAATTTATTGTGGGATATGGTGTAAGATGTTGGTTTAAGTCTAATTTCTGCCAGGATGCTTTCCAGTTTTCCCAGCAGTTAAGCAGGGAGTTCTTTCAGGTTTATTCAAGGGAACATACACACATTAGTGATCTTCCCATTACATGAATGGAAACACTGCTCAAAGTTGGAGTAAACATCTCCAAAGTCTGGGTTCAAATCCTGAGTTCAAATCTAACTTCAGTCACTTACTAGCTGTGTGACCTTGGACAAGCCATTAAACCCTGATTGCCTCAGTAAAATGAGCTGGAGAAGGAAATGACAAACTACTCCAGTATCTTTGCCAAGAAAACACCACAGACTGTACGACCCAGAGGGTCACAAAGAGCCAGACGTGACTCAGTAACAGCAGCAGCAGCAGCAGCAGTCGCAGCGAGGCTCATCATAATACAGAAAGGCTCATCGCAAGAAAATAGTGCAGCAACTCATGAAATCTCCTAATTATAAGCCAGTCAGTCAATAAATGTGTATTAAGCAGGGGCAACTAGGTGGCACAGTGGATAGAGTGTCACCTGAGTTCAAATCCAGTCTCCACATATGACAGTTACTAGCTGTGTGACACTGGGGAAGTCACTTAACCCTGATTGCCCCATCAAAAAGCTAAAAAAAAAAATCATTTAGGGGCAGCTAGGTGGAGCAGTGGATAAAGCTCAGGTCTTGGAGTCAGGAGGACCTGAGTTCAAATGTGGCCTCAGACACTTGACACTTACTAGCTGTGTGACCCTGGGTAAGTCACTTAACCACGATTGCCTCACCAAAAAAACCCCAAAAAACCACATATTAAGCACCTACTATACATTGGGCATTGTGATAAGCATGGCGGGATAAAGAGGTAACTATGTTGGTAAAAATAGAATCCAAAACAATGAAAATACAACTTTTTGAAATATATTGCTTTACATATTTGTAAATTTTTCTTCTGTTTTTTTTATTGACCCCTTTTTGGGGTCAAGTTCTAACCTTCCTTTGATTTCTTTTCTGTATATTATACAGACCATTTGGTCTTCTTAGTATTTAATTTTTTTCTGCTGGACTCACCTTATAGGTCTGTAGCACTCTTGTCCCTTGGTTCTTCTTTGGTGTAGAATTTCTTTGTCGTGTAAAAGGAGTTTTTCTTTTCTCCCCTTCCCACACCCCAAAGTGTAACCCGATGGTTACACAGCTGGTAAATATAAGAGCTGGGTAATAAAGCCAGACTTTGGAGATTTTTATTCTAACTTTGAGTAGTCTTTCTGTTCATGTAATGGGAAGATCACTACATTGTGTCTGTTCCCTTGACTGGCTAGCAAGAATAGGATATGAAGGCTTGTACCTCCAAGAGATAGTTATCTTAGTCTCAAACTGTATACCTCTGGGACAGTATTTCCTCCAATTTAGTTTAATTTAACAATAATTTGGAGGGAGAGAGCAATGTCATGAAAACCCAGGCAGTTATGTCAGCAGATCCTCATATGGCATAACTTTAAGGTCCTTACCAGACCAGTTGCCTTTTTTTCTGGACAAAGTACAGCCTGTTAATGTCCTTCCTAAAATGTAGCATCCAGAATTGGTAACAAAGCTTCGCTGTGTTCTACTTAGGTCAGGGATGAGGAACCTGTGGCCCTGAGGCCACATGTAGCCTTCTAGATCCTTAAGTGTGGCCAATCCAAATAAGTTGGATTCAGTCAAAAGGCCACACTTAAGAATCTAGAAGGCCACATGTGGCTTCAAGGCCAAAGGTTCCCCACCCCTGACTTAGGGCAATGTATGGTAGAATTATAGGCTCCTTCATTCCTCTATATATCTGAAGTACCTAATAGGTTCTTAGGACAGTAGTTTGAATAACAAAGGTAACAGTGGTTCCACACTGAGGCTCCTTTTGGGGGATTTCCCCTTAGAACTACGATATCTCAGAGGTGGAAGGAACTACAGAAGCCATCTGCTTTTACTTGGACAAGGTAACATTCCTTTGCAACATTTCTGATATAATCCTTCTGGGAAGACTTCTTTTAGAAGGAACTCACACCTCCAGATGCAGCCCGTTTCCCTTTGGATTACTAATTGTCAGGAACTTTTACTTAATTATCTAGCTAGAGATGTAAGTCTCTAAACTTCGCAATGTGTTGTCCATTTTTTATTCATTTCATCCTCAAAACAATCTAAATCCTTTAGATTGTTCACATTTTACAGAAGAGGACACTCACTGAGGCACAAAGTGGTTAAATGACTTGGCCATGGTCATGTAGCTACTAAGTGTTAGGAGCAGCATTTGAACTTAGGTCTTTTTACTCCCAGTTCACTATTATGTCCATTTTACCATGCTGCCTCTTACCTCAGGCCTAAACCTGTCTCTTTATCACTTCTATCCATTGCTTCTGCTCCTTTCTATTTGGGACAAGAAGAGTAAGTCTAATCTCTCCCATGACAGGCCTTTAAATACCTAATGACAATTATCATGATATCCCATCATCTCTCTTCCAAAATGAACATTCCCATTTCAATTGCTCTTCAGATGGTATGATTTCAAGATACTTCACCATCCTGGTTGTCCTCCTCTGGCTGCCCTGCAACTAATCAGTGTTGTTCCATAAATGCCACCCAGAACTTGACAGAATTATATGCTCTGACCAGGGAAGAGTACGGCAGAACTATCCCCTCCTCAGCCTTGGACACAAGGCTATTCTTAATATGGCTTAAAATCACAACAGCTTTTTTTGGTTGTTATTTCAGTCATATCACATTGACTCTGAGTTTGCATTCCACAAAAAACCAGATCTTTTTTCACATGCCCTGTTTTCTCCCCACTCTCTCTTCTCATACTTGTGAAGTTGAAATTTTTTAGATATAAATGTAGTACACAGAATCTGGGTGTGTACAAGTGTTCGGGGAAGACTAGCACCACTGGTATGAGGACTGTCGGGCCCTTCTCAGGACTGCTCTCCCACCTTTGTTGTCCACTTGTCACCTAACTCTCACCTGTGGCCCCAAGAAGCTGTAGCTGTTTCCACCATGACAAACCCTGATGAGGTCAAAGAACATTTTTATAAAGACCTGGAGACCCTCATCATCACTGTGCTAAAAGAGGACAAGCTTGGAATTCTGGGGGACTTCAACACCAGAATGGACACTGACTATTAATCATGGCGGGTAGTCCATGGCAGAATGGAGTTGGAAAAGCAACAGCAATGGTCACTTACTACTGAAGACTTGTGATGTTCGTGACCTCATCACCAACACTGTCTTCCATTTACCTAAAATGCTATAAAACTTTGTGGATGCATCCTCACAGCAAACATTGACATTTAGTAGGCTATGTCATTGTTAGGAGAAGGCACAGGATGTGAGCATGATGAAGGTGATATACAGAGTGGCACAGAGTGCTGGACTGATCATAGACATATCCTCTCCAAGCTAAACATCTGCATTAAACAGAAGTGGGAACCCTAAGGCAAGACAACTACCAGCAGACTCAATGTCAAAGGATTAGAGTGTTCCTGCATGGGTGAACAGTTTGTGGCTAAGAGGGAAAGCCAAGCCAACACATGGTTGGCAACAGTGAAGTAGAAAAGAAGTGGGCAGATTTTTTTGACATACAGCACCACATTTATTCATCTGGGCCAGAACACTAGTAAACACCAAGATTGGTTTGACAAAAATTGTGGGGAAATTCAAAGCTGCTAAACAAAAATGAGAAATCTACAGTGTTTACCAGCAGGAGGTTCATCCATATATAAGAAGGAAGGGTTTAACTTTATTAAAAGCAGAATGCAAGCAAAGCTTAGAGAGATACAGGATTCTTAGTAAGAAGGCAGATGAGATTCAATTTTATACAGATAGTAATAATCCAAAGCACTTTTATGATGCCTTGAAAGTTATTTATGGGCTAACAATCTATGATACACCTCAACTACTCAGCGCTGATGGAGTCACATTGATTAGTGATAAGGACATGATCCTGGAGATATGGGCTGAATACTTCCATAATGTTCTCAATAGACCCTCATCAACCAATGCTGAAGCCACTGACTGTTTACCTAAGTTTGAAGTCAATCTCTCTCTAGCTGAACTTCCAACTAAAGAAGAGGTTTTACATGACATTGGATTCCTCTCGTGTGGCAAAGCTCCTAGTGCTGATTCTATTCCAGTTGAGATTTTCAAGGCAGGGCATCCACTGCTCATACAAGAACTGATGGAAATCATCTGGGTCATCCCCCAGGAGATCAAGAATGCCTCCATTGTCCATCTCTGTAAAGGAAAGGAAAATAATTTGTCCTACGACAACCATGGCAGGGAGAGGATCTCTCTCTTACTCATTGCCAGCAAGATCCTTTACAGAGTCCTCCTTAATAGTCTGATTCTTCACTTGGAAGATGGTCATCTACCTGAGAGCCAGTGTGGCTTCAGAAAAGGGTGAGAGATGGTCAATATGGTGTTTACTGCTTGACAACTCCAGGAAAAATGCCAGGAGCAGAACAGAAGTCTGTACACAACATTTGTCAATCTAACCAAGGCCTTTGGTACTGTCGGTTGTGAGGGCTTGTGGATCATGGCCAAATTTGGTTGAATGGAGAAGTTTGTCAGTATCGTATGCTAGTTTCATGATGGCATATTTACACAGGTTCTGGATAATGGATGATGCTCTCATGCTTTCCCATTCACCAGGGGAGTGTAGTAGGGCTGTGTGATTGCTCCCACATTTTTTAGCATGTTTTCAGCCATGTTGTTAGATGCCTTCAATGAGGATGAAAATGGCATCAAGATCAACTATAGCACTGACAGTAAATTATTTAATTTGAAAAGACTACAAGCCAAAAGTAAAGAGAGGGAGAATTGGTGCATAACTTTTTGTTCAAGATGATTGTGTGCTCAATGCAGCCTCTAAGGCTAAGATGTGGCAGAGTGTGGATCAATTCTCTGCTGCTTCTGCTAACTTTGGCTTAACAAGTAACACCTACAAAACAGAGATTCCCCACCAACCAGCATTGCACTGTCCATACATGGAACCATCAGTTACAGCAAGAGGAGGAATTTTGAATGCTGTGGATAAGTTTGCTTGACAGTATACTTTCCAAGGAGGTACACATAGATGATGAGGTTGACACATGCATTGCCAGAGCTAGCTCAGTATTTGGGAGGATCTGAAGGAAAGTGTGGGAGACAAGAGGTATTAGACTGCCTACCAAACAGAAGGTCTCTATAGGACATTGTGCTGACCTCATTGTTGTATGACTGTGAAGCCTGGACAGTATACCAGCACCATGCCAGGAAACTAAATCCCATTTGGATTGTCTTAGGAAGATTCTGAAGATTACTTAGCAAGATAAGGTATCAGACACTGAGGTCCTTTCTTGAGCTGAACTGCCAAGCATTCAAACTCTACTGCAAAGAGCGCAACTCTGATGGACTGGCCATGTTGTTCAAACGCCAAATGTATGTTTGCCTAAAAGACTATTTCATGGACAACTCACGCAAGGGAAGCACCTGTATGGAGGTCAGAAGAAGTGATACAAGAACACTTTCAAGGTCTCTCTGAACAACTTTGCCATCAATTATGAAACATGGGAGACACTGGCACAGAACTGCCCAGCATGGCATTCCTGCATGGCGCCATGCTCTCTGAGGAAAGCAGAATTTCATTAACTCCAAAGAAATGGGAAATGCACAAATTTAGAGACATCTCCACTCCAAATGTTCATATGGACTATTGTGCCTGACCTGGGGTAGAGCCTTCTGAGCTCATGTTGGTCTGAACAGCCCAGGTCAGACACACTGTACCTTGATCTTGACATAGTGATGTCATTTTGGTCCTCTCAAACATGACGAAGAAGAACCACAGTACACAGAATTTCTCTCTTTTCAATTTCATCATAATATATTTGGACCAAGGTTCTAGCATGTTGCAATCATTTTGGATCCTGATTCTGTCATCCACTGCATCAGTTACTCTACCAACTTCGCATCAGTTGTGAATTAGAAAAGGATGCCCTCTATGCTATGATCCAAGTCATTAATAAAATCTTAAACAGCTAAAAAAGCTTTAAAAACGTTAGTTAAAATGGTGAAATACGTATCTGTGGAGATCTCTTTCCAAGCTGACATTGTACCAGTAATGACCACTCAGCCTGAAAACTGCAGGTGTTAGTGTTATGATAGTTGCAATCTTAGCATCTTGTCCTTTATAATTCCCCATCTATGTTAGCTCCTGGTAACAAACAAGTGGGCTTTCCTCTGGTGGTTCTCACCTTTCCTTTCTGCTGCTGCAGGGCAAGACGTGTATTCCCTGGATTCTCTCATTATTTCTAGAATTTTCATTTGTTTTCTTATATTTTTTGTTTTGGTTGAGGGAGATAAAGAGAAGGGGGTGGCATGTTAGTGGAGTCATTTCTCTGGCTTTTAGTTGCTCAATCATCTTCCCGGAAGTCCACTTACTTATGACTTATTAAAAGCTTTGTATCCATTTGGCAGCCAAACATGAAAGCCAATATAAAATGCACATAAAAACTAAATAACTTGCGAGAGGGAATTGCTCCATCCAAATTAAACAAATCTTTGTTTTGGGAAATGAGCTGTAAACTTAAAGAACAGGCTGAATGAATGGAAAGAAAAAGTATGACTCTCACTAATAGCTTGCTGAAACATATCTGCTAAAAGCATACATAGTGTTCTTTCAGGGAAAAAAAAAAACAGGTGACTGACCCGTCACTTTGAAGATATAGATAACTCGAAGGAGAAATGCTGAACTCTCAAATGGAAGGAAAGACTACCAAACAGGTTGTGAAAAATTCAGTTTTAATTCTCATTGGGAAGAGGTATCCTAGTGAGTGAGAATTTATGTGTGGAAAGAGGCCAAGTGAGAGCATTGCTTCTCTTTCTTCTGCAGACTCAAAGGACAGAGAAAGAGTAACCAGTGTAACTATTTGAAAACAAAACCTGATGATTGTAATCATACGTAGTAGAAAATAAAGGAATCAAGTTCTCTCTCTCTTGCTTTCTTTCTCTATATTAGTATTTAGCAAAGGAAAAAAGGATATTAGATTAGGTAATGAGAAAATGTTCCTTTCAGTACAACTGTTTACAGTTGTCTGGGGAAGAAATCCATGACAGTGGATTTTAATATTCCTGAAAAGCTGTTTGCTAATAGGATTTTTTTTAATTCAATAGAGTACATGCTAATCTCTTTAAAAATCAAGCAAGAGCTATTTTTTAGTAATAAGCATGAATTATGAAGGCAACCTTGAATTCTGATTGTCTGACTCAGGGTAAAATAAAAACTATACACAAGTTTTGAGACCCAGAGCTAAATGGAATCCAACTAGGTTTGTGGTTTAAATGAAGTAAATCTTGAAAGAAACCATCTTAGTGGTTTTACAAGGTAATTCCAACTAAGATTTTGTTGGAGATTAAGACTGGAGAATATTTAGTAAAGTTCTTCAGAGGTACTAGTTATCTACTGATGAAACAATTTCATTTTACCTAAAACCAAACCAATCAGCTGGCCCAGACCTCATTTCTCTTCAAGCCTCCCATGCTGTCTTTCACCAGCTCTCTTAGCTGAGAACCAGACTTCACACTACACCAAAACAATTTGAGACCATTCACCAAGAGTTCCTCTTTCTCCCCTTCTCCTCATCTCATGTCATTCAAATACCTTTCCCTACCATCTTCTCCTTCACTCTGGTCTCAGGTGAAGAGGTAGTCCTTCTCCTTGCCAGGGCTAACCCATCTAAATGAGTCTTTGGCTTCATCGCCTCCCAACTTCTCCAGCAAATTACCTCCACTATCTTCCCTATTTTCTCTCATTTTTACCCTCTCCTTATCAACTGGCTTCTTCCATACTGCCTACAAACATGGTCATGTCTCCCCCATCCTTAAAAAATCCTTACTCAAGGAGCAGCTAGGTGGCGCAGTGGATAAAGCACCGGCCCTAAAGTCAGGAGGACCTGAGTTCAAATCTGGCTTCAGACCAAACGCTTGACACTTACTAGCTGTGTGACCCTGGGCGAGTTACTTAACTTCAGTTGCCTAAAAAAAAAAATCCTTACTCAATCTTATTATGTCTGCTAGCTCCTAATATCTTTACCTCTGAGATTACTTTCCATCTACTCTGTATGTATCTCACACAACGCAAGCGTTCACATGGTGGTCAGAAGAAGTGATACAAGTATACTCTCCAGGTCTCTCTAAAGAACTCTGGAATTGATTGTGTGACATAGGAGACACTGGCACAAGACCACCCAGTATGGCATGCCCTCATCAGAGAAGGTGCTATGCTCTATGAACAAAGCAAAATTGAAATAGCTCAAAAGAAACGCGAGATGTGCAAATTTAGAGAATCCATCCCAAGTGTTCACATGGACTATTTGTGCCTGACCTGTGGTAGAGCATTCTGAGCTCATTGTGGTCCGATCAGCCACAATCGGACATACTGTAACTTGGCTCTAGCATGGTGATGTCATTTTGGTCCTCTTCTAGAACAAAGGACAGTAACCAACCGACCAATCAATTAACCTATCTCTAGATATCTCATATGTATCTAGTGTTTCACATGTTATCTCCCCTATTAGAATGTGAACTCTATCAAGGTAAGGACTATTTTTTACCTTTCTTTTTATTCCCAGCACTTGCAATGTACTTGGACTACAGTAAGTGCATGAGAAATGCTTGTTCAGTGACAATCACAAAGTGTTTTTTTTTAAGGCAATTGGGGGTTAAGTGACTTGTCCGGGGTCACTCAGCTAGTAAATGTCAAGTGTCTGGCCTGAGGTCAGATTTGAACTCAGGTCCTCCTGACTCCAGGGGTGGTCCTCTATCCACTGCACCACCTAGCTGCCCCACAAAGCATTTTTTAAGTGTTTACTGTATTCCATGCACTGTGCTAGATTCTGTGGATACAAAAACAAAACAACCCCTACCCTCAAGGAACTTCCATTCTATCAGTGGAAATAATATACATGCATGCTAAAATAAATGCATATATACTAAATAAATACAAGATAGTTTGGGGACTGAGGTTAGTGGAGGATAATAATTCAGGTAATTTCTGTGGACATACAACCCCAAATTGAAACCCTTTTACTTGTATTTTATTATCTTAAAGGAAAAGATGCCTAATTGCATGTGAACCATGTTAAGCACTAACTATAGGAAAATAATTACATGGATATGGTCCTTACCCTCTAGGATCAACCTTCAAAGACAGGTAACAGCAGCTGTCCACATGCAGAGAGCAAAGGAAAAAAAATGATTTGTATAGAACAAGAGGAATGGCAATGATGGGAGAATTATCAGATTGAGAGGCTATAGCTAATGAATGAATATTGTCTTCACTCAAATCATTTCTCTTGTAGAAGTACAAAATGCCAGAAATAAAACTCTGTCATGTCTGAGCCATTTAAGTTTAGAGAGAATGACAACATTTATTGTTAAGTCTCATGCTCTGGTATATCATTTTGCTTTCACATCATCTGTATGGGTTTTATATACATTTTCATACTGAGATGCATTTACTGAGATAAATGACCTCTTCTTTTTCATTCTCTTTCATCCTTTTTCCATTCTCCATATTCTACAATAGTACTTCCCTTTTCCCCACCCTTTAGCCCTAGTTTTTTTCTGCCTGAGGTCAGAGGATACAGGCCTCCCCTGAGTTCCCGTAGTATTTTTCCTGCCTGTCTACAAACTCCTTTGGAAATAGGCTTTGCTGTTAGAACCAGACAAGAGTTACTGTTTCTGATGGAACCAATCTCTCATTCTCTACTTTTTCTCTGCTTTTAAGTTCATTTCTAGTCTCTTTCATTCCTTTTTTCCTTCCATTCTTTTTATCTTTGTTTTCCCTTCAATTCTCTTGGCATTGTCTCTCTCCTCTGTCCACTTACAGCCCCCCACCAACTCAAACCCCCTATATTCTTTCAGTCACAGCAGGACTGATGCATACAAATTGACCCCCTTCCTACTCAACCATGTGATTGAATCTCTTATTATGCCTCTTCAAGGCTTCTACTGGTTCTGTGGGCATTATCAAGGGGTCTTTGCAAAAATGATGTAGGGTTCCTTTACGTTACATACTGTACTTGTCCACAAGTGCCACCTGGTTTCACAAATACTGTACTTTGTCCACATGCACTCAATTAAAAGATAAAATGTGCTGACTATCTTAATGGTCATAGAAAAAAGAAAAATGAAAGCATGACCTATAGTTAAAACTATTGGAACACACGGAATAGATTCCAACATATAATATATATCACATAAATGACACTGTCCCACAGGGTCCATGAATACAAGCTTGGTGGGGGGTATGGAAAGAAGGAAGTTTTTGACAATATAATGAGTCATATAAACATTTAAGGAAATTAGCCCATAATAGCCCTTTTACCAGTTAATTTATTTTTAAGATTTCTAATGGAATGACAATTTAAGCATGTCAGAAGAGTTTTTAATATGTAAAGTACTTCTGGTGCCATTAGAGAAGCTATACAGAATAGATGAGATTAGATTCATGATTTTGCATTTAATAATTGGGCTTGGTTATTGGTTTCTAGCTGGGTAACACCAACGGCCTCTCATGGAGATGTTTGGCTCTGAGACTATAGAAAAACTCAAGCTTGTTATCTTTTCCATAATTATTTTGTTGAATATCTCCTCACTTCTCTTATTTTATAGGTTGCTTGGATATTCTTAAAATTAAAAACTCATACTGAGTTTATATGCATGTACTCCTATCTATCCTTTGACAATAATCTCCTTAAAAGAAACTCATTATTTACTGTAAGGCCTACCATACTGTGAACACTTCATTAAAATTATTGGTGAGGTCATGCATATGCCTTTCTTATGGACCTTTATTTTAATAATCACAATATTAAGTGTGAAAAAGTAACATTTTGAGTCTTGCTTCATTCATGAAGAATTTTTCATAAAAGCTGTAGAGCTTAAAATGCATTTAATTTGCAGGGAGACATAGCCTTTTGGATTCTTTAAGATATATCTAAAATTACAAAGTAGACCTCAATGGGTGATTTTATTGCATTTCTACAGGAACAATGCTCTTCTGAAGATGATAATTTCTTTTTGTTGTTGTTGGTTTTTTTGTTTTCTTTCTTTTTTTTTTTATTTTGGAGACAATGGAGCTTAAGTGACTTGCCCAGGGTCACAAGGCTAGTTAGAAAGTGTCTGAAGGCAGATTTGAATTCAGGTCCTCCTGACTCCAGAGCCAGTGCTCTATCCACTTTGCCACTTATCTGCCCCCTGACAATGATAAATTCTGATTGTTTTTCCCTCATTAAAGTTAACACACAATTCCTTTCCATATACAAATACAAGAGTTTTGTGCCTCTTACACTAACTGCATGCAGAATGTCTGCATGACAAAACAATGATAAACACTACATCTTTTCACTTAAAATAGTTTTCTGAGGTTCTGAAAGGCAATAGAAAAATGAAATCACCCATAACATGAGAAGTTGATATCATGAAGGTTCAAAATCTAATTTAGAAGTAGGATCCGGGGTGTACATAGAGCATGGGCTTCCTGGGCAAGCGTTCTCATTGAGCGTGCTCCTTCCTTTCCAGGAAAAAAAAAGCTGTGGCTATGGCCAAAGCAGCTGGCATTTGGCAGTTTTCCTACTTTATGTGCTCAGAGGCAGGTCAATGGGCATGGTCTCCCAGATTGTGCCAGCACCCCTACCCCATGCTCCTTGCAGATCTATGTGTAGGGGAAAGAGCATTTTACTTCCAATCACTGCCACTCTTAATTTTCATGGTGACAAGCTAAATATTCATCTGATCATTTGAGTCTTCAACAGGAAAAACAAATATTTGTCCAGATAGAAAAAAAGGAATTTATTTGGTCCTAGAGGGCAGAATTTAGGAGCAATGGGCTTAAAATGCAAAGAGAAAAATTTAAGCTTGATGTGAAGAAAAATTTCCAAATGATTAGGGCTATTTAAAAGTAGAATTGGTTATCTCAGAACCAGCAAGATCTCCCTTACTGGAGGTCCTCAAGCAAAGTCTGAATGGCCACTTGCTTGAGAGTATTGCAAATGAGATCCTCCTTCAGCTACAGTTCTTCCTAAATGATCCCTGAGATTCCCTCCATTTTGGAGACTGTGATTCTGCTATTAAGGTAGGTAAGAGTTAGGATTAGGTAAAGAGTATCAACCTAGCAAGTGTGGGTTGGGACCTAAGTTACCATTCTGGTATTACATTCTCATTTACTTTATACAGTATACATACTTTATACTTTTATATGTTTATACTGAACTGTGAATTGGTAGTGCTCATTAATTTGTTCTTTCTGTAAAAAAAAAAATTATCCTGAGAGCATAAATGTAACAATGGACATGACATTGAATTTCTCACCTTGTGCCTGATCTGCCTAATCTCCACTTCAGAAGGAGTATAACATTTATATCTTTCTTATGGCACTCAGCACTTGTGGTCCCATACTTGTTATTAATGCATATGTCTTATCACTGCCTCTTCAAGGACTTTGTCCTATAAACCTTGCTCTCTCTCTCTTGTAACTCTCTCACTCTCTGGCTCTCTCCTCAAACTCCCAACCCATACTCCCCTAAAGCCCCTGTCCCTGCTTATACATACTTAGAACAGATGACAGTTTCCTACTTCACTGAGAACACTGGGGCCATTTGACAAGACTTCCCTTAATTCTCTTTTTCTCAAAAGTTTTCAACATCAACAACCACTCTTTAAAATTAAAATTTCTTACTTATGGTCAACATAGTCATCAAAAACATTTCAACATGCCAAGAAGAAGAGAAAGGTGAATTTTACAACTGAAATTCTGTTACGTATAATTTTTTAAAAAGAATATTATCCATACTCCACTTCATCCTCTGGTCACAGGAGATTAGGTTTTTCTAGACTTCACAAAGGTTCAACCAAACTCATCTGGTATCTTTGATCTCATCCTTTTTTCCTTCTCTAGGACCTTACTCCTGCAATTACCCTCTCTCATGAATCTTTAATCTACTTTCTGTAAGATCCCTTACATCTATCTATATACAAACATATCCAGCTTTCCGCTATACAAAAAAAAAAAATCCTCCCACATACCCTCTTTCATTCTTGTAAGCTACAGTCTCATTCTTTCCTGGTCAGAAGAAATAGACTCTGCATGTTTCCTTCATTTGTACCATTTGCACTTTTCAATCTCTAGACTTCTGGACATTCATTAAAGACCTTTCACAGTCTGTCTCCAATCTAATTTTTAAGTTTTGTCTAACACTGTTCTCCTTCATTCCTCCTGTTCTCCATTCCTTCTTACCCAAACATGGTCTACCTTTCCTGTCTCTATACTTTCATTTGTTATTTCTGTCTCCTAAAAGTAATTATTTCAGCTAACAAAAATTCACCTTCCTTTCCTTCCATTCACCCCCATTGAAAAAAAATAGAATAACCAAATCCATGTAACAAATATGCATAGTCAAACAAAACAAATTCCCACATAAACCATTCAATCTGCATCCTGCTGTAATACAATATGGCATCAAGACTTAGAACACTACTGCCTCTGAAAAATTAAAGCTAGGCATCACATAAAGGTCAGTAGAAAGGTGAATGGTGGGTGTGAACATCATGTTACTACTGAGGAATTTGAAGAAATACAAAGTAAAAGATGTCATCCAAGAATTGTATTATAGAAAGATGATGAGCTGATCATATGGCAGGAATGAGGGAAGAGAGATGGACAACTATAGTGCTTCACTGGTATCCATTTGCTGTTAAGAGAAGGTGAGGGAGGCCTCCAGTATGTTGGGTGACCTTTCATGGACATGGATAAGAGTCGAATGGCATGGACGGCCTTTGATTGGCATCTTTGGAGGGAACTCCTGAATCAATGAGCTCACAGATCCATTGAGAGTGTAAACTGCCGTCTGGGAATATAAGACAAAAATGAAACAATCCCTCTGCTCAAAGTGTTTACATTCTATTAAAGGGACAAAGCATGTGTACATAAGAAAATACCCAAGAAAATACAAAGTATATACAAAGTTCTTATATGGGGGAGGCAATAACAAGTGGAAAGGCCCCATGCAGGAGACAGCACCTGATCTGAGCCTTGAAGGAAACTAGGAATTCAATGAGGGAGAAGTGAGGAATAGGAGTGTGCTTCAGGCATGAAGATGGAAGGTGGCATGTTGAATCTGGGAACCATATTTCTGCATCCATCCAGCCATTATAACAGGTCTTAAAGTATTAAATTCATAGCCCCCTTAAAAACTACAGGTGTATCTATTACAAGAATTGAAAGACGTATTTCTAGTATTTGTACAGGTCATGTTATATCTGGCATGTTATTTTTCTTTATTACCTTCCCATGTCCAGATGAGGTTGTACATTCCCAATTTGGTAAATATTATCATCACTACCAGATGGTACAGGACAGGTATCAAGATGAGGGAGTACAATTCCTATTATTGATTTTAAAAAATGGAACTCCATTAACACAGTTGCAAAAGTTTATGACCTCCTTCTTCTATTGCTTTTTTCCTAAACCCCTGCAGAGCCTCTCTCTGGCTTGATCAACAAAAAGATATACTCAGCTGAAATTGGTGATCTAAGGACTAGGTTAATCACATAATCATATGTCTTGTTGACTGTATGTTGGATTTATTTTTTGGTTTTTTTGTGTGTTGTTTTTCTTTTTTACAGGCAGGCAAATAACTTTTTTTATCTTGACATGTATAGAATAAAGTATTCCAAAAGTCCTGGTACTGGGAAGGGATTTGTGCTTTGTGGTATTGGAAGGGGCTGTAATTGAACAGGAGATATGTCTGCTCTAGAAAATGCTTTAAATAGATCTTCTTGGAGTCCCATGAAATTGTTAAATTGCTAGCCAATGAAGCCCCAGAACCACTGGGAAAAAAAGTGGGGGGGGAAGCATATGATTCATTCTGAATATTTAGCAATACCTCCTCATCGAAGTCCTTTGGAATATATTTCTTTTTTGCCTTAGTATGTCCAGTCCCTAGCACAGTACTGGAAACAAAGTAGGCACTTAATAAATACTTGTAATTCTCAGTAGCATCACAGTCTCCTTTGATTTTTGGAATATCAAATTCTAATTTCATTTGTTTTTTTCATATATGAGGAGGAGTACTGAATTATTCAAATGGATTTTAATTAATAGCTAATGGCCTTTATCTTGATAGCTTGCAGTAATTGTTATTTTATATTGTAATTTTGAAATTTAAACACTATGTTCCTTGGGCATTAAAGACTAGGGTTTCTTTCAGTTATCGATCTATGGATTCTGCTAATCAGTATTATGTTTGATATTTTCAATATTTCGGGAAATTTTCCTGAATTATTTCCCATGTTATGATAATCAGGCTTTTTACTTTACATGCTTTCCCAGAAAACCTATGAAAGTCAAATTAGTCCTATAATCCTATCCTTGCAGTCAGTCATTTTTATTTATATAGAAGTCAAATGCTCTTCTAATCTGCAAGGTTTTGTATATTTGAAAAAAAAACAATTTCTACTCCATATTTGTACTTTTGAATTCCACATCTGCCATAATCTTTTTAGAGCTTTGTTGTTTTAGAGAGATTCTCCATCATGTACTCTATTTGTTTACTCTCATTTGTCTTATTACAGCTTCTTTGGGAGTTCTGTTTCCATTCTAATTTCAGTCCTGATTTCCTCTTTAATTTTTCTTTTGCCTTTTTAAAGCATTGGGAATTTCTTACTGTTGATCCTTTACTTGAGTGAAGGGGGAATGATAGACTTTGTTGCCTTGCTTTAACTCTCAGTTCATTTTCTATTAATACTATTTCTTCATTGCATTGTGACTTTTCCTAATCTCCCTCTTCTTTTTTCATTCTTTATGAATCTCCCTGTTGATTATTCTGTTTAGAATCTCAATGTCCCCATATTTTCTCTGTCTTTCTTTTTGCCTTCTTTCATTATCTGACTCCTCATACTACTATAGTGTATCAAACTTTGTGCTATACTTGTGTATTCTGTGGTCTTTCCTTCAGCCACCTGGGAGCTTTTCTTGTACCCAAGCTTTCTCTATTTGCCTTTTTACTCTATGCCCCATGTCTTATCTGCCTTCTGATAAGATAGTGTGAATCAAGCTTTGATTCAGGCTTCTGTGCTGTCTGGTCTCAACCACAGCTGAGAACTTTACTTACAAGTAATTTTTATCTATTAGCCTTCTTTCTTTCTTCCCTTGCCTTCTGTGTCTGCTGATAAGGAATCAGACTTTGTACCAAGTGTCCACACTCCCTGACCTATCCCCTAAACACACTTATGTTTTGTCCTGTCCAGAACAACAGGCCTGAATGATTTCAGAGCTCTCCTCAAGTTGAATATTGAGGATGGGTATCTGGCTGGCTGCCTGCCATGTGGAAACTCCACAGAGGTTATCTGAAGCCAGCTTTTAACATCTCCTTTCCACAGGATTGTTGTTTCCTCCTACCACACAGTTATTTAACCTTTCTAATGAGGTTAGGTTAGTATGCTGCTTCATGTATTATTGGACCACTGGGCTCACTGCCATAAGGAAATTATAGAGTTCATTTCTGCTAAAGCTCCACAAGGAGGATAGGTAGGGTTTGAATTTGGTATAGGCTAGGTTGTAGATTCTTCACCTTTTCTTTTTCAGTTCAAAAAGCTTTTTATTATGTGGAGGTACTTCCCATCATATCATCTTGCTATGATTTTACTATCTAAATATTGTGTGCATTGCTTATTTATTTGAAATGGTGGAATATCGAGATGACCCAACTTATGGAATTGTCTTCCGTTATGGCTCTCCTGTCGATCGTTGTGCTCCTGGTAGGTGGGCCAGGATAATACTGGATAAACTACTATAGCTTTGGCCATGACCAGAAGCAGAACTCAACGATGGCACGTTGTAGTATCAACATGAAATGACCGATAGCTCCCTTCATCTGAGATAATTCATCATAAGTGAGTATGGCTGACTTTGCCAAAGACCAATCAATTCAATTCAGAAGACACCTATCAAGCATCAATACATTCCACATTCTTCTAGAAATAAAAGCCAAGAAGTAGTTTCCATTGAATCAGAAACCTTGAAAGATTCTCTTCCTGCCCTCTGAAAATCCAGAGAACTCATTTTCCTGCTGTTTAATGGGTAGCTCACTGTACAATGGCAAGGCCAACCATTTGCTTCCTGCAAGGCCTCAAAAATATCAAGTATAGCCATTTCCACAGAGGTCTGTTCTAACTCATGTGGAAACACAGTAGTCAGGGTCTTTAGCTCCAGTTTCCCCAGCTGGATGGCCTTCAGGGCAACAAGCAGCTCTAGCATTATTTGTTATGAGCATGAAGGCCTGCATTAGACAAGATTTTTTTTTGGTGAGGCAGTTGGGGTTAAGTGACTTGCCCAGGGTCACACAACTAGTAAGTATCAAGTATTTGGTCTGAGGCTGGGTTTGAACTCAGGTGTTCCTGACTCCAGGGCCGGTGCTCTATCCACTGCACCACCTAGCTGCCCTAGACAAGATTTTCTGGTCTTCATTTGGATCTCTTATAGCAAGAGTTCTTAACCTGAGGTCCACATACTTCCTTTGCCCCAAGAGAGCAATGGATGGATTTTAGGAAGTTCATTAACTTGTATGGGGAAAAAATGCATCTTTATTTTCACTAATAACTAGCTGACATTTATAATTTTCCTTTGATTGTGAATATTTACAACTGAGAAGGAATCCATATGTTTCAACAGACTGCCTAAAGGGCCCATGATACCCCAAAGGTTAAGTATCCCTGTCCTACAAAAGCCATTGATTAATGGAGATTAATGGGACTAGAAGAAGAGTATTTGTTGGAAAGGAAAGGCAATGGTCTAAGTCAGAATTCACCAAGCTCAACGTAGCATCCAGGAGCCCCAGAAAGATGCCTTAGGTCTTTTATATTTTGTGGGTTAGAGCCTTCTCCAAGTGACAATACATAAGCCCCCACTCATAAGTTTACTTTTACTAGTTAGCCAAAGGATACAATTAGTTCAAAGCAAAGGCTTTTCATGAAACAGCACAGTAATAAAAGTAACCGCAGAACAGTTCTCTATCCCCTCTATTAACCTTAAAAATACACATCTTCAATGGTCAGGGCAACCATGTGGAAGAGCATGCACTCAGGGCATTCATATGGAAGGGTAATTCACACCTCTGATCCTGGAGCTATAGATGTTTTCTTGTGATGTCATCAAGTTGCTCTCTTCTGGTCCTGCTTCCCCTGGTCGATGCTTCTCATCTCCTTCCCACCTGATGTCATTTCTGCACTCCAGCTAGTCTCCAGCCATTTACATATTTTTAGTTCATCTATTCAACATCCACTAAGGGTGTTCAACTTAGTAACTCTGCCCTGCAGGGGAAGGCTACAGCCGGCTCTTATAGTCACTTCTTCCTTCCACTTTGGGATACTGCCTTTCCCCTGTGGCAGAGAATTATTGTTCTTTTCAGTCAACCCTTTCAGTCTCCTATGGGGCCTTAGCTATAGCTTTAAACCAAGGTATTATATTCAAGGCCACCCATTATTCCAGTTTCCACACATGGGGAGAAGGTGCTGTGGATAGCAAGATTCTCCCCTGAATGGGAAGGCTACAGGTCTCCTTATTCAGCTTTTCCACTCCTTGGATGTGTAAAGATCTTCCCTTCCCTCAGATGGATTGCTTATTGAAGGTAACATAGATGTCCGGGCTGATATCATGTCTGCCCTTTGAGCTTCTCCCTTCTTGTGATCTCCTCTGAATCCCTCAGTTCAGCTCTGCTCTCGCTTATGGTCAAAAACACATTTTAGGTCTTACACCTTTATTATTCCCAACTAACTAATGTAAATATCCCCAGAGCTGTACTTCCTCAAACAGGAAAGGAGTTAACTGAATACATAATAAGATAACCATGCTTTTAAAAGAAAAAATGGTGTGCATCATACTTTTATTCAAAGGGAAAGGACCCGGTATGTTGGAGAAGCCTGAAAAGGCTAATGACCTTTGTCCCACTTCCCCCTCCCCGCCCAACAGCCTAATCCTGCGATCGACAAATCTAGAGGATTGGTTTGAGTCAGGAAACAGAGGGTGAAGAATTAAAGAATGACAGGTTTAGCAGGACCTAGAAAGGTGTTAGGATGGAATTGGTCAGTTAACAATACAAGGTATTATGAAACGCTAATGCAATGACTCCACCAAAGACTGTGTAAAGGGGTACCAGATACACCCTTTCCTGTGCCAGCACTGTTGTTGGCTTTGGGCCATTCCTTCTGACAATATCATTTGTCCCCACATAAATAAATAGTAATTATCAGTCTCAAGAGGATCTCCATCATATTGCAGATATATATAGACATATCTATAACTCTTAGAAGGAATAACACGTCTCTTTTTCTGGTGGCCAGTAACAGATACACTTGCCTGTGTTGTTATCTGGTGATTTTCATCACTGTGTGGATCACAGAAAGCTGCTTCCACATCAAAGATTCCAGATCCACTTTCTTGGAAGCAATCTTTCAAGCAATTATGAAACTTCAACAATTCACCCATCTTTTATATTCCTCATCTGTGTCCCATTTCCCCCATCCTTCAACTTCATGATCTGATTTGAATCCTTTATCCCTTCAGGGTCTTTTTTCTCAGAATATTTCTTCCGTTCTATCAAGACACATTTTTGGATTGTAAGTTGTAGAATTGAAAGGGATCTCATCTTTCCTGGTGTGAGAGAGTAGAAAAGCATTCTTCTAATCATTTAACCTTCTCTTCAGTAGTGAGTTCCTTCCAAAGCCTCCATTTTGGGGACAGGCTCCAACAGGGGATACTTCCTTCCTTTCCCAGCTGTGCCTCTTACACTCAGGACTTTGCCACTAGAACCTCCACAGGATTACTTTCTCCCTTACTCTTTGCAGCTCCTCCTTACGCATTGCCTTCCTCCACCAGAATGTACACTCCCAGAGGGCAGGGACTGTCTTTTTGCTTGTATTTGTATCCCCAGCATTTAGAACAGTGCCTGACACATAGTAAGTGTTTCTGTATCGGTTCCCCTGTTGTCTATGCAAGCTGAAACCAAATCCTCAGTTCTTTTTCATTACCCTTGGCTACTACCCCTACCTGCTTGTTTGGTCCCTTTACTCTAGAGAGAGACTTCAGACCTTTAAATTTATCTTAGTTCAAAGGGTCTACCAGTATCGATAAATCTAGAGGGAGTCAGAAAAATGAGACATGAATGTCAAAGTCATGGTCGAGATACAGGGGCAGACATCTTATGTTTTTTTAATGGCATTTGAGAATCTAAGGGCTAGAGGTGAGGATGTACATTCTGTATCACAGAATAGCATGTAGAATTCCTTTTTATTGTTCCAAAGCCGTAGCATCAAATTCACAAAATGATGTCAAATATTTTCCAGAAAGTAAAATGCAGGGAAAATTGTGATTGGGGTAGACTGCTATACTAAAATATCCAGGCCCCCTTTTAGTTAACTATAAATAAGTCATTCTAAAACCTAGGTCTCAGAATGGAAATGAAGACTTCCTTGTGAAACTGAATCTTAAAACCAAGAAATAAAATAATAGCTATTTTAAAGATAACATTACTGTGTTGACAAAGTAAATGAAAATTCTTTTAAGAATGATGTAAGATAGCTAGTCGAAATGAAGTGAAAGGTTATACAAAGTCACTGTCAGATTTACAAATTTGTATCATGGCCCTCAAAAATCTGTGTCAATGCCGTGTAAGTTGTATAATTTGCTTTTGCTCTGTAGTTCAAATATCAGCTTTATTTTCATTTTTAAGAAAATAAAAAATGCATTTTTTTTAGCAATAAACCCTAAAAAGATTAGAGGATTAGGGCTGAACATGTGGAGTTTTAAAACTGCACATTTAAAGAATTTCTCATGGATATTTGACTTATATTTTATATTCTTTCCAGTTATCCCCTTGCGTTTTTCATAGCAGGTATTGCTGGAAAATACAAAAGTGGTCAGTCTAAGGTATTTATTAGCTGATTACACTGAATGTCCTCCTTTGCTAGTGGTGCAAGTTTATTAGAAAAGTCACAAAACTTCTGTTATGCCCTGCAGCCCTGAAGGATCCTACATACAGCCTGCTCAGCAGCTTAGGGGGAAGGTGAGGGACAATGACATTGTTGCTGGCAACATTGTAAATCCCACTTTTAGCCTAATGCTTAATTCTGCAAATAATTAAGATTATTAATGGTCCTCACATGCATATTCAAAACATCTAGTTTATTGACATAGGATAACTTTTCACAATTAAGAATGCTTAAGGTATTGCGACTATTACTGGTAAATTAGTCAGGTCACGATTAACTAAATGTTTCAAACATAAGGGTAGTGATATGGCTAACCAAATGGATCTTTAAGTGACCATAGTTAACACCACATAAAGACCAACAGAAAATGTTTATAACTCCCATATTCCATTGTTTTCTGTCAACTTCAGACACAATTGGAAAAAGCAAATATGAAGGGATTTGTGGTTGTTGTTATTTTACTTCATCATTAGTTGTTGAAATGTATTTTATAAGAACTTAAATAATTAATTTTGAGAATTGGCTGTTTCTGCTATATAACACATTTTTCAAAGAACCTTACAACCTTGGAGGAAATTCTAACAAGAAAGTAGTTTTTTAGATAGTTATTATGATTCGATCTCAAGCCATTCACTATTTCTTTGTCCTAAATTAGTAGCTCGTCTATTCAAGAAGTAATCATATAGAATCAATCAATCAACAAACATTTCTGAATGGACTATCACTTGCCAGGGACTGTGCTAATCACTGCTAATACATACAAGTAAAGCAGTTTCTTCCCCTCACGATCTTATGCTTTATGGGGAGATGGTATGTATAAAATATATTCAAAATTTATAAGGGTAGGGCATGGGGGGGTGCATTAGAAGCTAGAGGGAGAAGAAAAGACTTCCTGTAGAAGTTGGCACATGAGGCTCAACTTTGAAGGAAACTAGGGTTTCTCCAAGGTGGAAGTGCAGAGAGTGAATGAAGGCATGCCAGTACCTACAAAGACAGGTATGTTGGCGATGGAATGTCATTTATGTGGAGTGGTAAAGAGGCCAGTGGAATCCAAGAGTGAGTGACAGCTGGGAAAGTCAGATGGCCGCAGGTGGTGAAGGGCTTTTACTGTCCAACAAGAGGAGCTTATATTTTATTCTAGCGATAATGGGGAGGCACTGAAATGAACGGGGCAAGGTCAGACCAATCTTTGAGAACATTATTTTGGCAGCTCTGTGGAGAATAGGCCGGTGAGGTTGGAAATAAGACAGGGAGACCGGTTTGGAGACATCTGCCATAATTCAGGCGAGGAGTGACAAAGGCCTAGATTGGTGGACGAGTGAGTATAGAGAAGAAATGGGGTGTGGAGGTAGAAAGGACAAGATTTGGCAACTCACTGGGTATGTGGGTGGAAGGAGAAAGAGGAGTCAAAGATTATGCCAAGCTTACAAGGGCAGCTAGATAGTGCAGTGGATAGAGCCCTGGGCCTGGAGTCAGGAAGACTTTTCTTTCTGAGTTCGAATCCAGCCTCAGACACTTATTAGCTGTGTGACCCTGAGCAAGTCACTTAACCCTGCTTTCCTCAGTTTCATCAAGCTATAAAATAAGCTAGAGAAGGAAATGACAAACCACTCCAGTATCTCTGCTAGGAAAAAATCCCAAATGGGGTCATAAAGAGACAGACAGGACAATAGCAACAAAAAAAAGTTGCAAAAGAGAATAGGGATGAATAAAGAATAATCTAATACTTGTTTACCATAACATTATTAAATATCATTCCTTAACACATCTAATGTGCTTCTTATAATCATAGAATTGTAGAAATGGCAGGGTTATTTGAAGTAGTCTAGTCCAAACTACCTACATGTTATATATGAAGAAAATTAGATCCAGAAAGAATGACACATTTTCATTTTATTTTTTTTTTTGCAGCTGAAAATTTAAGAACTACAATAAAAATTCAAAAGTTATCTGAATTTCATATTTATTAACTGAGCAATACTTTGAAATTAGTTATATCTTTTGCATGAAGGGCTTGAGAATTACACATTCGTTGTTGTTCTTGTTCAGTCATTTCAGTCAAGATTGACTTTTTGTAACACTATTTGGGGTTTTCTTGGCAGAGATACTGGAGTGGTTTGCCCTTTCCTTTCCAGCTCATTTTATGGATGAGGTAACTGAGGCAAACAGGGTTAAGTGACTTGTCCAGAGTCACACAGCTAGTAAGTGTCTGAGGCTGGTTTTGAACTTAGATTTTCCTGACTCCAGGCCCCAATGCTCTAACCACTACGCCACCCTTTTTGTAAGAATTCAACAAGTACAATGTTTTTGTTATATGCCATTTTCAATATTTGGGCAACTGATAAGACCAAACCTTCAAAATCTGCTTTTCAAGTTAGAAATTATTTTAAACAGTAGGCAATTTAAAAATGATTAATCAGTGAAAATCGTAAAAGTTGAACATTTAACGTGAATTTAGTCTAAAAACGTTAGTTATAGAAAAGAAAGTAATATCAAGATTTTCACATTTTAATTTGGAATAAAGTAATTTAACATGGGATTGAAAAAGAGAAAATTAATGTGAATTATAGTTAGGTTTAGATACAGTCTGACATTACAGTGGGTGGTTGGTAATCATTGATAAGTGAAAGTTTATTATGATATGTAAAAACACAAAAGACAGGACAGATTGGAAAGAATACATTTTCCCATGAGAAAGCTAAGAGCAATTGAGAATAATTCCCAAGTCTTCAAAGAAATCAATGATCATGTATAGTAGAAAGACCTGCCAAATTTTTCTGAATTACACTCATTTTTTCCTCTTTGTGTTGAAGTTCCTTAGTATTCTACACTGGGAGGAATAAAGGGTATTCATTGGTTACCACAGAGTGATCTGTAGGCCATAAATCTTTCTGGTAATGGAATTATAGCTGTTAGTTATCTTTCCAACTAATCAGTGTTGGCTTGTACTTGAAGATTTAAAATAGACCATACTCTGACAAGACCACAACATAATTGTTTCCTGATATAAATGGAATGGTGGGAATAGGGAAATGAGCTTCACTGAATAACTTTAAGCCATGAGAGGTATCTCATTGTTTGGTTTTGTTTTTCACATGGAGCTTATTAAAAACAAGGAAGATCCGAGCTTTTAGAAAATTAAGAATTTTGTACTTATCAGATGGTTTCAGCCTTGCATTGATGAGAGACTATTGACCAGGACAAAATGGTTTATACTTTACAAATGCCTATTTGTACCAAAATAACATAATAATGCTATAAGGTAGAAAGTTCAACTATTATTAATGGTTATTTTATAGATGGGAAACTGAGTCTCAGATAGAAATGACTTCTCCCTTGATCCTATACCTAGTAATTGTTAGAACCTAAACTTGAATCCAGGACTTAACACTCCAAGTTTAGTACTTTTTAGATTACAACAAGAATTTACACCCAGAAGCTATATTTAGAAGCAGCAGGCTTTCAGGGGAGAAATCATTAGATTGTGAGGTTTACACAATTTACAAAAGATGGAAAAAGTTATGATTGGATTTGTGGCTATTTGTCACAACAGTCCCAAATTTAAAGTCATTTAGGGTTTACAAAGACTTACTGCCTCACAGTAAAGAGATGCCCCTGGGTTCTTAATGCCGTGTACAAGAAGTGCAAGCTTTGGGAGGTCTGGCAAATCTCTAAAGATTTAGAGTATAGTCCTAATATCAGACCACTTAACTGAATGGGATGTTCAACCTAGCTAAATCCAGAAATGATTCAGAACTAGGTTAGGCACCAGGTGATTAATTTGGTTTTGGCCACAATAACTCATAAAATGGTATACTAGGTCATGGAGGGGTTTCAATCTATATCAGAAGAGATGATACTACACTAATAAGATCACAGATCATTTAAAGTATCGAAGACAAGTATGTCGCACACATTAAAAGCTCATCATATCAGGAAATCTCAAATCTGCAGATGTGTGGGAACAGGAGGGTGGACTGAGATTAAATAATGCCTTCCATTTGTGTAATGTGTAGAACTCAAAAAAAACCTTTCCCATCAATTATCTCATTTGACTCTCATAATAGTCTTGCGGCAGACAGAGGTGATATTATTTTCCCCATTTTATAAATGAGAAAACTGAGATTGAAAGCTATGATGTATTTTGTCCAAATTCATACACAATTAGTAATAGAATTGCGATTGTCACTGAGGTCTCCCGATTCCTAGATGAAAACTTTTGACTGACTTGTCATAGGAATTCTCCAAAGCAAGGTTCCCATCAAGCACTGGTGTTGAACTCACAAATTATAAAAAATATGAGCTCTATAGAGTTAGGAATGGAAGAACTTGCAAAATGGTAGGCAACAAATAAGTTTGCAGGGCCATGAATGATGGAAGAATGAAGAACGTGCCCTGTCCTCTTCTCGTTAGTCAAGATCATAGTCAGAACCTTGAACATAACTACTGATAAGTTTGACATTTGTGCTTGCCTAGGGCTAACCTGGATCTACCAGGTATGCTGCACTATTATGCTCATTCCTGTGATTTCCCAGTGGGTATTCAATGAATACTTATTAAATGCCTACTATCTGTAGTCATTGGCTTGGCATCAACAGACCTGTGTTCAATTTCCACTTTCTTCCTTTGCGAGTCAACATCTCTGTTTCCTTATCCTAAAATGAGGGAGTTGGACTGGTCCTGCCTAGCTCTGTGTCTATGATCCTTCTACAATACCTGCCCTGAAGGAATCTGCAGTCTTTCTGAGGAGATAAGGCATGCACAATAAACAGTATAATTCCACCTGGAAGCAGCATGAGATTAAGTGCTTCAGTACCAAAATAGAGTAGAGAAATAAACACTATAGGAGCTTAAAATAGGGAGAGATTAATCTAAGTCAATCTAGGTTGGTTAAGGCTCCATGGATATGGGACTCAAGCTGTTCTCTGAAGGGTAATATATGGATGTATCTAGAGGAGAGGGTAGAGGTTGGATAACACAGTAAACAAATGCTGAGAGTCTAGGGTAAATGAGTATGATGTGTTTAGGAAATTTTGAGGACAGCATCTTGACTAAAGAATGAGGGTTCATTTTAGTAAGCAGTAGCAGATAAGAATGAGGGAGGCCTTGAATGTCCGAGCAAAAATGGATTTTATGCCATAGGCCGTCTGTGCCACATAATCATGAAATTGTTTCTTCTTCTATATGTACAGGAGAGTAAAATAACTTAAATGTTTCTTCCTGTTTTCCTCCCAGCTTTCTGGAAAATACATCATGGATCATCTTTTGGAAATATCTGACACTAACATTTCTAGTCTATAATCTTATAGTTCTGTAGTATGAAGGGAACTTATTGTGTAAAACCTGTTGTGTTTTTTTTAATTAAATATCACAATAGTTCACCTGTCAGATCTATGGAGAAGGGAAGAATTTATAACCAAACAAGAGATAAAGAACTTATGAAATTCAAAGTGGATAATTTTTATTACATTAAATTAAAAAGGTTTTGCACAAACAAAACCAATGTTAACCAAGATCAGAAGGAAAGCAGAAAGATGGGAAACAATTTTTACTGCAATGTTTCTGATAAAGGTCTCATTTCTAAATAGAGAACAGAGTCAAATTTATAAGAACACAAGTCATTCCCCAATTGATAAGTGGTCAAAGGATATGAACAGGCAATTTTCAGATGAAGAAATTAGATCTATCTATAGTCGTAAGAAAACTCTGAGGTACCACCTCACACCTATCATATTGGCTAGTATGACAGAAAAGGAAAATGATAAATGTTGGAGATATGGGAAAACTGGAACATTAATACATTGTTGGTGGAGTTGTGAACTGATCTAAACATTCTGGAGAGCAATTTGGAACTATGCTCAAAGGGCTATGAAACTGTACATGCCCTTTGATCCAGCAATACCACTACTAGGTCTGTATCCCAAAGAGATCATAAAAAAAGGAGAAGGACCTACATGTACAAAAATATTTGTAGCAACTCTGTGGTGGCAAAAAATTGGAAATTGAGAGGATGTCCATCAACTGGGAAATGGCTGAACAAATTGTGGAATATGAATATAATGAAATACTATTGTACTATAAGAAATGATGAGCAGGTGGATTTCAGAAAAACCTGGAAAGGTTTATATGAACTGATACTGAGTGAAGTGAGCAGAACCAGGAGAACATTGTACACAAAAACAGCTACATTGTGTGATGATCAGCTATGATTGAATTAGTTCTCCTCAGTAATACAATGATCCAAGACAATTCCAAAAGACTCATGATGGAAATGCTATCCGCATCCAGAGAAAGAATTATGGAGTCCAAATTCAGATCAAAGCATACTATTTTCTTTTTAAAAAAGTTTTTGTGTTTTTTTTCCTTTTGATCTGTTTCTTCTTTCATAACCTGACTAATGTGGAAATATATTTAACATGATTGCAAATATATCACCTGTATCAGCTTGCTTGCCATCTTGAGGAGAGGAGAGGCAAGGGAGGAAGGGAGAAAAATTTGGAACTCAAAATCTTATAAAAATGAATATTGAAAACTATTTTTACATGTAATTGAAAAAAATAAAATACTATTTACTAAAATAAATAAATATTGCCTCTTACCTGTTGGCAGCCTTATACAAGAAATAGAAAAGTCAAATCGAAGATAGTATTATTATCATCAGAAACATTACTAGGGTTATTTTTCAAAAATTGTTGAGCTCCATCAAGGTACTTAGTGCATGTTATACAATTTTGGAGAAAACATGATTTCTTCAAACAGAAGATAAAAGGATGAGAGATGAAATTGTTCAGGTAAGTATCCTAGGCCTACAGTCCTTGAACTGCAAGATTATAGATTATGGATTAATCTAATATATGCTTAAGACTACATGAGAACATCTTCCCAAACATAACACATTTGCATTTCAAGTAAATACGTGTAAATGTAAACATACTTTAAAGAAAAAAATGTTCTAGTTACTCCCTAATGTTGTAGGGTTTTCTAAAAAACAAAAACAAAACCCAAAAAGGCTTTGTACTCTGGCATCCATGTTCATACTGGCCAAGGTCTCTTAATCTGTAGTTGGAAAGGGGTCAAATAAACATCCCCAGTATTCATGCCTTATCATGTTAAAATGACATTATCTCCCTAGTACCAGCTTTTTTCTTTTGTATTTGTTCTGGACTAAACCATAAAATTTATATCCCCTGAGTATTTGAGACAACAATTTTACTAAGCTAAGAAGTCTGGGCTTCATTTAACCCTATCTGGTGGAATATTATTGGACTTTAGAATTCATTTAACTTCTATAGTGTTTTTCAGATAGTAAAGCATAAAATCATTTTCCAATCCATAATTACAATTTAATTGTCCATAATTACAGACCTCATAGCTCACAAAAGACAAATATCTATAGACTTTTATTTTAGCTTTTTATCCCCCTGAGTTGCATCATCTTCTAATCAGTTGGTTAAATTGTTTTGATTTTACCTCTGTAATATCTCTTATAACCATCTCCTGCTCTCCACAGAGACTGAACCCCGACCTTAATTTAGGACCTCCATCCTTCTCACCTGGGCTATTGTCGTAGCCTCCTCCTACCTGCTCTCTCTGCCTCCAGTCTTCCCTGTTGACACCCCATCCTTCCCCTACTTGCTGAATTAATCTTGCTACAACTAAGTTCTGAAAACTGTGAATAATGAATCCTGTGAAGTTAGTCGTGCGTTTGAATTCACAGTATTTAAAGTTATAGTTATGTAAAGTATGGTAATTGGTTGCAGGCCAATGGAAATATGCAGTACAAATGAGACCCAATTCACAGGACTCATTATTCGCACTACTGGAGACCTAGCTGGCACGAACAGTTTTGACCACATCACTTTCCTCAGAAGTTTTACTGGATCTCTTTTCACTGTAAGGTAACATACAAAATTCTCAACCTGGCATGTAAAGCCCTCTCCTACCTTCTGGGCCTATTTTATAGAACAAACCTTTTCCAAATACCATATGTACATTTTAGCCAACTAAATTTGTCACTGATCCTGGATCTTGGACTACTCAGTCCCACTGCCATGCCTTTGCCCAGACTATCCCTCTGGCCTAGAAGGAACTCTTCTCTCATCAAGGACGGCTGGAATCCTTCTCTTCCTTCAAGGCTGACTTCAGGTGTTTCTTCCTCCAGGAATGCGAGTTCCTTGTGTGCATTGTCTTGTTCTTACAGGTCCTGGTACATTTTTGTTGTTGTTGTTGTTGTGTTGTTTTTCAGTTGTGTCTGACTCTTCATGACCCCATTTGGGCTTTTGTTTTGGCAAAGATACTGAAGTGCTTTGCCATTTCCTTCCCCAGCTAATTTTACAAATGAGGAAACTGAGGCAAACAGGGTCAAGTGACTTGCCCAGGGTTACACAACTAGGAAGTGTCTGAGGCTGGATTTGAACTTAGGAAGATGAATCTTCCTGAGTCTAGGTCCAGCACTCTATTGACTGTGCCACCGTGCTGCCCTTCCTGGTACATGGCAGGTGCTTATGGTAATAACAACAACAACAACAACAACAACAACAACAATAATAATAATTAGCATTTTCTATGTGCCAGGTGCTAGGTTAAGCACTTTACAAATAGTATCTCATTTGATCCTCAGAACAACCCTAGAAGTTAAGTGCTATTATCATTCTCATTTTACAATTGAGGAAACTGAGTCAGACAGAGTTTAAGGGATTTGCCCAGGGTCACATTTGAATTTGATTTGAAATCTAGGCCTAGGCTGCGCCACCTAGTGCTTGTTAAATGCTTGTCTATTGATTGACTGGTGGATAAAGTGCCTGTCCTAATCCTCTCAAATGCACACTATCTTTCCCTCCTAATATCATCCTAAAGTACTTTGCCTGGATTTCTCCTGTTGCATTTCTACTCTCTATCTTATATTATACTCAAACTTGTGTATATGTTTTGTTCCCCATGTTAGATTACAATTATAGACAAACAGAAGCTTTTCGTCTATTTGTTCCTGGAGCTGTGATTTCCTTGGTTCAGGAAATTCATGATGTGCGAACTCCATTCACAGATTCATATCAGTGGCTTCTCTGTAATTGATAGATATGGAGAGTGGTCTAGGGCTCTGAGAAGTGGAACAACTTGGCCAGGATCACATGGACAATAAGGGTCAGAGACTCTGACCAGATGTCTATAGGAATAAAAATAGTAAAGTTACCTAACTCTCCTCCCTCCCTTAGTCTGCGTAATCTTTACACCACTAGGGTTAAAGACATCCTTTTGGCAAGGCTGTGTCTGTTCCTAGTTGGTGTGAAAACACCCAGTAACTCCACTTCATCTATGATGTTGGACAGAGGAAAATAATTGCTTCCTTCATTTTGTGACTTCAGGGAATGCTCAGGAGGAGTTGGCAAAAGCAAAACAAAACAAAACAAAACAAAAACAAAACTGTACCACATGTCCCTGCAAGAATTTTGTCTAATAGTTCTGCTGTGGACAGTCTTCTTCCTGAGTCTCTGGCTCAAGAGGATCACTTGTGCGAATTTCCAACATGGTGGCACCACATTGGACTTTGCATTTGGAGTTTTTGTGACACAAATTATGTGATGTCAATCCATTAGTCACTGAACAGAAAGCTGCCATGGTCCTGCTCTACAATACCAAGCAAATACTATTTCTTTCATTAAGAATGAAGGGAGAGTAGATGTGGATAGAGTAGCTTCTGGATGTGCTTTTTCTTTACCCCTTTTCTCTTATTTAATTTAAGATCCTTATTTTTTTTTTCAAAGTTCAGCTCACTTCCCACTTCCTCAATAAAGCCTTTCCTGAGCCTTCCTTCTTACCTCCCAGCTAAGAGTAACCTCTCCATGCTCATTTTCCTGGAGGACTTGTCTCAATCCTCCTTTGGTACTTTTACTCTATACCTTGAGCTCTTCTCCTCTATCCATTATGTGGTACATTCTCACTCCCCGAAGAAGAACATAAATTCCTCAAGTCAAGAACTAGGTCATTGCTTTTCTTATGTTCATAAAGGAGTGATATGACCAGATCAATGGATGAAGAAGTTGCATCTCACAGCAATGTGAGAGATATATTGGAAGAAGGACAGGGGCAGGGCAGGAAGATCTGTTAGGAGCCTGTTACAATAGTTCAGGTATATGATGTTAAGAGCCTAGGCTAGGGTGGCTGCAGTAGGAATAGAGAGGATGTTGAATTAATTGGCCAAATGTTTCTACAAATTCCTTAACTCCACAAAGGTAAATGCCAAATATCAGAAATAATAATACCCAAGTATTCTTTGTATCATCCAAAAAGCTATCATAAGCTCTGATTATTGTTCTCACCAAAGTTTGAGATGGAGCTAGGAAAACCTTAAGCCATTTTGAGGAATAGTCCAGGAATTTTTCCCCTAGGATGGTCTTGAAAAATTAAAATGGATTTTTAAAAATTATTTTAAATTTTTTTAAATTAACAACTACACTTCTCCCCACCTCCTCCTCCATTCTCATCTAAATGGGTTCTTAACCAAGGTTTCTTGATAACTACCCAAAGAAAATGAGGTACTTGGGGTGAATCAGGCTTGATATCCTGGCATGTGCTCTACTCCCTTGAAGCTGCTCTTTCCTCTTTCAGAATTAGTGACCATCTGGCCAAAGGTGTAATGCAAACTGTTTTCAAATGCATTGCATGTAGTATGGTTTATACCTGGTGGTGTGATGGGAAATATTTAACAACTAGATCCTTGGGAGAGGCGGAGGACTCATGACGCATTTTTAGGTTTATTCTACATTATTTCCATTTTCTCCATCACTTTCTTAAGTCTAGACTATCAGCAAAACAATCAATCAAACCCTGATTTGTAATTCACTGAGGTGTAAATACTCACCTTGAAAATTTAACAATTAGCCCTTCCCATTCCTCAAATTGACTGTAGTCTGCCCTTGTCTATAACTCACATTTAATAGCTCTTTAGAATTCACAAATCACCTTCCTCAAAACAACCTTGTGAGGCTGCCATTTTGAGTATGCTCATCTCCATTGTACAAACAAGAAAACCAAACCTCAGAGAGGTTTCATGATTTGCCCAATGTCACCCCATTAACACATTTGATAGGGTTTCATTCAACCTAGGCCTCTGCTGACTGCAAGTCCCAGCATTTGTTCTATTATATGGACAAGACAAGGGCCTACTGGAGTGATTTCCCCTTAAGAAGTATTTTAGGTGGGCAAAAATAGCTTTTGTCAATCCACCTAATTCATGAAGGAAGTTTTCTCTGTAAAAAAGCAATAGTGAACATTTGCATTCAAAATCTGATACCTCATGCAATTTACTATCCAATTTAATCATCTTGAAGATGTGGGTCAGAGAGGACTTCTAGTATAAACACCCCCATGGGAGGTGGGGCACAACATAATCCAAGCTCCCTCACCAAAGGTGGCACAGGGCATCCACACTGGTGGTTGTTATTCCAGATTTGTAGTCAAACATGTCATCACAAACATTGAAAGACTCCCAAAGTAGACACCTGGTGACATCATAAAGAAGAGACTGTGAAAGCTTGGGTGTTGAGGCCACCATGCAACCTTTTGACTCTTGTAGTAACAACCAGGACTTCATTTCCAGGCTACTTAGATGTGTATACGTCGTTTCAACTGAGTATAAGTTCCTTGAGGGCAGGAGCGACTTCATTTTGGTCTTTGTATCCCCAGAACATAACACAGAGCCTGAACCATAGCAGATGTTTAAGAAATGCTTGATGATAGATTGATTAATGCACGTGTAGTTCTATTCTATAACTGACAGCTTCCTTGAGTAATTAGCAACTGGTGTTTGAAAGTGTCATCTGGCATATTTTGTTTTTTGACAAAAAGCATCCTCTTTAAAACATTTTTTTATCAATTAACGAGCATTTACTTCCTCTCCCTATCCCTCTGCCCACCACACACACACACACACACACACCAAGTGAACAAAATGAACAACTGAACAAAATCTTTGTGACAAATACGCATTGTCATACAAAACAAATTCCCACATTGGCCATGTCCAATGGCTAACTGGAATCTTGGTTGGTTATTCTGATGATCACTTTTCCACCCCTTTTTTGTAAGGAAAAGGATAGTGAGAAAGGAGTGTGATCAGCAGGTGCTCTGGGGTAAATCTAATGTATTTCTGTTCCCCTGCCTCTCTTCTCTTTCCCATACCCAGAGCCCAATTGTAGGTTCTTAACCTTTCTATCTTTTAACCTATTCACAACCCACCCTCCATGATTAGAGGGGTTTTGTTTGTTTGTTTGTTTTTTAATTAGGACCAATCCCTCTCTTAATCTGCTTTCTCTTGTCTCCCTTCTCTCCTTTCTATATTTCTGTATTCAACTCTACGTGTATATTCTTCTATCTTTGATCAGTTCAGATGAAAGTTAGGTTCAAGTGCCTCTTGCTGTTCGCATCCCTTTCCTCCTTATTTCTAGCTGACTGGCATTGGCTATGTCCAGCAGTAGTTTACTGGAGATCCAACCAGAAGGAAGCCCACACTTCTCTTGCTCAGACCCAACCCCAGTTCAGGAATTAGCAGAGCTCAGACAGGGAGGGTGGAAATCAACTTTACTCTAGAGTAAATCACTTTGGGAGCACTGAAAGCTTCCAAGTCCCCAACCTGAGCTATTCTTGAGATCCTGGGATAACACAACACTCAGTATCCTGAGAAAAGCAGCAACAGGTCCCTAAAGAACACAAAATATGATCAAGCACTTTCTAGAGATCCCTGCTGCTGAGCTTGGCCCCAGTATAAAGTCCAAAGTCACAGAGGTTGGAAGAATGAGCAAACAAACACAAAGAAAAACATAGCTTGGGCACAAGTTCAATTACAATTCCTGGAAGAGATGAAGCAAGAGTTTTTAAAATGTGCTAAAATGATTTTATAAATGAAATTATAGTACTAGAGGAAACAATTAGAATATAAATGAGAGTAATAAAGGGAAAATTGGAAAAGAAATAAAAGCTATGGAAGAAAGATTGGAAAGCAAATTAATAGCTATTCTTGGCTAGAAAAATGACTCACTGATATTTTTCTTGGCTTTCCTGATCAGGCCTCAGTTTGGTGTGTTTTTGAGATTTCATAGAATACTTATGGAGGACAGCATGACTGTATTTCTTCCTATAATTTTGCATTATTGCAGATGTGGTTTATCTTCATGAACAAGTACAGATTCAAAAGCAGATGGATGTTCTAGAAGGCATTGTCATGCTAGAGAGTTCAGTGTGACAGAAGACCTTTACTATCAAGACAGGAGATAGCTGCTTTATCTAGGGTTACTATTTGTAGGAGGAAAATTGGAGAGAAATTGGATAGCCCCAAAAAGGCTTAGAACTTTTGTTTTTCTTTTGGAGTAGTTGTACATGTGACACATGTCAAGTAGAGTCAAAACAGGAGCCTAAGAACGTGACATTGGAAGTTGTAATTTGCCCTAGTCTGAAAAAAAAAAAAGCACAACTGTTATTTAGAAAGAAATTGTGATAATAGCAAAATGTCACAATGTCACAATGAATAATATCAATATTTGTAACAAAATTAGTAATGGTGCTAATCACTTTTATTCTATGTATTCCTTCACTCATGAAAAAGTACTGAAACTCATACTTCCAACCTAGCAGTTATTTGTTGACAAGAAGTGGAAACTAATGGCATCTCAGTTTAACCTTCTGTTCTTTGTCCCTTCTTCCTGTATTCCCTCTATGATGCCCTTCTGGTTTTTTCCTTTTTATGTTAGGTTCTTCTAATTCAATTTAATTGAGACATTTTCAACCCTTATGTCTGTTTCAGATAATCAATATCTCTTGTGTTACCTTTATGTTTTACATTTGATGATATACCATTGCTATGGGCTTTGTTTTATGGTTTCAAAATATTGTACATGATAACCTTGTCCTTGATTCATTATGTGTGTGGCCCTTGAGCCAAACAAAGAAGTGGGCCATTGTTGAATAGTCCCTCCAACATTCCAATAATCTTTCACCAATCCAGGACTTTCCTTGGGGACAAGGACAGTCACTTTGGTCTTTGTAACCCCAACACTGAGCAAAATGCATGACATGTAGAAAAGGCTTAATATATGCTTGCAGATTGATCAAAGGATTGATCATTCATAATAATAGAAGATCAAGAAGATTTATGATATGGCCTATAATTCTTCGGAAAAAAATTAGACAAAATATCCTTATAGAAGACCAGAAGATATGTCAGAAGAGAAAAGCATTCAGTGCACCAGGAGGGATAGGATTTATGAGACCTTTTTTCTCTTGGGGGAAGAAAACTCCACAAGTTTAGCTAAAATGATCTTTTAAGTTTATAAAGTATCAATAAAGTTTTGTGTATCTGAAATAAGTGGATAACTTACTTAAATGTCTTCTCCAAAATCTATGTGTAAATTCCTCTTTTGGCTATGTGTCCAATTATCTGAACTTTGCCAGCCTGCCTCCACTGCCTTCTCACTCTAGAATATCCTTCTTCTTCTGTGTCCCCCTTCTCCCATTGGCAAGAAGGTGTTACCTTAACATTTCCATTTTTAGGGAAAACCCAGGTAAACCATCCTTCATTCCTTTCCTGACTCTACTTTTACTCCAGACTTTGCTATTGTGACTCCACACAGGTATCTTCCCAGCTTCCTGATTTTCAGCTTCCTTTTGTAGCTTGCCTTCTCCCTTAGAATGTAAGCACCAGATGGCTCTGGAGGAGAAAGTGAGGCTGGTGACTTTGCACAGCCCTCCCTCACTTAAATGCAGTTCACTTGCATCTCATGGCATCACCTCCTTGATGTCATGGTCCTCTTCCAGAACAAAGACAAACAACAAGAACGTAAGCTCTTTGAGGGTTAAGACAGTCTTTCTTTTTGCTTGTATTTATATACTCAGTGCTTAGTACAGTTCCTAGTATACAGTAAGTGCTTAATAAATGCTTGCTGATTTGATTTAAATTTAAAATTTCAATTAATAAGCATTTATTTTCTTTCCCTCTTACCTTTGCCATTGGAAAAAAAGAATAACAAAAAGAAAATTCTTGTTAAAAATGCATATAGTCAAATGAAATAAATTTCCACATTGGTCATGTTCAAAAATGTGTGTCTCATTCTGTCTTGAATCCATCATTGTGCTGTCAAGAGGTGGGTATCATGCTTTATCACTGATCATCTGGAAAACTGATCTACTTTGAATGAATTAGGAGAACTCATTCAAAGGAAGTTAGTGATAAATCCTGTTTGTAATGTGAGGACTGCCTAATTTATGTATTTATTTTTAAAATTTTAGATTTATATATATTAGATTTTCTGAAAGGAAAATAAAAATATGAATTATAATACATACCATATGAAATATACTGAAATGGGGGCAGCTAGGTGGCACAGTGGATAGATCACTGGCCCTGAAGTCAGGAGGACCTGAGTTCAAATCCAGCCTCAGACCAAACACTTGACACTTACTAACTGCGTGACCCTGGGCAAGTCACTTAACCCCAATTGCCTAAAAGAAAAAAAAATTTTTTTAATTTTAAAAAAAGAAAAAAAAGAAATATACCGAAATGAGCTAGACTGTATACAAATGTTAAATATGCTTTTAAAGATCAATGAGTTCACTAGTACAGATTACAACATTTTCACACCTTAGTAAACAGTTTTGTAAATTGGTATAACTAAAAGTAATTCACCTGGAGATGAGCCTTTTGGGAATGAGTTAGGTTGGTCATTCGACAACAGACAGTTTATCACTGGGCCTGTACTTGAAGCATTTCCAGAAGATGGCAAGAATGTATTTTTGGTTGGTATGGCCTTCCAGAACCTAAGGTCATGTCCATACCACAACGAAGTGTTAGAGAAGGGTTTTAGTAGAAGATGTAAGTGCAAATAAAAGTATGTTTGGTATATTATTTCCATAACTATAAAAAGATGTTTAAATGCCTTTATAATATATGATGATTTTCCATACTTATGATAACATCAACCCAATGACACACTAAAACTTCTTCATCCACAAGCTATAGTCGAAAGTTTGAAACTTTAAAATTAATTTTTCTTGTTTAATTCTTGATGGATGTCACCGAATATACAAATGCCTATGCTACATTCCTACAAAGCCCTCCAAAATAAAGAGAAATCTTGTGGGAAAAAAAATCACCCTAAAGTGGAAACTGACTATTGAGTGCTATTTACATCAATGAGCTTTTCCTTGAAAAATTTCCCCTGCTTATTTCTGTCAATGACAAATTGATGTCACAGCTAGTTTCATTTGTTTGAAAAATCCCAGGTTGGAGAAAACTAGAGAGGCATTTTCCCTATTGTGAGTGCCGAGGAATTTGGTCCTTGAGACTTGATGATTTCCAAACAGATATCGCTTCTCATCTTGAAGATGATCACACATAACCTTCTCCAAACTGGCAATTTACATTGACCCTTTAACTAGCCTCCCTATGTAAACAGCCCTTTGGGGGCACCAACTATAGAAGTCAGGTAAGTATTTATTTTATCGTGGCACTTATCCCTGCTTTCCATCTGTTCTCAGACTTGCTTATCTAAGGATGGCAATGTTTATTCTTGGAAGTGTTTGTATACCATGTATGTTTAGTGGTATCAGTATCAGCCCATAAAACTTCCATCGGCCTAACAAAGCTGAAACGTTTACCAGATCCGTCATGAGTAACTAATAAATTAATGTAGGTGAAAGGAGCAGTTAATTAGTTCTGATCTTCACAGTGAGGATCATTAGAGTTTAATGAGAATTAATAATTTCATAAGAAATGGAAATATATTGCCCCAAGTCAAACAGGATATAAGCACAGTATTACAAATGGCTATTTAAAATTAATGCTGTGACATTTTCACATATTGTTAGATGATCTATAGTATTTTTATGTTGTACCTGTAGGTACAATAGAATGTGTACTTGGGTCATATAATTTCACTATAAATTATTATAGCTCTCCAGTCTTTAGATTTTCAAGGTCCCAACTCTTTGAATGCGACAAGGCTGACACAGCCCTCACTCACACTTTCTAAAGAAGTCTCTCTAATATAGTAGTTTTCTTTAAAATATATAGAGACAATGAATTTTACAAGTGCCTTTTTAGAGATGGTAAACTTTATATGCTAAGTCTTCATCTAAAATAAAATCACATATGAATCAACTACAGAAGTAGGGGAGAGTAGTAGAGAGACATCTGGTCTCAGAGGCAGGGCTGCTTGGGTAGACTGTCAGCTCCTTGAGTGTAAGGATGATCCTTTGCCTTTCTTTGCACTGTGGCATTTAGCATAGTGTCTGGCACATAGAGGTTTATTGACCGTAGTGACCAATTGACTATTGACCATAGAATGGTTATTGACTGACAAAGTTGGGTTCAAGTTTGGCCTTTGACACATAGTGGCTATGTGACCCTGGGGAAGGCATCTAAACTCTCAGTGCCCTAGGGCCCTCTCTAAGACTATATGTTGCCTAAGATTTGTGGATCTGCAGGGATAGAAATCTTTTTTTCACTAAGAGTACCTGAGATTAATGAAATCCGTCAATCAGAAAGCACTTAATAAGTGCATAGTATGCTCTTAGTATTAAGCACTGTCCCAAACACATCAATGGAATAGCATTTGTGGGGCTGGGCAGGAAAGGCTTCCAATAGAATATTGGGCATAGGTTGATTCTGGAAAGAAACAAAAAAATGACGAGAGATGGAGTTGTGGAGGGAGAGAATTCCTAGCCAGGAGGGGAGGGAGGAAGAAATCAGTGCAAAGACCTGGAGATGGAAAAATGGAGACTTGTGTGTGAAGAAGAACAATCAGACTAGTGTAGGGGGATTGTAAAGTAACATATAAGAAGACTGAAGAGAAAGGTCACGTCCAGGTGGCAAAGTGCTTTAAATGCCGAGCAGAGTTTATATTTGATCTTAGAAGTAATGATTCCCTGGAGTTGATTGAGTAAGGGAACGACATGCTCAGACCTTTACTTTGGGAAAATCACTTGGCAGGCTGTGTGGAGGATGCACTGAAATAGAGGCAAGGGGAGAAGAACAAACAGGCGGCTATTACGGGGGTGCAGAGAAGGGGGAATTGAAAGCCAGAGCTAGGGGTCAAGAGAAGGGGAGCTACCTGACAAATGCTATGCAAGTAGAAACAAGATTTAGTAAACTGATTGGGTATGTGATGGAACTGAATGTGAGCTGCTGAGGAAAATGCCAAGATTGTGAGCGTGGGTGATCAAAACGAGGTGGCATCCTCAATGGGAATAGGGAAATTCAGAATAGGAGTGTGTTTGGGGGAGGGGAAAAAAGAATAAAATATTGATTAGGCTTACATTAAATGGGTATCTATTAGGTAATCTTTTTGGCAATTAAATAAAAGTTATTTTAAATTTAAAATCATAATAAAGCATTTCTTAGTTACTTTATAGCTATCTCTATAAATGACATAATAAATGACTGTAATATGTCAAAAATATGTTTTAATTTAATTTATCTCAAAATTCTCTAGGGGGAAGAACGACAGTCTGTAATAACCCACTATGTCACTTTCCACTGTGTCAAGTAGGCAGCCAGATTTTCCATCAGGGATTAAGTAGTGGAGCTAAGCATGGGCAGAACCAGGGAACAGGATGTAAAGGACTTGATTTTGTGAGTCCAAGAATTGCATCATTGTCTCACAGAATGGGAAATCAGGCTCTTTGGGGGCTGAAATCATTTATGACAACTTTTATTTGTCCCCTACAAATGTTGCCACATTTTGTGCCGTAAGATTAGGTATGGGTATAAAGGGAGGATATAATCCTGGGAGAGAAACATAAACAGGTATCACACACACATAAATACATCCACACACACAATCCTCTGGGGGAAAAAAAAACTAAAGAAAACTGCTCCATTTGAATGTATTTACACTCTACACACCAGGATCGTTACCACCTTCCAAAAGCAGTTAGGACTTTTTAAAAAATTTAATGTATTGAGGAATACATATAACAATCAGATTTTTTTCTTTGCAATATATTTAAAAACATAATGTATTCATCTACCCCAACATTTCACCAACCCCTTAAAATTTTTCATAGCTACATTTCATTTCTCCTTATTCACCTTTTTCTTATTGCCTTGTTCTCATGGGCCTAATGATTTTTTAAAATATTTAATAGCTCAGTTTTATAACATACACTTAAAAATGCTTCAGTTATTTCACCCTTATCTTACCATCTCAGGAGGAGTAATCTTTGGTTTATTATTTACCTCTGCGAGTCTCTCCATAAAGCACTAGCTAAAATGATCCTCTGTTTATTCAGTCAGACTTTTCTGCCATGTTAGTGCAAAAAGGACATGGGTATTCCTGAAATTCTTACCAGATGCATTCTCTCATTTCTCTGAAACACAAATGCAGGGGTCAAAGTTTAAACTCCTGTTAGCCGAAATTGAAATATCCTGAAAATTTTAGGATGTGTTACACTCCATCACTCCAAACTCCGGTCTGAGCAAATAATGCACAAAATCAAATGCCACATCCAGTCAGCATTATGATTTGATTTTGACATAAAATAAAATAAAGTTCAGTTTTGGAATCATTTTCTTGTGCTACCATTCAAATGAACAATACCAAAAACTCAAAATAAAGCCTGACTTAGCATTAACCATGAAACTGGGCCAAGGGAGTTCCCCTAAGGGTAAAGAGTTGATTGTTATCTGGACTCTTGGGAAGCAGATGACATTGCTCTGTATGATTCCACTGCTAGTACTACATTGTGGCAGGGCTATTATACTTTGAGTTAAAATTCCACCAACATTAAAGGTTTATAAATCAAATGTTTATAAAAATTCATTCAGTTAGAAAATCTGAATTAAGAGGCCTCCATGCCATGCTAAAAAAAAAATTCCTTCTCTCCCAGTCTGAAACTACAACAATGCTTTTAAATAAAATTTTAAAATAGCTTCAGTGTGAGATTTGGAAACCATTACCTTATCACATAGTATAATTGCTTTTGGCATTTGAGGGGGAAATAAAATGAAAAATTATTAAGCTTTACATTTGGCAGTAAAAAAAAATCAGTAAAATGTAAATTGAATTTTTTTTTCAAGTTGATCGACATGGAAGGTTTATCTTTCTTGAGGTCAATGATATGTGAACTGAGAAAGATTTGCACAAGAGACTGAAATGATGGCAAGAAAGCAGTTCTAGTCAGGCAAGTTGTAAAGCCAATTAAAAAAATCCCTAGATATAGATTTACGTGATTGACAGGATATATAAAATGTGTTTTCAAAATGAATACAAGTATTAATGCATGTGTTTTGCTAGTAGTCTAGCAGATAAATTTAGATTCCTCTAATGAGACTAACCTAGGTAAATAGTATCTTTAAAAAGCTTAGTTACTTACTGATCATTGGGGGTAGACAGCATATATTTTATAATACCCAATGAGTATCATTAGGCTAGTAAAGAAAGAGTGAAGGGTGTCCCCTGCTTTGGCGATAGTGATATATGGAATGCTCTGTCTAGTGGTTAAGTAATGGAACCCTCAGGGGTTAGGAGCTCTCAGTAACTGGCTCTGGTACTAACTTACTATGGAGCCTTAGGCAAGGTAAGTGATTTCACTTAACCTCTGAGTGCCTAATTCTTATCATTTTAAAAAGAGGGGCAATAATGTTAACCTGCATCCCAGACTATTAAACATGATCTTAAAGTGCTGTGTAAATGTAAGGTGTTATAAAAAGAATACCAGGAGGGAGTAGTTTGAATCTATATAGTATCTCATCCCCATTGAAATGAAATTGTAATGGAGGAGTGATGATATCAGCCATTGCTTTGTAATAGAATGATGGTTCTGGGCAGCTCACTACCTACTAAAGGGAAAAAACTGTGTTCCAATTAAATATCACGGGCAAGTTGCTGAGACATCATGGGGATGTGCTCAGAAGCCGACTTACCAATATAGTGGACTTATATACTTAGGTTGGGTAACTCCTCTTGCCCCCATGGTTGATTCAGAACCTGGTAAACACAGGCATTTTTTCTGTGGTTCATGACAATAGAAATTACCTCCATAAGATGATTGGGTGTGATATGGAAGCAAGCTCACTTTATACCCCAAGGGAAGTGGGGAGTGTTTAGGGAAAAAACTTGAGGTATTAATGATGAATAGTTTGACCTGCTATAGAGAGTGTTAAAATTAAGGCACAAACTTCTTTTTCATAGGAATTTGAATATTCAGAGCAGAAAAGGCATTTGTTGAAAACTATGAACTCTGAAATAAATGTTATAATACAAATTATTAACTAAAAGGACTTTGTGCTTGTCTTGGGAAATTGACTTCAGTATAGTTCAATCATCTCACTTTCTGTGTAGCACTTTATTGTTAAAAAAAGAAAGACGAAGAAGAAGAAGAAGAAGAAACAATCCTATTTTCGGTCTCAGAAGTTGCTGAATTTCATTATTGTAAAGAAATGAATGATACATATTTATTTTCCTTATTTTCTTTTTAAAATGTTCACTCTTTGCCAAAATAGCCTCAGGATACAAGTTCAATGAAATGATATTAATTAAAATACTACAATATTTATGAGGGTTTATATATACTATAGGCATGTCATGGAGACTGCATATATTTCCTCCTGTGACATACAAAGTATGTCATTTGTGTGAGATTGTTAGAAATGAAAGAACTTTATAATCAATAACACCAAAATCAGGTAGAGTTCCACACCAACAGTACTACAGAATATAAAATTTTTGCAACTCAGTTGGAAAGAATCTGAAACAGCAATGAGTTAAATCTTTCACCTAAGACAGGAAAACCAAATATAGAAGGCTGAAAAACTTCCTAAAAGACAGGGAGTTGGTGCAGTGGCTACAGCATGGGACCATGAATCAGGCAGACATGAGTTCAAATCTGGCATCAGACATTTACTAGCTGGGTGACCCTGGATCAGTTATTTCACTTCTATTTGTCTCAGTTGCCTCATCTGTAGAATAGAGATAATAAGAGCCCTTACTTCTCTGGGTAGTTGTAAGAACCAAATGAGATAATAATTGTAAAGTGTTTGCAAACTTTAAAGTGCTATATAAATACTAGCTACTGTTATTATCCACCAGAAAACATTTGTCAGTGACTTTTTCTAAAGTCACAGTAAGCAGTAAATTTGGAGAAGGAAATGGCAAATCACTCCAGTATCTTTGCCAAGAAAACCCCAAATCGGGTCACAAAGAATCAGACATGACTGAACAACAACAAACAGTAAATTGGTAAATTTGGGTTACCTGGACTTTAAATTATCAAGGTACCCTTAACACACCAGTTTAAACGTTTCCCTGTAGAAACCATAAACGAGAAGCTTAACATTTTTTTTTCAATTTTAAATAGTGGTTCTTACTCACCAAAACCCCATTGCTAAGCTAAGTTAGAATCCCCAACCTTTTTTTTTTCTTAAATAAGGAGCTACTTTTTATTTCTCCACAGCTCAGGTCACTGGCAAGGGATAGGGAAGGAAGGTGTTTAAGCAGGGTGGATATAGGAGTCCTGCTTCAGGCCAAATGATTCCTGCTGGTAATCTTAGATAGCTATTGAGGCAAACAGTGCCTTAACAATAGATTCAATCAATATCTACCAGGTAAAGTTTCAAGACCTAATGGTAGATGCCAAGCTACCGCTGGGATGCCCCTTTATGACACCATTTCTGAATTTTCCAGTTTATAAAACCACACTCTAAGTTTTGAGTTGGCCAGATCTTTGAGAGCCCCTGGAAGGAATGTTTGTGACCACCATACCAATGTTATGTATCAACAGCATTCTAATTGGAACTCTGAGCCTCGTTCTTAATATTAAACTCTGCATTTCTCTTCTCTATCCAATGCAATTTCATTCAGCAAATATTTATTAAGCTTCTATAATTTACAGGGAACTGTACTAGAAGCTGAGAATATAAAGATGAAAAATTGTGACATCTGTCCTCAAGGAACTTGGAAGGAGAGAAGATTGAAATAGCTGAAAACTTGGGGGGGGGGCTCCCTGGCCACCATTCCAGTACTGGCAGCACCTTCACTCATTCATCTCTGCTCATTGATCAAGGTGGGGGAGTTAGAATATATCTTGCTCCCCATTGCCACCTCTAGGTTCTCCCCAACCTGCATCACTCAGTAACCTCTCCTCCTTTGAGGTTCATATTCTTGATATGTACCACCCAACCAAAATCCAGGTAGCTCTTCTCTAGAGACTTTCAGATCACTCCCCTTTCTCTCTAACTATATTCATTATTTGGTTCACAATTTTTCTCTCCTCCCCAACTCCTACTCTCATACTTGGGGACTTCAACATTCATGATAACTCTCTCTCAAACACCCTAAACACTCAACCCACTCATTTTCCATGACCTACTCCTCCACTCCACCTTTACCATGCACAAAAATAGTCATATCCTTGATCTTGTCATCTTGTCAAATATACTACCTACATGTTCAAGAATTCAAAAAATCCCTGTATCTGACCATAATCTATTGACTTTCCACCTCTTCCCCTTCCTTCCCTTGTCAAACCTTGTTTACCTCCATGCTCTGATCTTCAATCCCTCAACCCCTCAGTTCTCTCCCAGGCTATTAGCCCTGCACTAGCCATTCTCCCTCCCCTGTACACTATCCTCTTCTCTCGCGTCCTAGCCCCCTTATCATACCATCAATTGTGCCCTGCCAAGACTCCATTTTGGATCATTCCCAGCATCTACCACTTTTGTTCCTACGTAGGTGATACTGAACAAAGCTAGAAAAAATTGTGCAACTATTCTGATTGAGTACACTATAAATTGATATTGTACAACCTTGACTGGGCCCTCATTGCTGCTAGGCAATCCCATTTTACCTCCCCTACCAACTCACAGTCCCACTCTCCACAGCAGTTCTTCACTCCTCAAACCTTCCATGAATTCCCCCCCTCCCCACTGTCTCAGCTGAGAAACTAGCCTCATATTTTACAGAAAAAAATTGGGGCTATTTGCCTTGAACTCCTTCTCCCCTCTTCCTTATTTCATGTGACTCATTGCCACTGTTCCCTCCATCTCTCTCTTACACAAAAACTAACCAAGGTTACCGTCTCTACCTGCACAAATGATCCCATTCCAGATCATCTTCTCCAACAGATTGACCTTTCTGTCATCCCCACTCTTATCAGTTATTTTCAGTCTCTCCCTTTGTACTGGCTCCTTCCCTACTGCCTATAAACATTCTCATGTTTCCTCCATCCTCAAAAAATCCTCACTTGATCCTTCAATCCCTGCTTACTCTCATCCTGTCTCTTCTGCTCTTTGTGGCCAAACTGCTTGAAAAGACAGTCGTCAATAGAGGTCTCCACTTTCTCTCCCATCACTCTCTTCTTAACCTCTTAAAATTCAGCTTTCAAACTCATCATTCTATTAAAACTGTTCTCTAAAGTTCCAGTGATCTCTTAACTGCCTCTTCTTAATCTTCATTCTGCCCAACTCTGCAGCCTTTGACACTGTTGTATGTTGTATCTTCTTCTTGACACTCTTCTCTCTGGGTTTTTGGAATACCACTCTCTCCTGGTTTTCTTCCTGGCTATCACACCACTGCTTCTCAGTCTCCTTTGCTGGATCCTTATCCAGATTGCACCTTCTTACCATCTCTGTGCCATAGGATTTGGTCTTGGGCCCTCTTCTCCCTCTATCCTACTTCTCTTGATGATCTCATCAGTTCCTCTTGATTTAATTATCATCCCTATGCTGATGATTCTCAAGTCTACCCACCCTGCCCCCAATCTCTCTGCTGACTTCCAGTCTCACATGTCCATCTGCCTTTCAGATTTATCAAACTAAGTGTACAGTAGACATCTTAAACTCAACATGCCCAAAACTGAACTCATTATCTTCTCCCCTGAAACTTCCCAGACCTCTTAACTTCTCCTTTATAGTTGAGGACAACACCATCCTCCCAGTCCCTTAGACTCGCAACCTAGGCATCATCCTTGACTCCTCACTATCCAGTCTACTGCCAAAGCCTGTTAATTTCACTCTTGCAACACCTCTTCTCTCTGCCAGACATCATTCTGACTCAGGCCCCCATCACCTCATGCCTGGACTATTGAAATAGGCTACTGGTGGGGCTGCCTGTCTCAAGTCTCATCCCACTCCAATCAATTCTCCATTCAGATACCAAAGTGATTTTACTAAAGCACAAATCTCACCATGTCACCACCATCACCCTCCATTCAAAAAACTCCAATGACCCCTTGTCATCCGCAGGATCAAATACAAAATCCTCTGTTTGGTGTTTAAAGACCTTAATAACCCAGCCTCCTCCTACATTTCCAGCCTTCTTACACCTTATCCCCACCATGTACTCTTCAATCTAGAGACCCTGGCCTCCTAGCTATTTCACAAGATGTTTCATCTCTCAGCTTCGGGCATTTTTCCTCCTACCCTTCTTTCAAGGAATGCTCTTCTTCCCCATATCTGCTGACTAGTTTCCTTGGCTTCCTTTAAGTTCCAACTAAAATCCCTACCTTCTAGGAAGGCTTTCCCAATCCCTTTTCATTTTAGTGCCTTCACTCTGTTGATTATTTCCTACTTATCCTGCATGTATATTGTTTGGACATAGCTGTTTGTTGTCTCTCTCATTGGATTGTGAGATCCTTGAGGTCCAGGACTGTCTTTTATACCTCTTTTCATATCCTCAGCATTTAGCACAGTGCCTGGCACATAGTAAGTAGGCAATAAGTATTTACTGATTTACTGTATGAGTGTCTGGGAGTGGGGTGGTGTCAGTAACCGAAATGGGGAAGTTGGGAAGACAAGTTCTGATTCTTCTATGTCTCCCACTCTTCTTTATCTACAGAATTTGTTCTTGGTTTAAATCAATCCTAGTTGGGTCTTCAATCCTCATTAGTTCAACAAGTTCCTCTATTAACTAAACTAACAACCACTAGAACTATTAAGCTAGTAGAATAACTCTGGAGTTCTAAACTAGTTGAAATTAAATAAGAAGAAATTAAAATTCAACTCAGATCATCACCATCAAACTACAGAAGAGAATGTGTCCTCCTATATAAACAAAAGGGGCTATTGAATGGGTTAGAAAGCAAAATCCACCAGTTTGTTGACTATGGCAAACAATTCAGATGCAAAAGATTTGTACACACTTAAATTCAAAGCTTGGTCTCAAATGTATTATTCAGCTGCCAAATGTAGAAAAGTAGGGGCAATTAGAAGATGGCACCTGATGAAGTTTAAGTCAAACCTGAATGATAAATAAGAATATATTATGCAAAAATGATCAATTACTAATGGAATATTCTTGACTGTTCACATACTGTTGGGCTTTGTTGGTAATATATAGAAATGCTGATGATTTATGTGGGTTTATTTTATAGCCTGCAACTTTGCTAAAGTTGTTGATTATTTCAAGTAGTTTTTTACTTGATTCTCTAGGATTCTCTAAGTGTATCATCATATCATCTGCAAAGAGTGATAGCTTTGTTTCTTCTTTGCCCATTCTAATACCTTCAATTTCTTTTTCTTCTCTTATTGCTGAAGCTAACATTTCCAGTATGATATTGAACAACAGTGGTGATAATGGACAGACTTTTTTTCACTCCCAATCTTATTGCAAATGCTTCTAGCTTGTCTCCATTACATATGATGCTTGCTGAAGGTTTAGGTAGATGCTACTTATTATTTTAAGGAAGACTCCCTTCATGCTTTCTAGTATTTTTAATAGGAATGGGTGTTGTATTTTGTCAAAAGCGTTTTCTGCATCTATTGAGATGATCATGTGGTTTCTGTTAGTTTTATTGTTGATATGCTCAATTATGCTGTTACTTTTCCTAATATTGAACCAGCCCTGCATTCCTGGTATAAATCCTACCTGGTCATAGTGTATTATTCTTGTGATAAATTGCTGTAATCTACTTGCTAATATTTTATTTAAAAATTTGGCATCTATATTCATTAGGGAAATTTGTCCATAATTTTCTTTCTCTATTTTAACTCTTCCCAGTTTATGTATCAGCACCATATTTGTATCATAAAAAGAATTTGGTAAGACTCCTTCTTGGCCTATTTCTCCAAATAGTCTATATAGTATTGGAATTAATTGTTCTTTAAATGTTTGATAGAATTTGCTTGTAAATCCATCTGGCCCTGGAGATTTTTTCCTAAGGAGTTTATCAATGGTTTGTTCAATTTCTTTTTCTGAGATGGGGTTATTTAAATATTTTATTTCCTCTTCTGTTAATCTGGGGACTGTTTACATACTAAAACAATGATGTCGAACCCAAATAGAAAGAGTCACTAACCCATATGTAAGGATCCCCATGGGCCACATATTGACATAGAAAACCACATAATAACATTATCTAAGTTCTATTATATCTTTATTTATTTTGTTAAACATTTCCCAATCACAGTTTAATTTGGTTTTTCAAGGGCTGCATGTTTGACACCTCTGCACTAAATAATATAGTTGTTAAATTCAACTGACTTCTATAAGCAAAAGAGAGTAAATGTGGTAAAGATCACCGGGTTTGGAATTAGGAGAACTAGATTCTAATCTTGACTGCCATTTCTAGCTATGTGGCCATGAGCAAGTCACCTAATCTCTCTGTACATCAGTTTCCTCATCTGTAAAATGGGGATCTGAATATCATACTACCTACTTTGCAGGGTTTACTAGAGTAAACTTACAGCCCTACATAACTATAGATAATATTATTAGGAAATTGGTAAAAATATGAAATTTCAATGTCTCATTATCAAAATAAACAGAGATAATCAATTCACATACTTCAATAAGTTAGATTTTGGGGATTTGTTGTGATTTTTATCTATCAACAAATGGAAGATGTTATTGGGAATTAAGTAAATTGATGTGTAAAAAAGAAGAATTTGGAGAATAAAAACAGTATCTTCAAAATAAAATGAAAAGTAATAGATTGGAGAAATTTTTAGAGTAAATATACAGCTAAAGTCTGACATCCAGAATTTTTAAAGAATCATCACAAATATATAAGGGTAACAATGGAGAAATGGTCAAAGGATAAGAAGACAATTTGTAGAGAAGAAACAAAATTATGAGGTATCATCTAAAATTATTTAACATCTCTCACAATCAAATAAATGCAAATTAAAATAATGGTACCTCATACGCATCAAATGGGAAAAATAATTAAAAGTGGCAAAAATCAATGTGATGTCACTGCAGGGAAACAGGCATATTATTACATCACTGGTGGAACTGCAAATTGGTATAATTTTTTTGGAAAGCAATCTGGCAGTACTCAAAGGCTACTATGTTGATTATACTTTTTGAACTATTAATTCCGTGATTAGAAATGAATCCTAAGGGATAGGGATGGGGACAAGGAATGGAACTGTGATTTCACTGATGGAGGAAATGCCTGGATGAAGACACACCCTCTACTAATGCAAGTCATCACTTTCTCTATAACTTACTCAGAATTACCTACAGAACTAGGAAGCCAAGTGACTTGCCTGAGGTCATACAGCCAACATGTCTCAGAAGCAAGACTTGAACCTGGGTCTTCTTGGCTCTGAGGTCAGCTGTCTATCCACCATGCCATGCTGCCTCTCTCCAATTTGATCCTAAGGATTGAACTTAAAAGAAAATACCACTATATGCTCAAATATTTGCTTTATTTGAAATAACAAAAAGGGGAAGCAAATGGTCAGGCAATGGCTGAATAAACATGCTGTGTCGATAATGGAATACCATTGCACTATTAGAGACCATAAAAGGAATATAAAGAAATAAGCTAAGACATGGGAAATAATGTGAAGGTAAGAAAGTAGAACAAAAAGAATAGCTTATACATTGATTACAATAGAAAGTAGTAGGAAATAACATACATAGATAGCTAAGTGGCACAGTGGGCCTGAAGAACACTGGGCCTGAAATCAAGAAGACCTGAGTTCAAATGTGACCTTAGACATTTGCCAGTCATGTGACCTTGAGCAAATCATTTAACCTCTCTCTGCTTCAGTTTCCTCAACTGTATTATCAGCATTATAATAGCATCTACCTCACAAGGTTGTTGTGAGGATCAAATGTGATAAAATCTGCAAAATACTTAATACAGTCCCTGGTTTAGTAGATTGTCCTATCCCTCCCCCAATATGAACACATAAATATAAAAAAACCAGAAGATTGGAAGACAATGTAAAATGATGTTATTTAATCATAAGTTGTTCTGATCATATGGCCAATAGTGGAGTTTAAATTTGAATTAAAATGTTTAGATTGTTTTAAAGTTTATTATAAATTGAGGGGCAACTAGATGGTGCAGTGGATAGAGCACTGACCCTGAAGTCAGGAAGACCTGAGTTCAAATTTTATCTCAGACACTTACTAGCCGTGTGACCCTGGGCAAGTCACTTAACCCTGATTGCCTCCCAAAAATAAATAAGTAAAGTTTATTATAAATTCACATTAGAAAATAAAAACAAAGAGTTTCTGTAGAAGGTTCCTTCCAGCTCATAAGTTATGGGAAAATATCAACCAGTGACTCATAGCTAAAGGGGATATAACTAGGACTGCCCCTCCTACTCCTCCTGTCATCATCATATTCCTCATTCTCTCAGCTCAGCCCCACCATTGTCTGCTCCCCTCCTTGAAGCTGAACCTAAATAAACTTGTACAAAATGGTAGAGATAAGGAGGTTGTTTTGGTCAAGCAGAGTTAACTAGATGTACCAAACATGTAATCACATCTCTCCCTCACTCCATTCTCCCTGTAGACTTGGTTTATGTTTTAACTTTTGTGAATTATATTTGGTGAATTATAACTTGTCTAAACAATGAAGGCAAAATTAATGCAAATGATTCACTAGGTAAGGGATCATTTGGACACCTGACAAATGAAAAGTATCACGATTCCCTCTTATCCCACTAGACTTGTCCGAGACATTGAACAGACAATAGAGTCAGACCTCCACAGTCAGTGTAATTATATTCAGATAATATAGGTCAAACTAATAATGAATTGAGCTACTTCCTGCTTTATTTTTGTAACATTAGGCAGACCTAACATTCCAATGATCACCTCCAAAAAGTCCTACTCTGATGCATCATCAAGGTATGGAAGTGACATTTAGTTTTCAAGGATATGCCAACAGAACACAAAGTCTGACAGGGTTAATAACCCAAAAAAGTTTCAAGCATGTTTCTCAGCAATCAGCTCTATTGTTTATATCAGAACCCCCTTCTAGCTAATTACAGAAAAGCTCATCAAAAAAAGGTTCGTGGGAAATGGGTGAAGATGACAAAAAAGAGAAATAGTTAATGGTCAACTTGGGGTTGTGGAAAAACAAGCACACATACATTTTTGGTGGAACTATGAGTTGGCGTAATTTTTCTGGAAAACAATCCCAGGCACATACCTTAAGAATGTCATCAATAAGAATGAAGGGCTCCATACACACTAAAATATTCATAGCAGCACTTTCAATGGTAGCAAATAAGTGGAAACAAAGGGAGTGCCCATCAAATGGGAAATGGCTAAACAAACTATGGCACATGAACATAATAGAATATTACTGGACTATAAGAAATGTCAAACATAGTGAATACAAAGAAACATGGAAAGGATTTCATGAACTGATATAAGGTGAAGTAAGAAGAGTCAGGAGAACAATATACACAATGACTATAACACTATAAATGAAAAAAATGACACACATACATCGAATCTTAATGTTGTAAAAATGTAAAGACCAAGCTTGACCCCAAAGAAGAGATCTGAGAACACACCTCTCCCAAAGCCTTTGCAGAAGTGAGGGGTTCAGATGTATGGGACATCATATATAACATCAGAGTTTTTCAATGTGTTGATTGCTTTTGCTGGGTTTTTTTTTCTTTTTCTCCCTCTTCACAAAAAAAAAACTTTGTTATAAAGGGTGGCTCTCTAAGTAGGGTCAAAGGAAAGAATGCAAGAGAAATCTAGGCGATGTAAAAACAAAAAATGCCAATAACAATCTACTTTTAAAAATCAGCAAACTACTGGCATGGTAGTTTATTTTTGGTCATGGAAATCCATGAAACAAAGGAAAATTCAAAATGGCCTTTGTCCTGAATGTCCCCCTTTTGCTTCTGCAGCAATGGTGGCTGAGGGTAATAAAAATCACATAGCATTTAGACATTCTACAAACATTTACTTAATGGTTGATATTCTAAATGCAAGGTCATTGTCTAGTAACTAAGAAGTGGAATACTACAAGAGGAGCTGAATCATATCAATTTTGACATTCTTGCTGCAATTGAAAAGGCAGTTGTACCTAAATGGTTCACAAGTTTTCTTTAGAGAGGCAAATGAGAGACTGGCTAGTTAGTTTTATTGTGTATACAAAGGCAACAAGACACACAATTTTATGGGATCTTGTATTGCATTGCTCAAGATAAATATTTGCAAAGTGACCACCATAACTATAATTGCAGCTTCTGTGCCAACATCTATTAGAGAAGGATGAGAAAGCAGAGATATTCTATTAAACAAAGATATACTTGCAACTTTTGGTAATTTCAGCTTAAAGATGTATATAGGAGAAGGTGATGAATAATATGTTGGAAATCAAGGTTCAAGAGTAAGAAATGAGAGAGACCAAAGATTATGACTATTTCTTTCAAGAAGAGTTCATAGGGGCTGGATATTGTGAATATCAAGTAAGAACAGCAACTGAAGTTGATTATATTTTAACAGATAGGAAACATCTGGTTACTGATGTGCAAATCATTACCAAATCAGCTATTTATACACAGTCAGAATATCAACTAACTAGAACAAAAAATTAAATCTAATACAAAATTAGAAGAAAGAATAAAAGTGAGAAAAATGGTATGCAATTGACATAATTCCAACCTGACCTATTTAAACTTTTGACGAGAACAAAGTGGAAATGGATAAAAGAACAGAAATAGCTACAGACTATCAGGAAATTTAGCCAAATTAAATTACTCATGAGGAGACTGAAAGAACTTAAAACTATTTTAGTGAGCAAACACTTGGTATTCTCAAGCATAGAGGCATGATAGCCAAGGATAACAATGAATTAGACTTCAAAAATGCTTATAAAATCTTACATAGTAGGAAAGTAGAAGCTTATGAATATTATTAACCCATAACAAGCAGGAAGCATTAGAGAGGGGTAAATTTACTGAAAACTTGATGAGAGACCCACCAAAGCCAGATAAATTTGAGCAATATAAGAATGAAAATAAAAGGAGGACCACCAACAGATGAAAAATAAGAAAGAGCTGAAAAAATGTTTATGGCAAACTCTTTAACATCAGAGGCAGTAAAGTAACTGATCTTGGACTCCAACATCCAACAACTTTGGCTTTTTTGCTGTATCTCATTAGTCCATCTTCCTGCTCTATGATTTTCACCAACTGTGACCCTCTTCTATCCCCCTGCCCTCCCCTCATGCTTGGAAAGCTCTTCCTCATCTCCATCTCCTAGCTTCCCTGGCTTCCTCTCAAGATTCAAAATAAATCTTACCTTCTGAAGGAGGCTTTTCTGGTTCCCCACCTCCACTCCCTACAAATGTTAATGCCTTCCCTCTAAGATTTATCTTCCACTTACACTGGATATACCTTGTATGTACAATTTTTTTGTATGTTTTCTCCCTTGTTAGAATGTGAGTTCCTTTCAGTAAGAGATTGTTTTTGCCTTTCTTTGTATCTCAAGTGCTTAGCACAGTGTCTACAATATAGTAAAAGCTTAATAAATGCTTGTTGACTCATTGGCTGACAACATTGCAATCCCAGATAAGCTGCATGAAAAATCATAAATAACGTGGGAAAATAATCAAAGATAGGAAATGTAGCTTGATTTGAACAAGTATACACAGAGGAGATCCACATTAGAAATGGAACAATTTTGAGGCATAAAGAGATCAATTCTCAAGATATACAAAAGAGAGGCTATTAAAGACTTGGAAACAACTATAGACCTTATTATTACTGGAAAATGATGATTGAGAAATTATCCATAGTTGCTGAACCATATGACTGTTTTCCCATCTCAACAAATTCTTTATGAGAATAACCTTCACACACATCACAGGCACTTTTGATGAGAATATGAAAAGGGAACAAATAGGCTTCAGCAAACAATATTCTGTAGCAGCCAGTATTTTATAGCAATTCATGAATTAAAGAAAAGGTATAGAAAATACAATCCCCCGCTATACTCACTATTTGTCCACAATAAAAAAGTATTTGATTGTGTAGAGCCCCCTTGAAGTCCAACAGACATCTTCTATGTATATTTTAAAAATCATACAAGATTTCTTGAAAGTTGTAACAATAAAGGTAACTTTGTTTTGCAACCTTCTGATTATTAATATCAAGCAAAGCATAAAATAGGGTGGTGGACAGATATGCTCCCCAGGGAGTTTGCTGTTATCATGGAAGATGTCCAGCTCACAATCCAAATGGAAGGATTTTTTACACCATAGTCAAGTGTCTGGTCCATAGTAAGCACTTAATAAGTGTTCTAAATCTATCCATCTATTTATCTATCAGTCTGTCTATCTATCTATAGATTCCAAGCTTCTCCAGATATTCTTATTCACTGATGATGTGCAATTTATATCATGACCCAGGACATTGCAAAGACTTTAATGAAAATAATAATCTCCCCAAAGGGTTCAGCCTATTTTGAACAAGATTATCTAGAAAGACTTGACTGAGAATCAGGACAACCATATTTAGGTCTCAGCTTTGTCACTAATGGAATACATGACCATGATCAGCTTACTTAAGCACTCTATGCTATCTTCTCATCTGTCAAAACTACTAAAAATATTCATCCAACCTATATCACCAGGTTGTGAGCATTAAACAAAATAACGAGTGTAAATATGTTCTGGAAAATATGGAGCAGCATCCCAATATATGTTATTCTCACTATCATCATCCGGAAGAATATTTTAAACTAATTTTTAATAAACTCTTTTTTCCCTCTCCTCCATTAGGGTAAAAACTCTTTAGAAGTGGGATTATTTTGTTCTTTGTACTTTGTATCACTAGTGCTTAGCACAGTGGCACATCATAATAAATAACTGTTTGATTAAATGAGAAGTTCAGGCATAAACCTTGGTTGATTTTTGTGTGGCACCCTCTCTGGGTTACTCCCCCAATTTGCATCTACATTCCTGTTGGGTCCCCAGAAGGCAGCAGCTACTCCTAGGTTCTAGGGTTACCCTATAGGGCTGATGCCCTTTGAAAGTTTTGTTACCTGTGTATGCATGAGACTCATTATCAACACAACACAAGCATAATTTGAACTGAAGGTTCCAACCTTTCTGATAATTGGTGTATGTATATATGCTCTTGGCAAACTTGTGTAACCCATAATGGAAGACAGAATCTTTGGAAAGAAAAGGATTTCAGAGTTCATATATTCTAGGGGTTCTTAACCTGACATACAGGAGCTTATTTTTTAAATAAACATTTTGATATTGTATATATTATCATTGGTTTCCTTTATAATCTTATGTGTTTTTAAAGATATTCTGAGAAAGGGTCCATATGTTTCACTAGGCTGCCAAAGGGGTCCATCACACACATGCACACACACACACACACACACACACACACACACACGGTAGAGAAGCCCTGGTTTAGTCCATTCTGCTTCTTCTCCAGTAAGATTTTAGCTAAACTACTCTAGTGCTTTGTTATTGAGTCATTTCACTTGGGTCCAATCCCTCATGATCCCATTTTGGGATTTCCTTGGCAGAGATACTGGAGTGGTTTGCCATTTCCTTCCCTAGCTCATTTTACAGATGAGGATATGGAGGCAAACATGGTTAAGTGACCTGCCCAGAGTCGCACAGCTAGTAAATGTCTGAGGCCAGATTTGAACTCAGGTCTTTCTGATTCCAGGCCTGGCCCTTTATTCACTATGACATTTAGCTACCCATTATGTTCTTAAAGAGCTCGTTTCAAGCAACTTTTGTTTTGTTGGGTCAAGTATCTTAATCATTAAAAAAAATGTTAAAAACTATTCTTTATGTCAAAATTGTCTGCTTCCATTTTGTCATTGTGGAAGATGGAAAACAGCAGGGATTATCTTCCTCTCTATTTCGTTAATAGGAAGACTATTCTGGGAGCACCTTCATAACATCGAGATTGCCATCAAGAAAAATGATCCTATCCTTTCACAACACAATCACCGTTTGCTACTATTAAGATAGTGGATTTGATGGACCTTGTAAGTTTGATATTTCCCAAATCTGACATTCTATCTCCCACCTCCATGCTTTTGCATAGGTCATCCTACATGCCCATTCTATGTTCCCATCTTACCTCCACCACCCAGAATCCTTTGCTTCCTTCATGGCTCAACTTAAGTGCCTCTTCCTATGGGAAGCCTTTCCTTATCTTCCCAGTTGTCATGGAGCTCTCTCCTCAAACCATGTTGACTATATTGTATTTATTTACATTTAAATGTCATAAGCTCTCCAGTAGAATATAAACCCCTTGAGGACAGAGATCATTTCTCTTTTTTCTTTTTGTGTCCCTAATGCCTAGCCCAATGGCTTATGCACAGTAGGTGGTCAGTAAATGCTTGTTGAGTTGACTGAATGATGTGACAGCATGGTCATTTCTGCTCTGACCATGTTCATCAGGATTTTGGTATTCTCTGGTTTTCATAATTAGAGTATGAAGAAACAAAATGGAAAAGAAGGAAAAGTCTGAGGGCAAAAGAGAAGTCCACAGATATGGCCAATTCTTCAACCTAATACATCCGTTTCTAAATTAAAACAGATCTTAGACAAATGAGGACAATCCAATTCTTTGGCAGATCTTACGTTGCTTCAGAAATCTAGCTTCCCACTAGATGAATATGGCAGCCTCCCCGTCTGTTGTTTGTGCCTTCAATGATTTGCAATGGCTTGTGCAACAGTAACAATTTCATTCCATAGCTCATATTCCATATTTTGGAAACTTGCATGTATTCTGTTCACTGCTGCAGAAAACTTGTCAGTTTTGTCCTGGAGATACATATGTCTGAGAATTATGTATGGTACACCATGATGTCAAAAAAATTACAAATAACCCAAAGGACTTTGGAAGGACATGTTACTCCCACTGCCTTAATAATTGCAAATATGATTGACTGGTCTTGAAGATAACTGGCCAAAATGAAGCTTAGAAAGCATTTATCTGGAGGGGAGAGAGAAAAGGGGAAAGAAGGATAGGGTTTCTTTTCTTTTGTTTCCATTGGTAAAAGGATTTTTAAAAAATTTTATTCATTTTGAACTTAAATACATAGACAAAAAATTTTCATGTACACAGCACAACATAAAAAGAGGATTCACTATAAAACCATGAATTTATGTTTTCACATTGTTTACTTTTTTAAAAAGACTATATAATAAGTATATTTGAAAGGAATAGCAAGTTGTGCATAGTAGATTTGTAGTTTCATATACAATGTGCTTGTTATATTCCATAAAATAAGAATAAAATTCAAAACCTATATAGTAAGTACTACACATTGTTTTCAAAGTTATTCTGTTTTGTATGCTTCCTTCTAACTTTTCTTTTATTCTCTGCTATGCATTTTTTATATTTTTTTTCATCCTTCCCACCCTGCCCCAGGGAAGGCTACCATTAGATACAAATACGAATGTGTGTGTATATATGTATATTTCGTACACACACACACACACACACATACACACATATATATGTAAAACCACACTATACGTGCTCCTATTTATCAGTTCTTTCTCTGGAGGCAGATAGCATCTTTCTTCAAAGGTCCTTTGTAGTTGATTTGAGTATTTATAATACTCAAAATGAGTTAGTTGTTCAAAGTTGTTCTTAAAACAATATTGTTGGTACTGTATGCAACATTTTCTTGTTTCTTCTCATTTCTTTTTTTTTTTTGCTTTTTTTGGCTTTTCTGCTCATTTCACTCTTCATTATTTCATGCAAGTCTTTCCATATTTTTCTAAAATCAACAAGCTCATCATTTCTTATAGTACAGTTGTATTCCATCACAATCTTATACCACAACTTGTTCAGCCATTCCCCACTTGGCAGGCAATCCCTCAGTTTCCAATTCTTTGCCACTGCAAGAGAGCTACCATAAATATTTTACAACACATTGGTTCTTTTCATTTTTCCCTGATCACCTTGGGAAACAAACCTAATAGTAGCATTACTGGGTCAAAACTGTATACACAATTTAATAACTCTTTGGGCATAATTCCAAATTATATCTCCCAAATAGTTGGATCAGTTTACAGTTCCCCCAACAGTGAATTAGTGTTCCAATTTTTCCACATGCCAAGGACAGGGTTTCTACACAAATAAAGCATGTTCTTTAGCCAGGGTTTTCCGCATCTCATCAGAACAATCTAACATTGCACAATTCTCTCCTGGAGTCATACCCATCCATGAGTCTTTGGGCCAGCTTCTCTTCCTTTCTTCTATGGTCCTCAGGTCATTCCCTTTTTGCTCTCTCCTCTGCTATAATTTCTTTGTTGAGTCTTTCTACCTTCACTCTTTCTCTCAATCCCATTTACCCCCCCCCAATCCCAATTGTACTTTATAGGTCATGTGCAGATTAAGGATAAAGAAGTTGATGTGTGGAGTCAATTCAGCCCAGCTCACAACTGGACAATGACTCTAGGCCTAAGATTACAAAAGAAAAAAACTCCTTTGGCATCCAGCCCAGAATACTATCTCTTACTCAGTTCATACCCTTTCAAGCAATAGGAATCCCAAGGCTATCAGGGACCCATGATTCTTCAAGAAAGCAAATGCAGATCTGAGCAGGTTCTTGCTGATACCTACTCCCTCCCCCCAACTTTCCAGAGAGGTTAAGCCTTTGGCCACTTTAAACACCATTTCAGGTGAAGCAGAAGATATGATGTTACAAGCAACTTGCAGAAAAAGGAACAAAAGACAATACAGATACGTATGACCAGAAATGAAGGTGGGTCAGTCTTGCAATAGGAATGAGAAAGGGCAGATAGGAAGTTTGAGAGGGTTACTGTTTATCCCTAAGATACTAAGAGATGAAAGGAAAGTCTCCTGCTTGTGGGAGAGGACTTCTTAGGAAGATTCATGAGAAAATATGGATACTCATTCAAGATGAGAAAGTGTGAATGGGGTTATGCACTGTAGCATTGGAGGGAATACACATAACAATAGAATCGCAGGTCTATTCATGCAGAGTATTCCCATCCTTAGCTGGCAAAATTATTATTTTCATCCCCTACTTAATGGCTTGGGAGTGACTGCATAGATGAGATGGATGATGGGGCTTGTGTTAGCTTGCTCTTGACTACAAGTAAAAGAGATAGAGAAACTGATGGGCATTCTCTCAAAATGGAGCCAAATGTTAGCCGGCTTACAAACTAATGAAGGATTGTTTTGTTTTGTTTTTTGGTATTGTTTTCTTTGTCTTATATTAACTTAAAATATTAAAACAGACAAAGACTTCTCGGTACCACTTTGGAAGTGTCCGACCCTGTAAACTAAACTCAGCCAGGAATTTGTTTTTGGCATTTTTTAAAGCGTTGTTTATTTCTGCATTTCTTCTTGATCAATACTGTGTTTAAAAACCAGTTGCCAGCATTATTTTTACCAAGAAAAAACTTACTGGGTGGGGAAGGGAAAAAAAGAAATTTACATGATAACTTTATTATATATTTAGAAGGAATAGCAAGCTCTACATAATAGATTTGCAGTTTTGTGTGCAATCATCTTTTTAAAATTATACTATATTATAGAAATGCTTGTTGTTTTCCATAAATTAAAAGTAAAATAAAGAAAACATAAAAAATAAAAACTAGCTTGATATACCTCAATTGGGTTCTAACTATGTGCCAAGTATTATGCTAAATGCTAGGGATCCAAAAATGAAATAGATGTGTTCTCTGCTTGCATGGAGATAATAATCTAATAGTGGAAACAATATACATCTATAGAGGTGTATACAAGACATATACTGGTAATAACAGTAAACTTAGAGCTGGAGAAAAAAGATCTACATGGGAAAGGCCTAATAAATACAGGAGACTGAATAAGTAAACTCAGTTTGTAAGTTGCCCAAAATAAGTTATCTGCATTCCAGCAGCTGCTGAGTTTCTGTGAACTCTTAAAAGTCCCACAAACACCTGGGGCCCTTGACTCCAAGTTTAACAAACAGTATCCCACTGGCAATCCTTTTTCCCCTTATATTCAGGGGGTTACAAGGGGAAGATAAATTTGGTAACAGCATCTTTAGACTTTTATTTCAATGGCTATGTGGATTCCAATTTCCATTCTGTTAGTGCCAAACAATGCCAAAAGTGCCACTGATGATATCTTACTTCAATCTCCTCTGTGTTATATCTGTTGTCTTTTCTTTCCATTACTGGGACCTTTAAATGCTCTTTCTATAAACAAATTAAAAGGCCATTTGTGCCTTTGGCATCAAATCTAATAATAAAGTTTGCTTTTACACCTCTCTGTGGTACCATATATAGCGCTGCAAAAAAAACCACACACACAGCTCTGAATGCTGATGAAAGTTTAATTTAAACTTTTTTGTCCCTGAGAGCTTACAATAGCAACACTATAAACTTGACCCAGTGCATTTTCTGATGGAAAAAATGACCACCAAGGGGTTTACACTAGTCCGACAACCCATCAAGCCAATAACTAGCTGGGCCATGTGTTACTTCTTAAAGAGGGCCCTCAAAATTAAAAATGATTGTTTAAAAACAAGCAACCTGTCTCCACATCCAATTCTTTATGTACAGTAAGTCTTTCACTCTTTATCTTGTAGAGCTGTTTGCTACTCAGTTATGTGAATAAATGAAAGGTTAAGAGCTATACTCTACCTTAGAGTGAAAAGAGTGTTGGACTTGAAAGCAGGAAACCTGGGTTGCAATCTCAGCTTTGATAGTCACTAGTTGTGTGATGATAAAAAAAATTGCTCTACCTTCCTACCTCAGTTTCCCCATCTGTAAAATAGGCATAATAACACTGACACTTCCTACCCCATGAGGTTGTCGTGAGGAAAATGCCTTAGAAGTCTTAAATCACCATAGCAATAGGAGATATTATTATTATTAATATCAATAAAGAGGAAAATGATGAGTAGATCAATGAGCATATGGATCATAGGCAGGACCTAGATGGTCTCTGGTGTTCCCTTCAGTCCAGAACATATACTGGCTGTATATGATTGTGCTCAAGTCACTTTACTCCTCAGTACCCACCAGGCAACTCTCTTGGGATTATAAATTGAAAAACCAAAAAAATCACAGCTTCAGTCAAATACACACATACATATCCTACACATGTGTGCATATGTACACATATAAAGGGGGGACGTGATTGGTGCAGGGAACTACACTGGCATAGTTCAATATTTGCTCTGCAACCTAAAAGTCTTGGGAAAGTTGCCTTGGGCAGTGAGAGATTAGGAGACTTACCCAAGGTCACCCAGTCAGTGTATGTCTGAGGCTGGGCATATTTCTTAGGCAACAAGGTTGTTTTCTTAATCTAATGTCGTTTCTTATCATATAAATAAGTTGCTGCTGAAACCACCTTCATGCAGTTGATTGTTGGCATTTTATATCAGTCAGGAAGCTCTGTATCAACACCCTTCCCTTGGCCCCTCAGTTCATACGTTTGCTTAATGTGGCTAGGTTCTGGCTTGCATTTTCAGAGGGTGTGAAATTTGCTGTTGACAGGGTGTAACCTCAGTATGAGTCCTGGCTTTCAAATGACCAGGCTGTGCCTGTCATGTGCCTGCTCCTTTAGGAAAACCCAGGAGACTTCAAATAGCATGGTGTTAAATCCCTAAAGAAGCCATCCAGAGTGATTTAATGCTGCTTCCTGAAACTGAGTCATCTCGTCTCCCACACTGTCCCTTTTTGTCCCAGAGCATAACAGAAGATTTTTCCTCTGAAACATGACTCAAAAATCAATCTTCTTCCAAGATGGTTCATAAACAATATCACCTCCACCCAATATCAGTTGAATGCTAAGTAGGGGCAACTAAGTGGTGCAGTGGATAGAGTGTTGAATGTGGACTCAGGAAGATGAAATCCTGCCTGAGAACCTTACTAGCTGAGTGTCCCTGGGCAAATCATTTACTCTCTTTGCCTCAGTTTCCTCCTCTGCAAAAATGGGGCTAACCCTGCTTAATAAGGCTGTTGTGAGGATCAAATGGGATAACGTGAAGTATTTTGTAAACCTTAAAGCACTATATACATGCTACTTAACAATAAAAACGTTTGAGAATATCAGTTCTTTGGGGGACCATGTATTAATAAATACATTTTGTATTTTTAACACAGCTTTGTGTTTCTTCCCTTCCTTTCCACATAATAGGTTCTTAATAAATGTTTGATGAAAGTTGGAGAAAGTGGAAGGGGTGGGGAGAAACTAAGGTCGAATATTTCCATGACATCAGTGAAGGCATTATTGGGGGAAAATGGGGTTACAGACTATAGTTTAGACATAGAGTCCTTACCATAATATCATTTCACCATTAGCATTAATGTCGTGATTGATTAGAACTTTTTTCATTGCGACATAGATACACACACACACACACATATACTCCCCAATTACATGTTAAAACAATTTAAAAACTCTTTTTAAAGTTTTGAGATCCAAATTCTTTCCCTCCTTCCCTCCCTCCCCTCCTTTTGCCTTTTTTGAAAAACTTCGCATTTATGTACTGCTTTATAGTTTTTCCCCCCACATAACCCGTGAGGTAGGTAAAATTTGATTATCCCCATTTAACAGATAAGGGTACTGAGGTTCAGAGAAGACACAGGCATGGATCTCATGCAATTTCATGTATCAAGGTCTGTGCTAATAGAATCCATGACTCTGCTCTAGGAAGGGGGTTCCAACAATGAGGAAGATGAGAATGATGAAGACCAGAGCCCAGCAAGCTTGTAGACACAGAGGCTGATAGGTGGCTGCCTCCTCTCCCAGCAGCAAAGTTCACTTTAACAGATTAGGGCTTTTCCAAGGGCTGAAGGGCCTTGGGAAAACAAGAGTTAATAGCAGTGAGGGATAAAGGAGCATCAGATGCCTTGGGCCTTTCAGTATCAGCCTGCTCGCAGGGGACTCTCCCTAGGGCTTTTGACAAGCCCCTGGCTCAAGTCTGCCTTTCCTGACTCATCTGTCTGACCCAGATGACTGAATATCAACCTCTATGAACCATCATGATTCCTGACTTCCTGAGGAAGTTTCATGCCGTCCACTTGCTACACCTAGTGAGTTCTCTGCCTGCTGACTGGGATCATGGTAGCCCATCTAGAGAGAGAGGATCATGGCATTTCATGAATGTATATTTTATTTCTTCCGAAGAGATTTCATGTGCCTTAAAGGAGAGGCTAGAGGCAGTGCACTACAATGGATAGTGCGCTGGCCTTTGAGCCATGAAGATTTGAGTTCAAGTTCTGACTTTGATGTTTCCTAAGAACCATCAGGATGTTTCTGTGCCTCGTGCCTCTAAGGCTGTAGTTAACTGGTCTGCATGAGTGACGGGATTTCAACATGAGGATTTCCTTCCCCTGAGGAAACCAAGTGTGGGACCATGTCTTCCGTTTCACTTTTGTGCCACAGTATATCCATAGTAGGCACTTAATAAATATTTTTTTTAAAAACTAGCTCAGTGTGATTATATGGTCTATATCAGGTATATTGCAAAGCAAGTTACCGCATTTTCAATAATCATCTACCACATTTAGGTAAAGTGTTATAGCAAGCTTATTAAAAACTTAAAAACAAAAACAAAAAACCTCCTAGCACCAAATTTTAAAGATGGAAATACATTCATGTGGATTCTGTAAAAGTCTCTCTTGTTCTCCTTCTTTCTTATCTCCCAAGGCCCAGTTGGTAATTCTTACAGATTTAACTTGTATTTCCATAAAGATAACATAGGTCAGAGCCAAGATGGTGGAGTAAAAGCAGTGACTTGCTTGAGCTCTCCCTCAAATCCCTCCAAATACCTGTAAAAATGGCTCTAAACAAATTCTAAAGCATAAAGATAACACAAAACTGTATTTTCAGAGCCCCCCAATTTCCTTTGGTCCAGTCCACATGTCAGTTTGAGGGATCCATGATTTCAGTGGTATACCTGCTCCCTTCAGTGATAAAGACCGCAATCCCTACCTTTTAATCTCATGAGGTTATCGTTGGTGTCCTTCCATAAATCCTTCGTTGAGATTCCATTCATCATGTCATAGACCTGATTTTCCTTCTTTGGTGTACGTGGGAATACCAGCATAACAAGCAGTCATTCTGCATGTTGTTGCTCAAGACCAGCTCATTCCCTAGGTTACGTAAATCCTCACCAATCCCTCTTACATAATTTCTCATGCTTAAGACTCCAGCTGTGTGACCCTTGGCAAGTCGCCAAACCTGTCTCAGCCTCGTTTTCCTTATCTATAAAATAAGGGGGTTAGACTGCATGGCCTAGTTGGTCCCTTTCAGCTCTGCGTCTTTGATCTGAGCATCCTGAATCATCATCGGGAACGTATTTGTTGTTGTTCAGTCACGTCTCACTCTTTGTGTTCCCCTATGGGGTTTCCATGGCAAAGACACTAGAGTGATTTGCCATTTTATTCTTTAGAGGATTAAGGCAAACAAAAGTTGAGTGACTTGCCCAGGGTCACACAGCTAGGAGCTCTGAGGCTGGATTTGAACTCACATCTTCCTGCCTCCAGTCCCAAAGCTCTACCCACTGAGCTACAGCTGCCACTAACATATTTACCTGCCTCCATCAATTAATTAAGTAATCAATCAAGTATTTGCTATGTGCCAAGCACCATGATAAGTACTCAGGAGGCAAAAAAAAAAAAGGCAAAAATAGTCTTCCTTTAAGGAACTTACATTCTAAGACAATATATAAATAATTAGGTAAATATGAGATACATACAGAATAGATGGAAAGTACCTAAGAGGGGAAGGCTATAATAATGGGCAGGGGAAGGGAAGAAAGAGAAAAATCCATGGGAAAGACCTTCTGCAGAAAGTGGCAGCATATTGTACCAAGCCTGGGATTCTAAAAGATGTGAGGAGGGAGAAAATTCCATGCGTGAAGTACAGACAGTCATGGCAAAGAAGTATCACAAATACAATAGAGATAGCGACAGCACCTACCTCACGGGGTTGCTGGGGGGCAGGGTAGAAAAAAAGAGGAGGAAATAAATTTTCCTGATAACATTATTGTATATTTTAAAAGAATAGCAAGTTGTAAATAATAAATTTGGAGTTTCACGTGCGATCATCTTTTTATTATTATACTATGTTATGGAAATGCTTGTTTTGTTCCACAAATTAAAAATAAAATAAATAAATGTGGGATATCCTATAAATAAATGAGATATCCTTTGTAAAGTGCTTAGTGTGGAGTAAGTGCCATATAAATACTCATTCCCTTCCCCGGCCCATGAAGGTCACCACAGGATCAAAAGAATGTCAGAGACAAATGAGATAATGTATGTACCATACCCCAAAACCTTAAAGCACTATCTGAGTGTGAGCTATTATTACTAGGAATCAGTGTGACCCATCACCATTTCTAACAACTCATATTTACATAATCCTGTGAGGTTTTCACAATGCATCTCCCTTGGAATCCCTCTGTAAGTTAGAGAATATAAATATTATTATTTTCTCTATTTTACAGATGACAAAAATGATTTCTTATGGTCAGATACCTGCTGAGGATAGGATACAGAATTCTAACCCAGATCTCTTGCTTCCAGGTCTAAGATCTCATTATGCTGTTCAGCCTGTTGCTAAAACCAATCAACAAAAACCAATTCAAGTATCCGCAGCACTAAGAGTTTATTTAGGAATATCATCTTTCTGTGTCTGGTGGATCAAAACCCCATACAAAGAAAGTCAAAATAATGTAAACACTTTGCTGGTTAATTTATGTATTTGTTCAGTGTTGATTTGTCTCTGTGTTAGGTTAACCTGGAGAAGAAATGTTTTATTCATCAGAGAAGCTCATTGCTGCAGGGTTTTTGACAAACCAGAAAGAAAGAGCTGGGTGTTCTGTTTGTAGCTATGTCAACCTGTGCCAATAAACATTTTTCTTTCCTGTCCAAGACAAAGCCGTTCCCCTAACATGAGTTGTGTGACCCCAAACCCATTGCACACACTAGAGCCTGAGGGGTGAATACAGGATTCACTCGTTGGCAGTTTCAATCCTCAACTGGAAGATGGAGGCTCTTCCTGGGAACCAGTTTCCTAGAAATGGGATGATATTTTTGACACACAACTGAAAAGAATACAAAGTGAGAAACAGATGCCCCATTATTCTCCAGCTTAGACTAAGGAAAAACCATGCTGACTCTTGAAACGAGGCATTGTTATTAAATAGGAATATTCCTCCAATGTTTAGAAGTTGATTTTCAAGATAAGCTAAGTCTGTTCCAAAAATGCCTTCCTAACCCATGTACACACCCTGTATTATTAAAGTGAAGGGCCTGAAATGAAATCACATTGATTTTTCACCAGCTAATTTTTTTTTAGCTCTTTAGGCAGCTATGTGGCTCAGCGGATAGAGAGCTGGACCTAGAGTTGGAAGGGAGCTCACTGGTCTCTTAGTCTAGCCTATCCCTTCCAAAAAATCCCCTTTACAACATACCCAGAAAGTGCCCATCCAGTTTTTGTTAGGCCTAACAAGGAGGGGGAGCTCAGTGCCATTGTACTTTGGGATATCTCTAATGGTTAAGAAGGTATCCCTGCTATCAAGCCAAAATTTGTCTACCCATCACTTCTGGTTCTGCCCTCTGGAGCTAAGCAGAGTCAATTCAGTCCTTCATTCCAGTGGGACAGCCTTTCAAATACTTGAAGTCAGCCATCATGGTCTCAAGTCATTCCTTCTCCAAGATAAACATTCCTACCTCTTTCAGCAGATCCTCACCTATTAAGAACTCAAGTGATCACGGCATCATTGTTTGAAAGCTGAAAGATCCCTTATGGTCTTCTAATCCAGATTCCTTAGTCTACACCTGAGAGAAGTGGAGCAACATAGTTCCAAGGAAAAAGCAAAGACCCGCAGCATTCAGAACTTCTCTGTCACTACTCATGGGTTCCCTTATGTACTTTTCTAAGTACATAACTGGGCAACTCCTTTATAACCAAAACTCAGAATGCAATGAAAACCAGCTTCTTTATCTGGACACAAAAACCATTGCAAAAGTACATTCAGCTAATAAACAATGTAAGGGTAAGTAGTGGCAGTTTGCCAGGCAGCAGCAATGAAGCAGGGGTAAAGGAGAAAGAGGAGAGGGGATAAATTCACCAGACACCAGTAAAGGTACAGTTAGAGAAAACAGCAACATTTTGTCTGGCAGATTCCTCTTTTTAAGGGGATGAGGTTCCAACTGCTCATGATTATAATTCAGTTCAGTGTGGCAGTCATTTTGTTTGCAATCAGCAGGCTCCTGTCCCTGGCATACATCTGCATCCCTTGGGCTCCTCTGCCCTCTGTGAGGTTCCAAAGTTCCTAGGCTTCCCCATCTAGGCATACTTTCTGCTCCTCACCCTCCTTTCACTCCTCTTTCCACCTGGAGAAGAAGAAATACATTTCCCATCAGATTTGTTTTTTCAAATAAGAGTCTTGATAGTCATCATCTGATAGTCTTGAGCTTCTGGAGGAGCAGATAAGGACTGCCCTACCTGCTGCTGATGGCTTTTCAGAACCAATGAAACCTCTCATTTGCTGAGGGCTGTCCTGTCTTTTCAAGGTGTTAAGATGATAGTACCAGGTCAGAGAGCCTTTCCTGGGATGAGATAATTGCTACAGGAGTCAATTATGAATGATCTGCTATGAAACCATTCAATTGAGTTCAACAAAGATTTATTAAGCACCTACCACAAACCTATATTGAAGTTTCTCTCTCTCTCTCTCTCTCTCTCTCTCTCTCTCTCTCTCTCTCTCTCTGTCTGTCCCTCCCTCTCCTTTGTCTCTCTGTTTCTCTTTTTTCTGTCTCTCCATCTCTGTGTAGCTGTCTTTCTCTCACTCTATCTCTATCTATCCGTCTTCTCTCTCTCTCTCTTTTTTCTGTCTCTGTCTCTATCTCTGTCTCTCTGTTTCTCTTTTTCTTTCTGTCTGTTTCTCTGTCTCTTTCTCATTCTCTCTGATTCTTTTCCTCTGTCTCTCTTACATGTTAGACAAGCTTGACTGTCTCTTTGTCTCTCTCTCTATCCCCCCGTCTGTCTCTCTGTCTTTGTCTCTTTCCACAAAGTGGAGAGGGAGCTTCACTTACTGCAGCCTATGCCTGCCTAAGACTGTAACCCTGGGGCAGTTCCTTATTGATTTGTGTTTTTCTAAGCCCTCCATAGATTAATTCATCCCCAGTCCAATATATACCTGAAATCTCCCCCACCCACTTTTTTTTGTTAGAGCATCATAGCCTGGTAGCTTTGAGCTGATATACCATTGCTTGTTCTTCTCTTTGAACCAACATATTCATTTATGCCTCCATTGCTTGCCAATAGCTTGCGTAAGTAAGCATTACAGCAAAATGAAATCTGGTTTTGCAGTTCGTTAGCTTAGGCCTATGATATAACTGCTGGTGTTACAAATTATGTCAGTTTTCATCAGCTTGAGGTTCATAAATGCCACATGAAATGACTAGTCTTTTCATACATAGCTGCGTCAGTAAATAGTTGGCGTGAATGGTTTCTCCCCCTTACCCCAATCTGTGAGTTTTGAAGACACTCCCCTGAACCAGCAAGGATTTCTTTCTGGCCCAAATATCCATGTTGTTCCATATTTTCACTTACACACATCTGACTTCTTGAGAAAATATACACTGGAAGGGAGTTCTATTCTTAGAAGGCTGCATATTAGCATTAATGGGACTTGTCTACAGAGACGTCCTGTGTAAGGGCAGAATGAATGGATTCTTTGTTTGGGAAAAAAGAAAATGAATATTTTTTCAGTATTACATTAGCCTCATGGTCACATTAATAACCATGCAAAATTTCACAAACAAAAGGTATATATTATATGAGTTATGATATTTGGGATAATTTTTTAAATGATAAATTTTATAAATAACCGTCTGTATACAGTTTTTTCCTTTCCTTCCCTAAATTCCATTTGGCCTCTGTTCATGTGGTCTAGACCCCAACAACCCAATAATTACTCTGATGTTCAGTGTTCTATAGTCCTTGTAGTCAACGATTCATTTTTTTTCTTGAAGTAAATATCACCCCCCAAAACAACTTAAGAATGGAGGATGCTGTCTTAAAGCTGATTCCTAGGACAGCTTTCTAAATTATAAATAGCTATTGGTCTCTAAAGGGAGTGTGGTGACAGAGATGGAAGGCAATTTAAATACCACCATGGAAAATATTAATTGCTATTAAATTAATGTCATATGGTTAGAGATAATCCACTTCAGGGTGGATTTTGCACCAATCTCAGAAATAGGTGTTGCTATGAGTCCAAGAATTTGTTTTTTTGTTACTATTTTGATCATTGCATTTCAATATAATTGCTTTTTTTTGTAATTCTAATATATTTTGGTTTATGCGTTTAAAAACATTCTGAGAAGGGATTCACCAAAGGGGTCCTTGATGCAAAAAAGTTTAGGGACCCATGTGTTGGAGCACTTGCTATTCATAGATTGAGAGCCAAAAGGGCCCTCAGAGGTCATCTGGTCCAACCCCTGGTTGCTTGGTCATACTTCAATATTATAAGGGAAGCAGCCATATGTTGTGGCGTAGTAGACTGAGTGTCAGACTTAAAAGGAGGATGATGTGAAAACCTTAACGTGAAGTAAAAAAGGAGAGTTGTTAAGGCAAAGCGTGAACCTCACCTCTTCCAGGAAACTTTTGAGTAGACCAGCCCTCATTTGTCTCTTATTTCCCTGGTTTTCTTCAAGACTCTTGCTTCTCCTTCTGCAAGAGGCCTTTCTTGGTCCCCTCCCCACTTCACTGTTACTTCCTTCATATTTTATTATTTAATTGGTGATTCTCCTATTAGGTTGTAAGCTCCCTGAGGGCAAGAACAGGTTTTTCTTTTCTTGGTATCCCCAGTACTTAGCTCAGTGCCTGACACAGTAACAGCAAAATAAATGCTTGTTGACTGACTGACTGACTTAGTGTGTATGGATTGGACCATTCAAGTTAAAACTCAATACATTGTTCCCCAACGGGTTTCTTTGTGTATAATTGTCTCCCTGACAATATCAAAAGTTCTTTGAGGACAAGGGCCAAAATCATTCTATATTTTTATATTTCAAATAGTGCTAAGTGCAGAGTAAGGACTCGATTAATACTAATTAACTTAATAAGGTCCTTAATTATAATAGCATGTATATAGTGCTTTAAGGGGCAGCTAGGTGGCTCACTGGATAGAGTGCTGGACCTGGAATCAAGAGTACCTGAGACCAAATCTGGCCTTACATGCTTCCTAGCTTTGTGACCTGGCAAGTCAATTAGTCCTATTTGCCTCAGTTTCCTCACGTCTAAAATGAGCTAGAGAAGGAAATGGCAAATCACTCCAGTATCTCTGCTAAGAAAACCCCAGATGGGGTCACGGAGAGTGAGACGTGACTGAAATGACTGGACAACAACAACAAAAGTGCTTTAAGATTTACCAAGAATTTTTTTTCCCAACAACCCTGCAAGGTAAGTGGCATGAGAATTATTATCCCCGTTTTACAGATAAGCAAAGTGAAGTTCATAGTCACAGAATGAATGAGGTGTTTGAGGCAAGATTCAAAACCCAGGCAACCTGACCAGTCCACAGCTTCTCTTACTGCTACTATACACCATCTCAACAAAAATTATCAGTCTGATGAAGGGGCCTGGGCTTCTTCCACAAGTAGGTGTCTTGGAAGTAAAATAATGAAACCAAATCTCTTATCTCAGGTTAAGTCCATACAAGCGAAGTGTAATTGGTCAGGTTTGGCAGAGGTGGACTGAACAGCTAGGGATTCTTTTCTCGCTGTCCCTTCTTACTCCCCAGCAGTGTTGCTATCTTGTGCTTGGGTTTTTTGCTTGTTTGTTTTAAATTTCTAGCCTCAATAGATAGAAATACAACTGTACCTTTCTGCAGGTTGAGCTCCCTTCTCCCAATATTCTTTATGATACTGCTTTTTGGAATCCCTAAGTCCCTTGAAGAATCATATCAAGACCACCGCCTACCAAAAAAAAGGCGAGGTTTAAGAAAAGCCTAGGCTGATAAGGCATCAATATGCTTTTTTATTAATTCATTTTAAACTTAAGTACACAATAAAAAAATAAAAAGAAATATATTATAAACTTCAATGCTAAAATTTAAATACAAAATGAGAAATGGAAAAAAAAAGCATTGTCATGTGCACAGCAGAATGTAAGAGTGGATTCAAAACATGCAGCAATAAATTTCCGGTTTAAGAAAGCCTGTATAATACTACACATTGTGTTCAGAGCTGTCCATTTTTTCTTTGCTTCCTTGTAAGTCTTGTTCTCTGCCATGCACTTTTTACTTTGTTCTTTTTCCCCCCTTTCTCCCTCCCCTCCCCCAAGAAGGCTACAATTAATCATGGATATATTTATATCAGTAAGCTTTTAAGTGGATATACAGAAGACCTTTTCTGATACCCTCAGTTATTCAAGGTTCCTCCTCCCGCCTTCCCTCTTGCCCTCCCTCCTAGTTTGTCTACATGTTGATTACCCCCAGTAAAGTGTTAGCTCCTTGAGGGCAGGGAATATGTTGTTATGTTTCTGTATCTCTAGCCTAGGGTCTGGCACCGAGTAGATACCTAATAGATAAATGCCAGGTGAATTAATGCATGTTGTAACCTTTCATTTATCCTGGGTTTCAGGAAGTTGCCCTCCCTCAGACATCTAACTCTATTTACTGATGGGCTAGATGGCAAGGCTGGGATGCCTGTTAATGAACTGGATTTATACCTTAGTCTCCAGAAAGATGATATCGACTTCCAAGTATACTGATGCCTTCTCAGCCCAGGCTTTTCTTAAACCCTTTGCCTTTTTGTGGTAAGTAGCATGCTGGTGTGCTCTCTCATTGGCTGGTGTGCCTATCATTGATCGTTCAGTTCAGGTTTCAAAAACCCATGGATGACCTGTTTCAGAGAAGCCCTATTTTAAGTGGTTCAGAACTGAAATAAGGCTCCTTCTAAATGGTCACCTTGTAGTCAAATGCAAATCTGAAAAAAAAAAAACCAGCTCCTGCAACAAGGAAAGACTCTATTTGTGGGGAGCATTAAAGAAGTTTACATTTCAGTTTTGGAGAAGTCAACCTTTTCCTTATGAATGTTCGTGCTTAGTATGTAGAGAAACATAATGAAGCAGTAGAAAGGATGCTACATCTAGAGGTGGCCACTTAGCCATCTGTGACCTTGGGCAACTCATTTAATCCACCTGAGCCTCAGTTTCCTCTTCTGTAAAATGAGGGAGTTAAACTCAATGACCTTTGAAGTACCTTCTAGCTCTCAATCTATACTCTTGACTGTCCTTGTCTTATAGATACTATCTGTATAGACTTTGTACACATTTCCAGAAGAGATATCGGTTCTGCTCACCAAAAAGGGTAAATACTTAGATTTTTTGCCACAGATATTGAATATGAGGCCACATGGGAATAATAATGATAATCATAATAACTGTCATTTCTATGGCATTTTAAGGTTTACAATAACAACTATTGCAGGTAGTCAACAGTTTCAACTTTTACTACCAGGTACGTTGCTGGAAACTAAGAATCCAAAAATGAATAGGCTGTTCCTGCCCTTTAAGAAATAAGGAGATAAGACTTGAGAAGTGAGAGTGAAAGTAGTATTGCCTGCATTTTCGTGATTAGGGTCGGAAGCTGATGTGACTTGCCCATAGCCACATGATTAGCAAGGAGTCTGGGATACAAACTGAAGTCTTCAGATTTGAAGTGGGATGCTGTTTCCATTCTAACAAACTGCCTTGCTTCTGTAGGTGATTATTAAAGAGGTCTCTTCTTATTCCTATATGTATTTGGGGAGGAGGCTGTTGGGGAGGGAAGAATTGAATCAAAATGTCACAAGATGAAGAGTAAGAATACCTAAGTTCAATTCTCCAGCCAACATTTCCCAGCTATGTGATTTTTAGGCAAGTGCTTACCTTTCAGAATCTTAGTTTTTTTCATCTGGAAAATGGGAAAAATAATAATACTTGCACTTTATATAAGTTTTAAATTCCCGTGTAAATCTGAACAATTTTTATCTGAATTTATCAGGATCAGATGATCATAGATTTAGGGTTGAAAGAGACCTTAGAAGCCAATCCTCTCAAATGATAGATGCAGGTAACCAAGACCCAGAGGAATTAAGGGACAACTAGAATTTGAATCCAGAATTTTCAATCTGCTTTTTCCACTGCATCAGGCTACTGCCTCTTTAGATGTTTTTTAATGAAAAGTAACAACTAAGGCATTCATAAAGATGTGTGTTTTTTTTTAAAGGCCAAAGGCAAGCCAGAAATCTTCCAAGGCTGCTTTTTTTTTAACACAATGAACTTAACTGATCCTACAATAGCATTTCCAACACACTGAGTTCTGAATAAATGAACCTCATAAATAGAGGGTGAAAAAAGACCAGAAACTTAGTTCAAACTATTAATTTGCATGGTACTTGGTGAGCATTTTTAATAAGAATTCTGACTCCAATTGGAATCATTTATTATAAGCAATAGAAAAATAATTTATTACCTTACTGATTTATGATTTATATATATAATTAAAAAATTATTTGAGGAGGCATGCAAAATTACCATACAGGCAACAAGACAAAAAATAAGGGCAGAATAAGCATCATTTAAAAAGAGATATTAAGTGGGTGTAATGGCAACCTGAGATGAGTTAATTCCTATAGGGAAATAAACATTTTTAAGCACCTACTGTGTGCCAGGCACTACATTAAATGCTCTACAAATATTATCTCATTTGACTCTCACAACAGACCTGGAAGGTAGGTGCTATTATGATCCCATTTTGAATTTGAGGAAACTGAGGCAGACTTACTTAAAGTCACACAGCTTTTACTCAAGTCTCAATGCTCCATTCACTGTGGCACCTAGCTGCCTTTAGGTTGAGCACTGAATGATTAACCACTACAGTTGTAATCAAGCACATTAGTGAAGCTGCTTTTTAGCAAATCATTTTAGCCATTCTCTTCATTAAGAAAGTTAGAGAAATATGCAAAGATCACTGCTCTCTCATATTTGTTTTCTAGGTTCATAGTTCTTTCTGTGGCACCTTCTGCCTCCTTTACTAACTCAGGAGTGAACTGTTTTTATTTTCTGTCTTTCCTTCAGAAGTTCAAATATTTCTCCTCCCTGCCCCTTCTTCTTCTCCTTTTTTCTAGATGATCTAGATTAACTTTCTACTCATTCCAAATGCCCCAATATATCAGCCAGGCATGCCAATATATGTGAAAAAGGTAAGAATATGGAAATTCAAATAAATCAGAGTCATTCCTCAGTTTTTTTCTAGGACAACTGGGAACCTATTTTTTGCAATGACATGTCATCTTTTCTAAATGTTACAACCATCTAAGAAACTATTTCTGATGTACCCATCTCTACCATAACATAGCTCATAGGTCTGAGAATAGAAAGAGAAAGAAAATGCCATTCAACTTAGTCATTTTACTTCTTGTTATTTGATTTGGTAAAAAGTTTGGGAGAGAAGAGTCTGAGACAAATGGTTAACATGAAGAGTTTCAATTGGTTGATTTCATACCCCCATCCTCCTGGGTAGATAAAATCAGGAGTTAGTTTTATCTAGGAGAAAAATCAGTGATGTGTATATAAACACTTAGGGCAAGATTTGGATCAATGTGCAAATCATAACTTATAAATATCATATTGATATATATATATATGTAGATATTGGAAGTAAGACAAATTTTCCTTTGAGAAAATTGGGCATATATGTCTTTGTGGCCTGGCATGTTGTCCCTTATATTCAAAGGTGCCATGTGCTAAAGTTATGGTAAAGTCCTCTTTCTTCGTGTGGGGAATTTTTTGGTATCATTATCCATTTTAACTTTTATATCCTTTAGAATTTTTTTCACTTTTCTTGAAAGTTGTAGCCTTTATAAACACTTTTCAATATTCTAAGTTTACAGTAAAATGGCACCTTTCCACAAACACCAATGTTGTAATAAGTGTTAACCTCTTGGGGAAGTAACTGATCATTTCCTGGGAACATCGAACTTGGCAAATACATTTTTGCTCAATATAACTTTGGGGGTCCCGCCTGCTTTTTAGTAAATACTGTAGAATATTTGTGCAATAGATTACAGCCTAGGCCTTAGAGAAATAATAATAAAAATGATGATGATGATGATGAGCATTTACACAATGCTTTAAGGTTAGCAAAGTACCTTACATATGTTATCTCAATTGCCCTGCCCTGCCTCCAGGCATATGTAGTGGAGGCTTTCTTCCTACATCAGAGTTGTCTTCTGACTGTTTCCTGTTGACTTATTTTGTGATGATGAAAGGCCTTTTAATTAGCCACTGAGCTAGAACTTAGTACGCATTCGGACCTTTTTTTAAATGCCAGGCCATAAGCAACAGAATTCATATTTCTATATTCCTCCTGTATTATCCATGAAGAATAGCTATACTAAATTAAGTCAAAGAAAGTGGAGAACTACCAAACATCTAATGAATTTAAACCAACCAAAAAAAAAAAAGTCCACTAAGGCATCTGAATGATTAAGATATAGGATCTATTTTACACAGTCAAGCTATGCAGCTAATCACCAACTTTCCCATTTCACTATGGCCATGCCTATAAAGAAACCAGGGAAACAATTATAAAATTAAAACTCGATTTGATGGACATGACATATTCACATTTCTTTGTTGACAGTGTTCATGGAGCTAATGAGTCTAAAGAGGATGGAAAAGTAGAATTGAACATCTTTACTTCATATCAACAAAGAATGGGGAAGGTATTGAAAAGGAAACAAGAAAAAGGCATTGAAAGAATGCATATCTCAGGATTTAAAAAAAGCAATAAAGTATGAGGGGATGAAGGCAGTCTGTAGGGCAACTTGAGAGGAGGTAGTACTCAGAAAGTAGAAACTTAATTTTGGAAAGTATAATAGACAGAGCACTGAATTTAATATCCTTGTTTCTAATCTCAGGTCTGCTACTTATTACCTGTGTGATCTTGAGGCAGTCTTTTTACCTCTCTAGGTCTCAATTTTCTCATCTGTAAAATGGCAAGTGTTAGAGTAAATGTCTCTAGGGTGCCTTCTAGTTCTGAATTTATGATCCTATTTTTAGGTACAATAGCTAACTCCACCAAGCTAAAGTAGTTCTTGGTGTCTTCCTCTGCCCACACTTTTCCAATATTATTTTGTTTTAATTTTTATTATTTTTGAGTGCACCCTGATAATTCAGACTTTAAATATAGCCTCTGCACTCTTCAGGAGCTGACTACCAGTGATTAGTCATTTCCAAGTCCTATCTAGGAATTCTGTCCTGCTAGCAGAATAAAATCAAATCTGGATAAAAACAAAGCCATGACTTTGGAAGAATGTGGGGATGTCTTTCATGCTGAGATGAAAAGAAAATCTAGAGAACCTGATTATAGAAGATGAAGAGAAATGAGAGAGAGAGAACGTTAGTCAAGTCGAGATCAAGTCCTCTTTCAAAAACTTCCTCTCGGGGCTAATCTCAACCACATCACTTAGTTCTACATCACTTCAACTGGTGCAGACACCTAGTGATGCAAATTTGAGTTAAGTCATTCCAACTCTCTGGGTCTGTTTCCTCATCTGTAAAATGAGAGGGTTTGTGTTAGATTAGTCAGATTAGTCCAGATGCTCTAGACAGTGTAGATAATGAACCAATTTTCTTCTAGCTTTGAGCTATATAACTACTATATATATATATATATACACATATATATGCACACACATATATACACACACATATACATATATATACACACATACATGTATCTATGTGTGTGTGAATATATATATATATGCATATATATATATATGCATATATATATATATATATATACTCTATAACTATGATCTATAGTTCTGTGTTGCATTTGTTGGTGCAAGACTTTGTAAGTGTTCTCATGCCAACTTATGTTGATTTTGTTTCCCTAGTTACAACCTTATTGGAGATAGTTAGGGTTTTTAGGTCTCTACCTCACCTGCCGTACAATGTAACAAACCAAGGAAAACGTCAGTTCCAGGAGGGTGGAAGATCAAAGAGGAAGTGAGTAAAGAGCCTGATTACGCGTGAATTTACATAAGCCTACACTTACATAGCAATCAGCCAAGAATTTTATGCTGGTTGTTTCATTTTTGGTTTTGTATTCTCAGCATCTAGCGCAATGCCTGACTCTGCTACTCAGGATAGAGCACCTAGTTTCTAGCAGGTGCTTGATTGATAGTAAAATCCCAGAAATAATTATGGGATCCATAAAAAAGTAAGTACATCCATTCTGGATATCAGTTTATAATTACATAAGAAAAATGACTAAATTGTCCCTACCCTTCAACCCAGCAATCCCAGTCGTGGGCATATGCCCGAGGGATTTAAAATCAGAAACAAAAATTGAATATATACCAAAATATTCATAGTAGTCTTCTTTGAAAGGAAAAAATAGGAAAGAAAGCATGTGTCCATTGATTGTGGAATGGCTAAAAAAAACAACTATGGTATGTAAATGTGATGGGATATTACTGTTCACTAAGAAATGAGGAATGTGAGGAATTCAGAGACAAATGGGAAAATTTTTTATGAACTGATGCAGATTGAAACAAGCAGAGCCAAGAGAACAACATAATCAATGATCACAACATAAACAAAAAGAAAAGATTGTTATGAAGAATTAAAACTCTGAGAAATAGGAAAAAAACCAGCTAAAATGCTGGAGGAGAAATAATGAAATACACCACCTTCCTCATGGCAGAAAAGTGAGGACTCCTGGGACAGAATGTTGTATACATGATCAGACAAAGTTTCTATACCAAATGGTTTTGTTTAGTTGTCTTTCTTTGTCACAAAAGAGAATTCAGTCTTAGAGATAGGTGGAAAACAACTATGATATAAAAAAGAAAAAGCTTCAATGATGTATAATAAAAATAATGCAAGTAATGGGTGGAGGAGTGTACCTAAATTAAACCCATGCCTTTAAATGTCCCTCTGGGTTGTAGTCTGATTGTCAACAAAAGCCAGTGCTATTTGTAGCCAAAAATATAAAATTCTACAAGCAGCTTATAAATTACTGAGCAGATTCAAGCATGATTTTTCCTTTCCACATAACTTGATTATTAATGCTTTTAAAATTTTCTACCTTTTATTTTTTAGTTTATTAATGCTTTAAATTACAAAAAAAAAAATCGATGAAGACCAAAGTTTTGGAGAGTGTTGCTTTTTAGCTTTATCCTGAAGTAACTTCCTTTGAAGTGCTCTCAACCAGATGTCTCATCCTATGTGATAGTCACTCAGAGATAACTTTTCTTTCTGTCCATTAGTTAAAAGTGGTTTTTGTTTTCCTTCTTTCCCATGTTCTTAGTATCATTAGGTAATAACAGTAATCTCCAGTGGTAAATCAGGCTCTATTCTTCATATGCTATATAGTAAATATTTACACGGTAAACATATTTTTCCAAATTCTTTGAAGAATAATATGCTATAAAGAACAATTTTTTTTTCTGGAAAACAGACATTGAAACATATTTTCTACCTCTTAGTAGAAAGGTGGGGGACTACAGATGCAGAATGCTACATATGCTGTGGGCATTTTGTTGGCTGATTTTACTTAACTATTTTTCTTTCTCACAAGGGAAGATCTGAAGAGGGGGTAAGGGTGTGAAGCAGATCAGAAAATGCCTAGTATAAAAAACAAAAGACATCAATGCAAATTTGAAAATAATGATAATAAGATAATGTTTCCAATCTATCATCAGTAGGACATGAGTTTTCAGTAGTTAAGATAGTCTGGTCCAGTCTCATAGGCAAGTCATTGAACTTTTTGGGCCATCTATAAAATAATGAGACTGAACTAGGTGGTCTCTCAGCTCCTTTCCAGCTCAAAATCTATGATCTATGATCTTATATAAAATCAATGATATATATCTGTGGAATTCAAGGGAAACAATATATCCATTTGTAAGGTGATTATAATCTGAATGCAAAACATATAGATGTAGATGTTTATCCAATCAATGACGGTTCCTTTCACAAAATTTCAATATTGGGCTACAGGTAGAGCTGATGAAATTGTATATATGGGATCCAAGCAGCAAGAAACCTCCATGTTTTTGCTCATGCTTTTCCATATGCACAGAATGTCTTCCCTCCTCTTCTTTACCTTATTAATTTCTATCCACCCTTAAAAGCCCAATTCTAATACCATCTTCATAAAGCACTTCTCGATCAGTTTGGTCAATAAATCTCCCTCTTCAACTTTGCATTAAACACTTTCCTTTGTACTACTTTGAAGCACTTGTGTAATACTGAGTATGATAGTTACCTCCCCTCCCTAATACACACACATACTCACATATATGCACACACATATATACTCATTTATTAACACACATACACACACACCACACCCTAATTTTCAAGAGAAGAGAAACTCTGTCTAAACTTTTTATCTGCCCCAGCACCTAACATAGTGATCTGCATACAATAAGTGCTGAATAGCTGTTTGCTGGATTTAATTGTGGAAAAGGGAAAGCACCAGGACCAGAAGAAGGAAATAAGTGCTGCATGTTACTTTGACAATGTTTTCTTTGCTCCAATAGCATTTAAGCACCTTTAGGGCAGGCATTGCTTCATTTTTGTCTCTTTATGACCCATCCCTAAGATGGTGCTTTGCAGGAAGTAATTTAAAATATGTTCATAGAATTGAATTTTGTTTTAGCTCTTCTTTTAGCAGGGACATGAAATCTAGCAATAGGGGTTAACAAATCATTTATTTTTTTCTTTTTTTTTTCCTTTTTTTAGGCAATTGGGGTTAAGTGACTTGCCCAGGGTCACACAGCTAGTAAGTGTCAATCTTTTGGTCTCAGTCTGGATTTGAACTCAGGTCCTCCTGACTTCAGGGCCGGTGCTTTATCCACTGCGCCACCTAGCTACCCCCATTCACTTATTTCAGTTGCCTGTTTCTTTCAAATCTTTTTTCTTGTCAACCTATTTTACAATAATAACTGATGTGTATGTAGTACTCCAAGGTTGCACAACAGTTTACACACATTATCTCATTTGAGCTATACAACAACCTTGTGAGGTGAGTATTAGAGGTACTATTTATTTCCATTTTACAGATGAGAAAATCCCCAAGGCTTATGGAAATGGTAATTTAACCCGCAAGACAACTGGCGTCAGAGGTAGGCTTTGAATGAATGGAGTTGATATACCACACAAAATCTTCTACTTGAAACCTTTACTTCTTCAAATCCCTAACAATAAGGGCTATTCTAAAATGAAATGAGCTGCCTCATTGAAGGTATTCAAACAGAGGCCTGATGAGACCACTTATTACTGATGTTATAGAGGGGATTCTTGTTTAAGTACAGGATGGAATAGGTAAAAGAATTAATCAATGAAAAAACATTTATTAAATTCTTAGTATATGCTAGGTATTGCATTAAGCTCTGCAGAAACAATACAAGAAGATTGATAGTCCTTGTCCTCAGGGAGTTTACATTCTAATGGGGGAAGGTAACCCATATAAGGTGTGGGAGCCAGATACAAGAGTTTGATCTAGAAGCTCACAGAGTTGATGTATAGGACAGACTTTCCAGAAATCCAAATGAGTGGATCAACTCTCCCCAGGAACTAAGGACATGGATTCTGGAGGTCCAGGATTTAGAGGTCCAAGTCTGATGGGAAGGGGCAGGGCAGCAATAGCAGGACAGTGGAAAGGTGGTCGGGGTGGACAGCAGTACGGTTGAATGAGAAGGAAAGGTGAAATATGAATGGGACATGAGCTCCCTTTCAGCCCTGGGATTCTGTGCTTCTCTCTTGACCTATCCAAAAATCCATCCTCCAAGGCATAACTCAAGCTTGCCTCCTTCAAACAGCCTTCCTTGAATACTCCACACCTTATTGATCACCCTTACTTCAAAACTTATAATATTTCTCACAATCTAACTTGTTTTCCTTCAATATTTTTATGAATCCATCATTGTAGGGACTACCTAGAAATTACAACTCTCTCATACATTATTGTGTCTGCTTTTTGTCCACAGTTTCCATTACCTGACCCTAAGAGTAACTACTGATATCCCAGAAGTCTGTTGCTCTTTTGTTATCTTGGGATACCAATGTTCCACTTAGGATAATCAGTTTGATATTTTCTTTCTTGCTTTCTTTCTTTCTTCCTTCCTGCTTTCCTTTCTTTCTTTTTTTTTGCTACATGATTTGCCCATGTCCTTTCCCAGTCATATATATCCTCAATGTCTTATATTATTTCTCAAATACAAGTAATCAACTGTAATAGCATGCTGTACCCTGCTTGTCCCCCTTATGTGCCTTTCCATTGACTTTTGGGTTGGTTGTTATTTTAATACTTCTGATATCCTGGCATTGGATGATTCATAGCCATACAGCATTATCAAAAAGATATTTTTTAAAAAATATGGACTTATGCAGTAGTAGAAAGTTTGAGGTCACTGAAATAATTCCATAATTTGCAAAATCCAATCCATTCCAATTTCAGTATACTACACAATTATGTGCTCAGTTCATTATTTGAAACATTTATCCAAGATACACATATTGATGGACTAATTGGTCAGGCTGCTTATCCACCTGTCTACCACAATCTGGTTAATATGTATTTTTTCATCCAATTTGTTTTTCCAAAGTGAATGGCTAAACCAATCTCTTAATGCATTAATGTGTATTTCTCTAAAGAAGTTGTGTAGTGTTCTGAGGATAGGTGCAATTCATTTGCAATTCAATTCCTACAATTAGAAGCACTTGGAGAATCTTATTATCAGTAGAAAAATCCTTTTTTTTTAACCTAATGGGTTACATCATCCATGACACTGGCAAGTCACCAAAGGGTTAACATGTATCTCCATGCTTAGCACTTTGCTTGATGTCAATACTCAATGGGTCATTGAACTAAGTAAAGCGTCTTTATGGTCAAATTTGTCATGGAGTTATATGATTTTGATGATCATATGAGAGGTACCACCAAGTATTCAAATAGTTTCAATATATAATGAACAAAATACAATAGCATCTTATATTCTTTAAACCAGTCAGTTGTGTGTCCATAAAGATGTTGTCCACTATAGAGAATTGCCTGTGAAAGCCTGTCTGTATCTTTTTCATATTTTCATCAATGATACCCTTCATACACAGACAGACCATTTTAATATGGATTTAATAGAAAAGGGAAAGCAGATTATTGCTGAAGTCTTCTCCCTTTTGGGGGAGGTTGTAAAAGCACCATCTGGGAATCTTTTCCATTCTTTTGAAATCTTCACCTCTCAGGGATACTTTAAGAATCTTGAGATGTTTTGAAATATCTTGAGAACACAAAACATAAGCTGTTCTGCATTGTTGGCAAATATTTAATGTTTGTTAGCTTTGATTCCTCAAACTAGATTATATTTGAGAACATATCTTATGTCTTTTCTCTCTCACTCTCAGCACCTAGCACAGTGTTGAACACATAAATCATATTTGGTAAATACTTCCAGACTGGTTATAACTTTATATGTGGTTACTATTGTTGAATTCCTGATAGATTCCAAGACAGGAAGGAAGGAAGGAAGGAAGGAAGGAAGGAAGGAAGGAAGGAAGG
>NW_020945237.1:13676231-13681269 GCF_900497805.2 Vombatus ursinus | reverse complement strand
GGAAGGAAGGAAGGAAGGAAGGAAGGAAGGAAGGAAGGAAGGAAGGAGGGAAGGAAGGAAAAAAAGGGGTGGGAGGGAAGAGAAAAATCTTGCTATTAGGGCAAAAATCAGTAGCTGTGACTCTAATCAAGGAGCAAAAGGAGAAATGTCCTAAAGAGGTTAGACACCTGATGGAAAAATTTCCTGGAAGGTGGAATTAGAAAAAACAAACAAAAAGAAAAGGGTGGGCTTCTGGAGGAGACAATCTAGAATTAAGAATATTGTATTTGATCCAAATTTTCCTGAGAATTTTCTGGTGCCCATTTTCATCAGATCTATATATTGGCTCTAGTTCTCCTCTGGTGACCCTCCCTCCATTTTCCTGGTGCTTGTTGCCAACCCCTCCTCCTCTACCCCAGACACATACCCTCCACCCCAGGACTCTGAGCACTGTTTAGGCTGAATTTACACCTCCTGGTGTTGATCTATTGAACATTGCTCTTAAAAGAAAAATAATGTGGAAAGAAGATGGATTTTTCTAACTGCCAGCCCCAGCATTTAACAAGGGTCTCTGCATTTCAACACTCCTCCCTCCCCCTCCCAATTTTAACACATGTCTATATGTAGGTAATATAATAACCTTCAGGCTATTAAAGATATGAGTAGTCAGGAAATTTCTATTCTCTCACATTCCAAGCACTTTAAATTTTCCACATCTGTCATTTAAAGCAGTTCCACCCCAGATGAACACTCAGTCCAAAGATAAACATTACACATACATAAACTATACAGTGATTTCTGACAACTCTTAACAGCTCTCTTGAGGCGGCAGGTCAGAGCATGGCTAATTTTGCACTCCCTGCATGTATGGAACTTTCCATCCCGAGAAAGATAAATGACATTTTCATTCTTAGCCTCTTAGTACACAGAGTTGATCAATTATTTACATATCTCTGACTGCTGTGGAACAAGAATGAGTTTGTTTCACTCAAAATACAGATGCAGCCTTCCCAATAAGATCAAGGGAGAAGCAAGGATGCCCATTATCACCACTGTTTTTCAATATAGTGCTAGAAATGCTAGCTATAGCAATAAGAGAAAAAAAGAAATTAAAATAGGCAATGAGGAAATAAAACTATCACTCTTTGAAAAGGTCAAGAATATCAAGGGAATTAATGAGAAAAAAATACAAAGGAAGGTGGTCTTAGCAATAGCAGGTCTCAAACTATATTCTAAAGTTGTAATCATCAGAACTATCCAGTACTGGCTAAGAAATAGAGTGGTGACTCAGTGGAGATTAGACACTCAAGACACAGTGGTCAATGACCATAGTAACCTAGTGTTTGACAAACCCAAAGACTCCAGCTTTTGGCATAAGAACTCACTATTTGACAAAAACTGCTGGGAAAACTGGAAAACAATAGGACACTAACTGGGTGCATGATTTAGACATAAAGGGTAACACCATAAACAAACCAGAAGAGCAAGGGATAATCTACCTGTCAGATCTATGGGGAAGGGAAGATTTATGACCAAACAAGAGATAGAGAACATTATGAAATGTAAAATAGATAATTTTGATTACATTAAATTTAAAAAAACTTTTGCACAAACAAAACCAAATGTAACCAAGATTAGAAGGGAAGCAGAAAGCTGGGAAACAATCTTTACAGCAAGTGTCTGTGATAAAGGCCTCACTTCTAAAATATAGAGAGAACTGAGGAAAATTTATAAGAATATAAACCATTACCCAATTGATAAATGGTCAAAGGATATGAACAGACAGTTTTCAGATGAAGAAATTAAAGCTGTTTGTAGAAGTGCTCTAAATATGAAGTGCTCTAAATCACTTTTGATTAGAGAAATACATATTAAAACAACTCTGAGGTACCTGCCACCTCACACCTATTAGACTGGCTAATACGACAGAAAAGGAAAATGATAAATGTTGGAGAGGGTGTGGGAATATTGGGACACTGATGCACTATTGGTGGAGTTGTGAAATGATCCAATCATTTGGAGAACAATTTGGAACTATGCCCAAAGGGCAACCAAATTGTGCATACCATTTGATCCAGCAATACCATTACTAAGTCTGTATCCCAAAGAGATAATAAAAAAGAGAAAAGGACCTACATGTGCAAAAATATTTATAGCAACCCTTTTCATGGTGGCAAAATATTGGAAATTGAAAGGATACCTATTAATTGAGGAATGGCTGAACAAGCTGTAGTATATGAATGTAATGGAATACTATTATGCAATAAGAAATGATGAACAGGTAAATTTCAGAAAAACCTGGAAAGACTTGTACAAACTGATGCAAAGTGAAATAAGCAGGACCAGGAAAACATTGTACACAGTATCAGCATCATTGTGTGATGATCAACTATGAATGACTCAGCTGTTCTCAGCAACACAATGATCCAAGCCAAGTACAAAGGACTCAGGAAGGAAAATCCTATCCATATCTAGATAAAGAACTAATAGACTCTGAATGAAGACTGAAGCCTATTTTTTTTCACTTACTTTATTCTTTTTCATGTTTTTTTTTTCCTTTTGATCTGTTTCTTCTTTCACAACTGTGACTAATATGGAAATATGTTTTACATGATAGCACATGGAGAACCTATATCAAATTGCCTACCATTTTTTTTTCAGAAGAGGAGAAGGGAGGAAAGAGAGGGAGGGAGAAAAATTTGGAACTGAAAATCTTATAAAAATGAATGCTGAAAAATGTCTTGACATGTAATTGGGAAAAGAATACTATTTTAAAAAGAAAATAAAATACAGATGTGGTCATACAATTCTTATTGGCTTTGTTTCAGTTTGTAGTCTTTCAACGTAGTAGAAACAAAACTACATATGGAATCAGAGGGATCTGGGTTCAAATTTTGACTCTTCTATGCATAATCTGTTTGACCCGGGAAAATTGCTTAACCTCAATAGACTTCAGTTTCCTCATTTATGAAATGAAGGGACTAGGTTAGACCACTTCTGAGGTATCATCCAGAACTAAAATCTATGATCCTATGATTCTTCAGGGTTCATATAATTTTAGAGTGTGAGTAGATGAACCCAATCTTTGTCTACTTCCATTAGGAAGTGAACAAAATGGAGAAATGATCCATTTGAAATAGTAGGTAGTATATTGAGGAATGGATAAATAAATTGTGACACTGGAATGAAATGGAATATTATTGCAACAAAGCAAGCCTGAGGCAACTGGGTGGCCCAGTGAATAGAGTGCCGGGCCTGGAGTCAAGAAGACCTGAGTTCAAATTCGTCCTCAGATATGTATTAGCTATGTGACCCTGGGCAAGTCACTTAACCTTTGCTTGCCTCAGTTTCCTCATCTGTAAAATGGGGATGATAACAGCACCTACCTCCCAGGGTTGTTGTCTGGATCAAATGATATAATATTTCTAAAGTTCTTATTGTGTTATTGGGTGCATAGTAGGTGCTATATGAATGCTTGTACCCTTCCACCTTCCTACCAAAAGAAATAATAAACATGAAAAATGAAAGCTGTGTAACTGTGATGCCTAAGCTTGCTCCTGGAGAAAAGATTAGAGGATTCTCTCTTCTTCACAGTGGTAGAGGTCTGTTGATATGAGAGCTCTTCAAAGAGTAAGCATTTTTATTGCCTGTTCCTCATGCCTGGAAAACACTCTCTCCTCATCTCTGCCTCCTGGATTCACTGGAGGGAAAGTCCCAGCTAAAATTCCACCTTCTACAAGAAGCTTTTTCTTGATTCCCCCTTAATGCTAGCACCTTCCTTGTATTGATTATCTCCAACTTATTCTGTATATATCTTGTTTGTATGTAGTTTCATCTTATCTCCTCCATTGGACTATGAGCTCCTTGACAGCAGGGACTATCTTTTATCTTTTTTTGTATTCTCTGCATTCAGTGCAGTGCCTAGCACATAGTGGGTGCTCCTTTACTATCAGACTCAGTGGGTGTGTTGGATAACTTTGGTGAATTGTTATTATTTCTATTCTTTTTTATTCTTTGTTACAAGAGATGGCTTTCTGGGTAAGATATGAGGGCAGAATATATTAAAAAATGAAGGTGATCACCTCCTAAAAGAGATCCCCAAGGGAAAACTCCTAGGAATATTCTAGCTAAATTCCAGAATTCCCAGGTCAAGAAAAAAATATTACAAACAGCCAGAAAGAAACAATTCAAGTATTGTGGAAACACAATCAGGATAACACAAGATTTAGCAGCTTCTACATTAAGGGTCCATAGGGCATGGAGTATGATATTCCAGAAGGCAAAGGAGATAGGACTAGAACCAAGAATCACCTACCCAGCAAAACTGACTATAATCCTTCAGGGTGAAAAATGGTCATTCAATGAAATAGGGGATTTTCAAGCATTCCTGAGGAAAAGACCAAAGCTGAAGAGAAAATTTGACTTTCAAATAAAAGACTCAAGTGAAACATGGAAGAGGTAAACAGGAAAGAGAAATCATAAGAGACTTGATAAGGTTGAACTGTTTACATTCCTGCAGGGAAAGATGATATTTGTAACTCATGAGTCGTTTGTCAGTATTAGGGTACTGGCAGGGGAAAAAAATTATATGTATGTGTAGATAAATAGATAGACGGCACAGGGTGAGTTGAAGATGAAGGGGTGATATCCGGAAAATAAAATTAAGGGGTGAGAGAGAGGATTGTACTGGGAGAAGGAGAAAGGGAGAAGTAGGATGGGGTAAATTATCTCACATGAAACAGACAAGAAAAGGCTTTTATAGTGGAGGGGAAATGGGGGAAGGTGAGAGGAATAAGAGTGAATCTTATTCTCATAGGATTTGACTTAAGGAGGGAATAATATACCCAATGGGGTATGGAAATCTATCTTACCCTACAGGAAAATAAGGGGGGAAGGGGACAAGAGAGCAGGGGGTTGATAGAGGGGAGGGTAGATTGGGGAAGGGGATAATCAAAAGCAAACACTTCTGAGGAGGGATAGGATCAAAAGAGAGAATAGAATATAAAGGGGGTAGGATAGGATGAAGGGAAATATACTTAGTTTTTCACAACAGCACTAC
>NW_020945237.1:13671589-13676131 GCF_900497805.2 Vombatus ursinus | reverse complement strand
TGTTCTATTATGCATATGCAAATGATCTTTTGATTTGGTGTTTGTTATGCTCAGAGTAAAAAAATAAATAAATTTTAAATTAAAAAAAATGAAAATGATTTAAAAACAAACTCTTTGATCTAGTGACACTGGCTCCCCTGGCTGTTCCACGTGTTCATGGAACACTCCACCTCTTAGTCCTGGGCATTCTCTCTGGCTGTCGTCCATGATTGGAACTATCTTCCTCTTCTGCTTTCTACTCACCTTCCTGATTTACTTTAAGTCCCAACTAAAATCCCACTTTTTATAGGAAGCTTTTCCCAACCCTTTTTAATTCTAATGCCTTTCTCTGTTAATTATTTCCCATTTATATTGTATATAGCTTGCTTTGTATATATGTGTTTGCATATTGTCTTCCCCATTAGATTGCAAGCTCATTGAGGGAAGGGAATGTCTTTTGCCTTTTTTTGTATCCCTAGTACTTAAGTAAGCCCTTAAAAGTGTTTATTGATTAATTGACTGATTGATGAAATGAAAGTAATTTAAAAACAAAAACTATAAATAATTTTTTAAAAAATGATTGGTAGAGTTTTCAGGATGTTTAAAAACATTCCAATTTAATTACTGTCTGTCTATATGAGAGGAGCAATCTTGAAAATCAGGCTTTTTTTCCCACAAAATATTTTATTTACAAAATAAATCTGTATAATATAAACAAAGCCATCCCTAGAGATAGAACTACAGTACAAATCCCTCTCTAGGAAACCATAACCCAAACCTGACAGACAGTAGCAATGCTAAGGGCAAAGTTAAACATACTGGGACAATACTTTGTGTGGGGCCAGGGTGAGGGGGTCCAACAGAAGTCCAGGTATTATTCCTACCCTTTCCCTCTACTTTTAGGGTTGGCCAAGAAATAATTAGCAGAGTCTGACCAGATAAAAAACAAAGTAAGTTAGAGATAAGGTTCTAGCTCCCAAAACAGGGTGGGAACCCCAGCCCAGATAGAAAAGGATGGCTGTTCCAGCCAGCAGGTCACTTAGAAGTACTGTTCCTCATATTCCTCAGCAAGAGTTGGGGGTGAGAGGAAGGAAGATTTAGGCTTCATCCAAAGATGAATCCATGAAATCTAAGAAAACTCATGCAACAGTAAAGAATAGGAGTGAGAAAAGAAAGACAAACAGAAGAAAACAGAATGAAGAGAAATGCACAATTAGTAATCATAACTGTGAATGCGAATGGGATGAATTCACCCATAAAACAGAAACAGATAGCAGAATGAATTAGAACCCAGAGGCCAACAATATGTTGTTTATAATAAACACACTTGAAACACAGAAATGCACAAAAAGTTAAAATAAGGGACTAGAGTGAATCTATTACACTTCAGGTGAAGTTTAAAAAAAAGCAGGGGAAGCAATTATAATCTCAGAAAAAGCAAAAGCAAGAATAGACCTAATTTAAAAGGCAGGGAAACTATATCTTGCTAAAAGATGCCATAGACAATGAAGTAATATCAATGCTGAACATATATACACCAAACAGTATAACATCCAAATTCTCAAAGGAAAAGCTAAATGAATTATAGGAGGAAATAGACAGTAAAACTATACCTGTGGTGTATCTCAATTTTCCCTCTCAGAGCTAGATAATTTTGACAACTAATTGAGAAAAAAGCTAAGGAGATGAATTAGAATTTAAAACAAGTTAGACAGGTTAGACCTCTGAAGAAAATGGAAAAGGAATTAAAAAGTGATATAGAAAGTATACTTCTTTCTCAGCTGCACATGGCACTTTCACAGAAAAACTGATCCTGTATTAGGGCACATAAACCTCACAACCAAAAGGAAAAAAGCAGAAATATTAAATGCACCCTTTTCAGACCACACTGCAATAAAAATTTGATTCAATAAAGGGTCTTGGAAGCATAGATTTAAAATTAATTGGAAATTAAATAATCTAGTCCTAAAGATTGAGTTGGTCAAAGAGCAATTATGGAAATAATAATTTCATTAAAGAGAATGACAACAATGAGACAACTACCAAAATTTGTGGAATGCAGCCAAAGCAGTATTTGGGTGACAATTTATATCTCTAAATATGTATATCAATAAAAGAAAGAAAGAACAGATCAATGAATTGGGCATGCAACTAAAAAAATTGAAAAAGAACAAATTAAAAATCCCCAATTTAACAACAAAAAATCAAACATCTGAAAAATCAAAGGATAAATAAATAAAATTGAAAGAAAAAAACCATTGAACTAATAAATAAAACTAGGAGCTGGTTTTATGAAAAGAAAACCAATAAAATAGATAAGCCATTAGTTAACTTGATTAAAAAAAAAGAAAACCAATTTATTAGTATCAAAAACTAAAAGGGTGAATGCACCACCAATGAAGATTAAATTAAACAATTATTAAGGGTTAGTTTGCCCAATTACATGCTGGTAAAACAGACAGCATAAATGAAATGGATGAATATTTGCAAAAATACAAATTGCCCAGATTAATAAGAGAGGAAATAGAATACTCAAATTACCATGTCCTAGAAATGGTAACTGAACAAGCCATAAACGAACTCCCTAAGAAAAAATCCCCAGAACCAGATGGACTTACAAATGAATTCTACCAAACACATAAGAAACAATTAAGCCCGCAATACTACATATACTATTTGGGGGGAAAAATAATGAAAAAGTCCTTTCAAGTTCCTCTTATGACATAAATATGGTTTTGATACCTAAACAAGGGAGAGGGAAAACAGGGAAATAAAACTATAGATCAATTACCCTAATGAATATTGCTGCAAAAATTTTATATAAAATAGTAGCAAGGAGATTACAGCTTATTAATTACAGTTATATCTCAAATATCATACACTATGATCAAGTGGGATTTACACCAGGAATTCAGGGCTGGTTCAATATTAGGAAAACTATAAGCATAATTGACATCAATAACAAAAAATCATAGTTATATCAATAGATGCAGATAAAGTTTTTGAAAAATTACAATACTGGGGGTGGAGCCAAGATGACTGAATAAAAGCAGTGACTTGCCTGAGCTCTCCCTCAAACCCCTCCAAATACCTGTAAAAGATGGCTCTAAACAAATTCTAAAGCAGCAGAACCCACAAAAAGGCAGAGTGAAATAGCTTTCCAGCCCAAGACAACCTGGATGGTTGATCAGAAAGGTCTATCATATCAGGCAGGGAGAGGAATGCAATTCAGCATCAGTGTGTAGACAAAACAGGCCTCAATGAAACTGGAGCAGGCCTCAGAAGACTGAATCATGAGCAGCTGTGGCGGTTTCCAGACTTCTCAACCCACAAACACCAAGGACAACTTAGAAGATCAGTAGGAAAAGTCTGTGACTGCGGTGAAAGAGAAACTCTGTCCCAGCCCCAGTCCCCACACACAGCCCAGGGGTGGTGGCTGCTTCTAGAGCTTCTGGCCCACAGAATGAGGGGGAATTGAGTGGCTGGTCAAAGTGGTATTGCAGGGATCTCTTTGCTGGTGCAGGATTCTCTTGCTTTGCCTATGCATGGATCTGGGTCACAGTTCTGGGTGGCAGTCCTCGGGTGAGGAAGAGCACTGGTATGGTGGAGCTTGTGGTGGTGGCAGAGAGGGAATCCTCCTCACAGTTCCAAGGCAAAAAAGAGGGCTTATGGTCACTCATAGACCAGAGCACAGGCCGGGAAAGGAATAAACACCTCACCCTTGATTGTACCACCTTGGAAGAACTGAAAATTTACAGGTCCCTAGAAGTATCTCTGAAAACAGCTACATAAAAACCCTGAAGCTTGGGACAGTATATTCTCCACACTGGAAGCAGACCCCTATCTTAACAAAGAGTTTATAACTCAAGTAATTGGCTGGGACCATGAGCAAACTGCGCAAAAAAAAAAAAGTCAGACCACAGAATCTTTCTTTGATGACAAAGAAGATCAAAACATACAACCAGAAGAAGACAACAAAGTCAAATCTCCTACATCCAAAGCCTCCCGGGCCATAGAATTGGTCCCAGGCCATAGAAGAGCTTGAAAAGAATTTTGAGAAGCAAGTAAGAGAAGTAGAGGAAAAACTGGGAAGAGAAATGAGAGTGATGCAAGAAAATCATGAAAAACAAGTCAACAGCTTGCTAAAGGAGACCCAAAAAAATACTGAAGATAATAACACCTTAAAAAAATAGCCTAACCTAAATTACAAAAGAGATCCAAAAAGCCAATGAGGAGAAGAATGCCTTAAAAAGTGGAATTGGCCAAATGGAAAAGGAAGTCCAAAAGCTCACTGAAAAAAATACTTCCTTAAAAATTAGAATGGAGCAATCGGAAGCTAGTGACTTTATGAGAAATCAAGAGACTATAAAATAAAACCAAAAGAATGAAAAAATAGAAAACAATGTGAAATACCTCATTGGAAAAACAATTGACCTGGAAAATAGAGCCAGGAGAGATAATTTAAAAATTAGTGGATTATCTGAAAGCCATGATCAAAAAAAGAGCTTAAACATCATCTTTCAAGAAATTATCAGGGAGGGTCAGCTAGGTGGCACAGTGGAT
>NW_020945237.1:13667330-13671489 GCF_900497805.2 Vombatus ursinus | reverse complement strand
AAAAAAAAAAAAAAAAAAAGGAAAGAAAGAAATTATCAGGGAAAACTGCCCTGATATTTTAGAAACACGGGGCAAAATAGAAATTGAAAGAATCCACTGATCACCTCCTGAAAGAGATCCCCAAAGGAAAACTCCTAGGAACATTGTAGCCAAATTCCAGAGTTCCCAGGTCAAGAAGAAAATATTGCAATCTGCCAGGAAGAAACAGTTCACGTATTGTGGAAACACAATCAGCATAACACAAGATTTAGCAGCTTCTACATTAAGGGACTGCAGGGCTTGGAATATAATATTCTGGAAGTCAAAGGAGATAGGATTACAACCAAGAATAACCTACCCAGCAAAACTGCATATAATCCTTCAGGGGGGGAAATGGTCATTCAGTGAAATAGAAGACTTTCAAGCATTCTTGATGAAAAGACCAGAACTGAATAGAAAATTTGACTTTCAAATACAAGACTCAAGAGAAACATGAAGAGGCAAACAGGAAAGAGAAATCATAAGGGACTTATTAAGGTTGAACTGTTTACATTCCTGCAGGGAAAGATGATATTTGTAACTCATGAAACCTTTGTCAGTATTAGGGTAGTTGGAGGGAAAAAATTATATGTATGCATAGATAGATAGATAGAGGGCACAGGGTGAGTTGAAGATGAAGGGGTGATATCTGGAGAATAAAATTAAGGGGTGAGAGAGGATTATACTGGGAGAAGCTGAAAGGGAGAGGTAGAATGGGATAAATTATCTCACATAAAACAGACAGGAAAAGACTTTTACAGTGGAGGTGAAACAGTGAAATTCAAAGAGAATGAGTGAAAAATTACAATACCCATTCCTATTAAAAATGCTAGAAAGTAAGAATAATTGGAGCCTTTCTTAAAATAAATAATATCTATCTGAAACCAAGAGCAAGCATTATCTGTAATGAGGATAAAATCCCAATAAGATAACGGGTGAAATAAGGATGTCCTTTATCACCATTATTATTTAATATTGAATTAGAAATTCTAGTGATGGCAATAAGAAAGAGAAAAGAAATTGAAAGAATAAGAATAGGCAATGAAAAAACAAAACTATTACTCTTTGCAGATGAGATGATGGCATACTTAAGGAACCCTAGAAATCAACTCAAAAACTAGTTGAAACAATTAACAACTTGAGCAAAGTTTCAGGATATAAAATAAATCCACATAAATCACCAGCATTTCTATGTATATTACCAATAAAACCCAGCAGGAAGAAATAGAAAGAGAAATGATGTTTACTGCAGAGATTACAAAACACTTGGGAGTCTACCTGCCAATACAAATCCAGGGACAATATGAACACAGTTGCAAAAACGCTTTCCAGACAAATGAAGACATATCCAGATCTAAGTAATTGGAGAAATATTAATTGTTCATGGATAGGCTGAGCCAATATAAAAAACATGACAATTCTACCTAAGTTAATTTCTTTATTCAGTGTCATACCATCAAAACCACCAAAGAATTATTTTTTAGATCTAGAAAAATATTAACAACATTCATGTGAAAGAACAAAAGGTCAAGAATTTCAAGAAAATCAATGAAAAAAAATTGTAAAGGAAGACAGAATACCAGATTTCAAACTATGTTGCAAAGTGGTTATCATCAAAACTGTCTGGTACTGGATAAGAAATGGAGTGGTGGATCAGTGGAATAGATTGGGTACATAATACATAGTAATAAATAACCATAGTAAGCTAATGTTTGATAAACCCGAAGATCCAAGCTTTTTGGTCAAGAACCCACCATTTGATAAATATTGCTGGGAAAACTAGAAAGCAGTTTGACAGAAATTAGGCATAGACCAACATTTCATACTGTATACCAAAATAAGGTCAAAATGGATAAATAGTTTAGACATAAAAAGTGACATCATAAGCAAATTAGAAGAGCATGGAAAAATTTACCTGTCAGATGTATGAATAAGGGGAGAGTTTGTAACCAAACAAGAGATAGAAAGGATCATAGGAAGTAAAATGAATAATTTTGATTACATGAAATTGAAAAGATTTTGCACAAACAAAACTAATAAGCAGCAAAAATTAGAGGAAAGCAGAAAACTGGGAAAGAATTTTTATAGCAAGTTTCTCTGATAAAGGCCTCATCTCTCTCAAATATATTGGGAATGAGTCAGATTTATAAAAATAAGAGCTGTTTCTCAATTGATAAATGATCAAAGAATATGAACATTCAGTTTTCAGAAGAAGAAATCAAAGCTATCAATAGTCACATAAAAATTCCTAAATCACTGTTGATTAGAGAAATTGCAAACTAAAACAACTCTGAGGTACCACATCACACCTATTGGATTGCCTAACATGACAGAAAAAAGAAAATCACAAATGCAAGAGGGGATGTGGAAATATAGGGACACTAATGTGCTGTTGGTGGAGTTATGAACTAGTCCAACCACTCTGGAAAACAGTTTGGAACTATGCCCAAAGGGCCATAAAACTGTGCATACCCTTTGACCCAGCAATACCACTACTAGATCTGTATCCCAAAGACATCAAAGACAAGAGGAAAGAACATTTATGTATAAAAATAGTTATAGCAGCTCTTTTTCTGGTGGCAAAGAATTAGAAATTTAGGTGGAGCCCATCAATTGGGGAATGGCTAAACAAGTTGTGGTATATGATTATGATGGAATATTATTGTACTATGAGAAATGGTGAGCAGGATGGTTTCAGAAAAACCTGACTTAACATGATTCCATGCAAAATAGAGCAGAACCAGGAGAACATCGTACACAGTAATAGTAATACTGTAATGATGATCAACTGTGAAAGACTTACCTACTCTGACCAAAACAATGATCCAAGATAAAAATGAAAAATGCTATACACCTCCAGAGGGAAAATTGAATTCTGAGTGCAGATTGAAGCATGCTTTTTTTTCATTTTTAAATTTTTTTCTTTTGTGTGTGTGTCTGTTTTCTTATGCGACATGGCTAATGTAAAATTTTTTTGCATGATTTCACGTGTATAATCAATATCATATTGCTTGCCTTCTCAGTGGGTGGGGGAAAAGCTGGTGAGAGGGAGAGAATTTGGAACTGAATTTTTTAAAATGAATATTAAAGATTTTTTTAATATAATTGGGAAATATTTAACAAAATAAATTTTAAAACATATTTTTAAAGAATAGGAGCGAGAATGATGTGGCATCCCTCCGTGGAGACCCTGTAGTAGCTTCTTTTTTTTTTTAAGGCAATTGGGGTTAAGTGACTTGCCCAGGGTCACACAGCTAGTAAGTGTCAAGTGTGTGGTCTGAGGCCGGATTTGAACTCAGGTCCTCCTAACTTCAGGGCCGGTGCTCTGAGCACTGCTCCATCTGGCTGCCCCTGTAGAAGCTTCTTGCATGAGGATTTATAAATGCAATTTCAAATGTATAATGTAGATGGAAAGAGTTGTATGAAGTGTAACTGACTAGAATCATAGAAATTTTAAACTTTTAGTGCCGAGAGGAATCTTAGAGATCATCAAGGCCAAATTCCCAATGCACAGATGAAGGAACTGAGGCTCAGGGAAGTCTAATCTCACCCAGCTACCTTGTTGCAGATCCAAGACTAGACCCTGTTGCCTAGTTCAGTGCTCTTTCTACACCCTGGACTGCTTTTATGCAATACCAAGGCAGAGGTTCAGGTGTGGCATATGAAAGAATCTCATAACACTCTAGTTATATAGTACCCGTGACACTGAAGTAAGTCTTTCCAAAGAGTAGACATTTGTGTGGAAGCACACATTTACTTATTTAGGAATGCTTAAACACATAAGATGGAAATCCTTGAAACTCCATCTTGTACTCAGGTAAGAAGAGCCCCTTCCTGGTATTGCATATATCCATGTACATATATGTGAGTGGCGGGGTATATAAAATATGGAGTCTTCTGTTTGAATTTTAAAATTTTAATTTTTTTAAATAAACAAAAATCTATTTTTCTCTCTCTTGTCTCACCTACCATTACAAGGGGGGGCGGGAAAGGAAGCAAATAAGGAAGGAAAAAACGAAAGAAGGAAAAGAAAGAAAGAAAGAAAAAGAAAGAAAGAAAAAGAAAGAAAGAAAGAAAGAAAGAAAGAAAGAAAGAAAGAAAGAAAGAAAGAAAGAAAGAAAGAAAGAAAGAAAGAAAGAAA
>NW_020945237.1:13630615-13667320 GCF_900497805.2 Vombatus ursinus | reverse complement strand
AAAGAAAGAAAGAAAGAAAGAAAGAAAGAAAGAAAGAAAGAAAGAAAAAAACGTTGGTAATGAACATGCACAGTCAAGTAAAACGAATTCCCAGTGGCTATATCCAAAAAATGTATCTTGTTTTCTGCCCCCTAAGCCCAGCAGGTGTCAGGAGGTGAGTAGCATTGGTCCCCTGGAATCATAGTCGATCATTACCTTGATCCTTCTGTTCGATCTTAAAGGCGTCAAAGCCTACTTTTCCAACCTTCTTGCACATTTATCTCCTTTCCTCATACTATAGTCCAGGCCAACTGGCCTTGTTACTGTTCTACATATATAGCATACCGTCTCTCATCTGCATTCCTTTGCACTAGCTGTCCTCTATTGCTGAAATGCATTCCATCCTCACCTCTAACTCATAAACTCCCTAGTTTCTGTCAGGACCCAACCCAAGTATTACCTTCTACATGAAACCTTTCCTGATTCCCCTGCTACTAGCACCTCCCCCACCACTTACTCCCCAAACTATCTAGTATCTATTTTGTATATGACTATGTATGTGCATATGTATGAATATACATATGTGTGTATATATCCTTGTATGGATGAATGGAAGAACATATGTATGCATATATAGAAACACACACACATGTTGTCTCCCCTGGTTAGACCATAAACTTCTCAAGGGCAAAGGCTATATCATGGTTGTCTTTGTATTTCCAGAGCCAAGCAGTTCCTAGTAACTGGGAATTAATAAATGCTTGTTGATTGGTTGATGAATCCAAGAATATTTATTAAAATATACAGAAAGATCAGTGGGAGGATCAGCTATGACACTCTATCTTGGGTTTTATTTGGCAACAAGAATCCAAGAAAAACAATATGATGTTTCTTTTAAAGATTCTAAGAAATGTGCATTAAAGTGAATATTTATACTACGTTGATTTTATTCCTATGTGAAAGAGTTCTTTATCATTCTTTGATAATCTCTATGAATATATTAAATATGACTATACTAAAAATTAAGTGCATGAATACAAATTTTTTATCTTAGTAATAAAGTCCAACTCTGCTGATGTGCTGGTTTTACCAAATGTCTTTTTTTCAACTTTTATTCATTGCTATGAGAATGGTTTTCTGGTAGGCGAAAGGGGGAAGATATGTTCGGAAATAATAATATTGTAAAAACCAAAAAAAATTAATAAGATTTTTTAAAAGGGACTTAGTTTTGTTGATAAACATATTCCAGGCCATTCTTCCCCAATCCCCAGCAGATTTTATCCAAGCACTTCAGGGCCAGATTTTTACATTATGCAAAGTCAAAAATTTTTGCAAGAGGATACCAGTTGAAAAAGGGGAGTGCCCACAATCTTAAAATGAAATGACAATTCTAGCATCGCCTACTCTCGGTTGTAAGGTGGTTGTTGTTCAGTCATTTTCAGTCCTGTCCAACTCTTCATGACCCTGTTCGAGGTTTTCTTAGTAAAGATACTGGAATGGTTTGCCATTTACTTCTTTAGCTCATTTTACAGATGAGGAAACTGAGGTAGACAGAGCTGCCTAGGGACACAGCTAGTAAGTATCAGAGGTCAAATTTGAATTCTGGTCTTCTTGACTCCAGGCCCATCCCTCTATCTACTGCACCACCAAAATGGGAATAATAGTAATAATAATAATGATGATGTTGATCATGATGATAGTATCTACCTCTCCAGGGTTGCTATTAGGTTCCAATAAAAGATTTTTTAACATATTGCCTATTATTTTGCAATCTGATATTCCTAAAACATAAAATGAGATTCTTCTCCCTGTAGCCACAAAAAAAGAAGAAAATGAAGGATATCTTCCCATGCTAAAATGTGGAAGTTTTTTAAAAAAAAAATACTCTTACTTTCTAATCTCAGATTGTCTTCTTATTGGTGCAAGCACAAAAAGCTGTCCCATAGAAATGGTGACAGACCTTGAGATCAGAAAAAGGATTAGTTGACAAGACACCTTCTGTTTGAGATTTGCAACCTATCCCAACTCTACTCATTTTCGTTTTATCCTCTAGTGGTTACCTTGCACTTAGAGTATTTATATGGTCCTGATATGTCACTGAATATCAGAAAAAAATTTTCTTATTCTGTATAATTGTTATATTAATATGTAATAAACACTAACTTTCATATAGCCCTATAAAGTTTATATAGTATTTTACAGTGATCACATTTGATACATAACTATTCTGGAGTAGGTACTATAGTTATTCTTATACCAATTTTACAGATAAACAAACTGAGGCACAGAGACACCTGTGAACTTGCTCATGGTCACACAGGGAGAGGATAGGAGAGAAAGGGAGAAACAGAAAAGGAGAGGAGTCAGAGAGACAGAGATAGAAAGAAGGAGAGGGAAAGGAAGAGGGAAGAGAGACATACAGACAGAGGGAGAGAGGGGGTGTGGAGAAGGAGAAATAACTGTGTAGAACCAGAGAAGATTGAACCTCTAATTCAGACTCTTGGCTTCTGATCAACAGAGATGATTCCCACTTACTTTAGATACAGGAAAAAATCATAGTTAAATACAATCAGAATCATTTAGATATACTTGTCATCTGTTTTGAATTCCTGTGGCTTTTCCCCCACCAAACTGTACTTTAAAGAAAAATTTTTACATATGAAATCTAGGACATGAGGAGAAAGGCGCCAGAAAGAGTAATGTCAGAACACTTTGGCCGCTTGTCCCTGTCCCCATATCTCTGAGTCCATCACAAATTTCCCAGTCCACAAAATACCTTTAGAAGAGCGCAATGAAGCACAACTGAAAAGAAAAATCAAGGTTAAGGAAGTCTGAGTTCAAGAACAATTAGAACACTGCCCCATTCTCTCTCTGCCTTTTCATTCTGATTCTACAGCAGTAAAGCAAAGGCTGTAATTCAACATGGTATCAGGTTATTGGGGCATCTGCAGCGATTTCATTCCAGCCTGAGTCCTTTCTCACTTGGAATGAAAATGGCCAGGGTCATTTTCCACCCCTGGGTTTAACAATTATGGATGAATTTGCTTATGAGAGGCTAACTTTACACCAATTATAACAAAAGACTTGGGAGGACACTTTAAGTAATTCCAAAACAGTACATATCAATAAGTTGTTTATAATAAAACATGTTTGTAAGGAAATTGACACAATCACCTGGATCACTTGGGAGTCTGATGTCAGGATGTCAGCCATTCTAAACTACTTCATAATAAAAGAATGTGTCAGTGGTCACCAGTAGGGCGCAAAAGAAGAAGTAACTTGCTAAAAACTGGTACGTAAAGAAAAAAAAAGTTAAGGATCCATGTATGTGTACCTGTGTAAAGAATGCCTGAAAACCAGTGAAACTTTATTGAGAATCAATAAGGGGAACAAGTGGCTTCATTCAAAATTTGAGAAGCAAGTCTGCCCATTCATTATTCCCTGTGGATTATTTGCATATCTGAGCTAACTACTTTTTTTTTTTATTCTGACTTTTTAAAAAAAATATTTTATTTTTAATTTATGGAATAAAATAAAAACTTCTATAACAGTATAATAAAAAAAGATGACTGCACAAATCTATCATGTACAACTTGCTATTCCTTTTAAATATATAATAAAGTTTTCACATAACTTTTTTTCCTTTTTTTCCCTTTTTTCTTCCCTTCCTCCCTGAAATGGCTACCATTAGACACAAATATATGTATATATGTATGTATGTATGTCTGTATATATATATTCACACACATATGTAAACTCCTTCCATACATACTTCTATTTATCGGTTCTTTCTTTGGATGCAGATAGCATCTTCCTTCATATGTTCTTTATAGTTAATTTGGGTATTTTTAATAGTCAAAATGACTTATTTGCTCAAAAGTGTTCTTAAAACAATATTGCTGTTACTGTATACAGCATTGTTCATTTGTTCATTTTACTTTTCATTATTTAATGTAAGTCTACTCATGTTTTTCTAAGATTATCGAGCTCAACATTTATTATAGCACAATAGTATTCCAGAAATTCTGACTTTTAAAAACAATTTATTATGCACCTAACTTAAGATAAAAAAAAACAAGTAAACACATATTTATACTTAAGATTTAATTTAGTATGGCCATAAGAGTTTATTAGTTACTCTTTCTGCTTCTTTGTTATTTTCTTGTCCTCTCACCTCTGAATTACATTTGCAGTTTTCCTCTTATATAGTTGTAGACTGGATGTGTATTATTCTCTTACTTTATTTCATATTTCTTAATATATCTTTCCTAATTTTTAGTCTTCATGATCATTAAAATGATAAATTATCATAAATCATATATCACTTAATTATTCAATTAAATATCATGTAATAATAGTAAATAACAGTCTATAGCATTATATATGAATTATAACTTATAAAATTATTATTATAAATTATCATTTTATTACATAACTTATAGTTTATTATCATCTGTTCATCAATTGTTGAACATTTAGTTCTTTTCCCTTCTGCCTTCCTTTCTTCCTCCTCTCTCTCTCTCTCTCTCTCTCTCTCTCTCCTTTCCCTCCCTCCCTAAATTTTGATTGCTAAAACCTCTCAAGATATCTCAGGGTTTACAGGCTAGATTTCTTTTTTAAGGACTTGTCTTAAACCCAAATTACTCTGACTCTCACAGATTGGCCAACAATAGGTCCCAGCTGAAGCCTCATTTCGTCATTGTTTGGGCTCTGATGGCTCAGAGTGAGTGTAAATAGCAATTCTTTCTGTTTTGGCCAGAAACCCTGAGGGTCTTCCCCTCTCTGGTTGATTTTATTTCTGTTTTGTTTGACTAGGTAAAAGAGGCCATCCTTTGCCTCATTTCTTATTTAGCCTTAATCATTGAATGGGTGTTGCTTTAGTTAAACTGAGACCTGGGAAACACCTTAGCTTAAAAAGGCCAAGGTCTTCCACTGCATCCTGGACCATCTCCAGTTGTCCTGAAATATATCTTGCCATCAGGCCCAGGTGGTTCTGGAGGAAAGACTGAGGCTGGTGACTTTGCTCCTCCTTCACTTGCTTAAATCCAATTCACTTGCAAGTCATGATATCGCCTTCCTGATGTCATGGTCCTTTTAGAGAACAAAGGACAAAGGAATGAACAAGTTCTTTTCCAGTTCTTTAAATTTGCAAATTATGCTTCTTTTAAAAATGTTAATGAGTCTCTTTTTTTATAACACTGAAAAAATTTCTAATAATGAAATGATCAGGTCATAGGTCAGGATAAATTTTATGATTGCTTTTGTATACTTCCAGATTGCTCTACATGCCAATCTACCAAAATGAATTTTTACACAGGTGTGTCATCATTGAATCTTACCTCAGTTATTTTTTGCTAATATTATGGGTATGCAGAGGTAACACAGTGGCTTTAATTTGTATTTTTGCAACTATTAGTGAAATTTTACATTTTTTCAAGTAATCATTTGCATTACACATATGTTGGGCCAAAAGCTTTTTGTTCATGGAAGAAACCATGGCAGGGTGAATAGACAGTCTTCTTTGAAGTAAGGGAGACCTGAGTTAAAATCCTATTACCTCTGACACATCCTGGCTGTGGGACTGATAGGACAATGGGACCTAGACCCCTAAAAGCCCCTGAACTTTCCCACACTGGAGTTTTGCCTGAGCCATCTGGCCCATTCCAGTCTACCTAGATACTCAACAATCCTTTTAACCGCCCTTTCACTTTGGCTCTCTGACCATTTAACACCTTTCATTGTCTGCACCTGGCCCACCCCAGGCTATTTACCACTCCTTAATCCCATCCAGATCTTCTCACTGTCTTTTCTTGTATGTAAGAACCAATCATACCCCCATTAAATTGTGCAGATTCTTAGACACTTGCCTGCACCTATTGGTGTTACAATACCCAGATTTACTAAGAATCTTGCTCAACTTACTGGTGTTACAATAAAACCTCGCTACTCTAACTGAAGAAGGCTTGAAAGGCAGACCCCCTTGTACCTTTGCATTTCAGAGTTCCCAGCACCCCAAACCACAACAGGATCCTGGGTCAATTTGACTTCTAGACAACCATCTAAAATTATAAATTACAGAGAAGGTGCCAATCTGGAGAGCAAGTTTCTTCACCTAGGAGTCCCCTATACCAAATGAAATCACAGGTCCCATTTTTCTTCCTATAGCTTGTCACTTAAATTCAGCCAAGGCTTAGTTTTTTGTTTTCGTTTTTGTTTTTGTTTTTCATATAAATGGACATAATGACAGTATCTACCTCACTAGGTTGTTGTAAGAGGGAAGGAAGGAAGAAAGGAAAGAAGGAAACAAGCATTTATTAAGTATCTGCTATGTCCCAGGCACTGTACTAACACCCACAAAGCAAATTTTAAAGCTTTACATAAATATAAGCTATTATGATTAAATGGAACGCAAAGCCCACAAACAATGCAGAGGTTTCAAGTGGGTCAGAGGAGTCATTTTGAACCTCGGGCTGATACAGAAGGGATGTGCTATAGAAATGCTTGAAATGATGCCTGGGTATAAGTGATTGTTGAAACTAGATTTAAAATGACTGGGAAAATCCCCTTTTCTGTCACCATGTTCTCTGAAGTTCTCTCACACAGATATGAATTCCTTGAAAAGAAGAGAGTTTTCTCAGCAGTCAGATTCATTAAGCTATGACCCTAGGCACACCAATGTAGATATAAAGCAAAAGATAAGGGCTCCGCAAATTAATTAATTCTTTTGCTAAATCTTTTAAAGCACCTCCCATGACCTATGCATTATGCTGGGCGCTGGGGATGACATTCAAGGTTCAAGAAATCTAGATTCTTGTAAGCGGTGTCTTTGCGTGTATTATAGAGACTGAAATGGTGTGATGGTGGGAGAAGGCAGGAAGGGTGAAGAAAGGAGGGTGTTTTAAGAAAAAGGTAAGCTATTGTAGAGGAAGATGTTGGCATCATCCCAATATGGGCAAGTATCTCTTCCATTTAGTTCTTTTTAAAATAGCATGTAGCAGATTTCCCATGATCTGTGGAATGTGCCCATAGAGAGCGTTGGCTCTGGGTGACCAGCTTGCTTTCTTACAGTGTTCTTTGGCAGTTCTTTTCTAGTAGTGTCTAAGTTACATTGAGCAAGGCCCCACTGACCTACTTCTGTCCTCCGCTGATATTCCTCACAGCTGACTTATGTCCATTTTCATTTAAAATGTACTTCCTTGCTGTTTACTGAAGTGAAGTCGATATGTCTCGCAGATGAAAGATTACTTCAGTACCAGATGTAACAAGTCATGTCGATCAATTTGCACCTCGAATGCACTGACTGCCAACTGAGCAAGAGGGGGGTTAACTTCAGGGGGTGACAATGGGTTTGACAGCATTTCAAGACAAAAGGAGAGGTTCCTGCGAGGACTGTGATTTTCAAAGTGGAGGAAGAGCAATTTCCGAAACTCAGAAAGAGAGGTAAAACCAAAATCTTGCTCTGTATGTGCTTGGGCCTTACTTTTCTCAGCAGACCTGATAACCTAATATAAATATTGGTATCAGACTGCCAGCCAGCCAGTTGACCTTATTCACAGAGGTCAGGGGACTTGGCTTCTCCAACCAAGACTTGGAAAATGGGAGACAGGAAATTCAGCAGGGAGCATGTTTTTGTCAGACCAGATTTTTTTTCTCCTCTCCTGGGTTTTGTGGCCTTAAAATAATAATAATAATGCAGAGGAAGTGCAAGGTTTCCTTTCCACTTGGTCTTGTCTGGAGCTCCCTCCTTTTCCCATCCTATGACAACTCTAAGAGGGCAAGAAAGCTAGACATCTGGAACCTTCCCTTAGGTCAGATGTAGCCAGCCCAGAAAAGAACAAGAATATCCAATCTGTGCCACCTGCATGTTATCAGCCTGGCATCAATCCAATTCAATTCAAAAAGCATTTATTAAGCATCTATTATGTGCCAGGCACTATACTAGGTACAAGGTAGTCAAAGACAAAATAAAATACAGGCTGCCTTAAAGAGCTTACATTCCCTTCATGGTGATGGTGATGGGAGTTTATAGATATATGGGTAAATAAAACCATATACATAAAGTAATTTCTGGAGGGTAATACTGGTAAGGTAGTGCTAATATGAAGGATAGTTTGTTAATACTACAACAGGCATTCCAGAGGGCATGATGGAAAGGTAGGGAATAGTAGTAGAAAGACACTGAAGGGAGGGACTGGCATAGGTAAGTATAAGGAATGGTAACCTGAGCACAGGCATGTGTATAGGTTATAGCCTGTAACATATCTATGATCACATACTCTAGTATGGAGCCATAGGGAGGTAGAATATCATGCCTTTCACAGTGGTATGTTCATATTGAATTGATTATCAATCCCTGAGCAAGAGGTAGAAAGGTGAGGAAGATGGGGTTTAATCTCATAGCAGCAGGGCAGATATTCAATGCCTTGTCTTGCTTGATAGTCAAAGCCGGATTAGTGGAGTTTGGGAGCTAGGCTGGTTATGGAGGTACTCACTCACAGCAAGGACATTAGGACTCACCCGAGGGTGGAGTAGATGATCTCCCCAGGGAAAGGAAGGGGTGTAAGAAGGTCTTTGCTCTTGGACTGGTAGAGAGTGGGAAGTGGAAAAGGCAGCAGTATAGATAGCTAGTCCTTGTTCAGTCCCTAATTTATTAATGAAACTTTTCAGTTTAGCTTTTCACAGTTAGCTCAACTTCCTACAGTTCATAATTAGGAAAGGAAAGATTCAATTTCCAGGAAGAGGACCTGTGCAGAAAATACAGATTTCATATACAACATGAGCAACAATAATGCTTTGTACTTATAAGGTGCCTTTCTTTCAAAAGCACTGTGGGTATTTGAGTTACTTTCCACCCACCAAAATGCCACTTCTTGTTAGAAAAAGTAAAATAGTTTTTTAAAATCACAAGAGATTTTGATCATTGGGAAATGTTGAAGCAGATTTGGATTAAATTTACCTTAAAATGGATTAAAACACCTTTGATTGAATCCCAAATACTCTTTTTTAAAAGGACTCAGTCTTTTAATGTAACATTACTGTTTATAATACCACCTCTGTCACTTATGATCTGTGTGACCTTTGGCAAGTCACTTATTCTTTTTCAGTCTCAGTTTCCTCATTTGTAAAGATAAGAGACTTAGACCGAATGACCTCTGAGGTTTCTTCAAGCTCTAAATCTTCAATCCTATGATCCTAATCTTTTTTTTTTTAATATGCCTCTGATTTCCTAGTTCCTTTTCCCAGCCACTCTAGCCCCTCAGAGTTTTCAGTCACAGCAGGAGCTTGGAGACATACCAGTGGTCCCTCCAAACCATCTTGGCCACATCTGTGTGCCCAAGACTTTGGTATTCAGCTGGTATTTATGCTTCAGGATTCAGTGCTTTGTTGCTAAAGATGCCTTTCCCAGAAGGTGAAGGATTGGTTACCAGAGTCCTGTTTGATCTGAATACATCCAAAAAGCATTACAATGACAGAAACAACATATTTGGCCTAAAGGGAAAGAGGTAATAAATTGAATTCTCTTTCATGACATAGATTATGTCTAGGGCGTGATATTTGCCATATTACTTAAAAAAATAGATCTCCATTTTCTTTATAAAATAGATTGCTTTTATACTGGAAATGCACAGCATTTTATATATACATGATCTCATTTGATCCTCACAAGACCCTTTTGAAGAATGCAGTAATTCCCATTTTACAGATAAGGAAATTGAGCTATCAAGTGGCAGAACACAGAACTCTGAGGTCAGTGTTCTTTCAAAACAACGTCACACTCTCATCAAACATAAACAGAATGTGGGAATAGAATACTTGGGATCACAAATTAAAGCTGGAAGTTACCTTAAAAGTCATCTAGTCTAACTGCCTTCAGAAAGAAGTTCCCTGTATGAAGGAAATCCCAGGTAGTCTCTCCCTTCAAAGCTCCATTAACCACTGTTGTCCTTTTATAGCTTAGTCTGATTACTATTGTCTTTAGGAGGGAAGATAGAAACAAAATAGGAGTCTAGTAGTTCTGCCCTCTTTCCATCATCATTGCTGCATCTACTCTAAGTAGCAGTCCTCTTTTTTTTTAATTCCTTCTCTTGTTTGCAACATAGCTATTAAAAATATGTTTATTCTCCTAAATATTCACTTGAAGTCTTAGTTTATTTAGGGTTTCCATTCTACTCGCATTGTCTTTACAGGGCTAAGTTACCTGCCCTTGCTTCCACCTTATGTATATATAATTTAACATTTGTTTTACTCAAAGAGGTCTATGTCTAGTCTTACCGGTCTCTTTAAGCACTTCTTGTGGCTGTGGACTTTCACTATTAAAAGACACATCCTTCTCAGACCATCTCTTCCTATAGGTTTTTATGCCATGGAATGTTATTAATACTTTCTTCAAACTCTTTGAAATTCATTCTCTGAAAGTCTGGCATACATGTCAAAGTATGCCCAGTATTCCTCCCACCCCTTATCTATCATGAGATATGACAGGGTCCCTTCCACCTAAGATTCCTGTCATTTCTATTCCAGCAGTCAGTTTCTTCTTATTGGTCAAGTCCAGTATCAGAGTTTTCCTCTTTTGGGGGGATGAATGGTCCTAGAGTATAGACTAATCAGATGTGATTCAAGCCTCAGCACATGACATTCAAAGGAATTAACAACTGTAGGCATTTTCCCAATACCAACTGAGTCTCATCCTTAAGGGATTCAGGTAGCTGAGACAAATATGGAGGAGAATGGAAAGATGATTCCTTCTTTTAGGATATTAAAGTCAAATCTAGAGCTGCAAAAACAGCATTTATCTAATGATACCCTGAGGTTCTATGAGAATGATTTCTCTTTGCTATCCACCTGGCTCACCGTAAAATGAGAAATGTTAGATTGGAAGATGGGCTGGTACTCTTTCCAGGACTATTAACAGGAGCTGCAGCCTTCTCCTTCCTTGCAGATCAATTTCTGTGTTTATTTGAAAATGGGATGGGGGACAGGATAGTGAGTTGCTCATTTTATGTGTGCAACTATATTGCAATGTAGATGAGTTGATTATAACCATAATCACACACCGCTATGTATCATCTGTCCATGTAGAAGTCTTGTGTTCTGGCCTACGAACTGCCCAAGACATTGGGCACAGGTACACCAAAAAGATGAAGAGCAGAAGATAAAACATGCAATGACAACACTTTCTGTTGCCTCTCCTTTTGTATTCAGTTGTTTAGCTCTACCTGGAAATTTGTTTGGACACTGAAAAATTAAATTGGTTCATTAACTGGTCCCTATTTGGGGTGGTATTTTAATAATCTTCCAGGGTCCCACCTGTGCAAAAATGAAGGGAAGGAGTTAATGAAGCTTCCTGTTTGGACCAATATCTACATCTTATGCTCCAGGTTCCTGTGCAAATAAACCAAAATAGCTTGTGCAAACTTCCCTTGGAAAACTATTTTAAGTCAACAAATATTTGAACAGTATACATTTGTTCTTTAAAAGGCATTCTACTTCCTATAAAGATGGAATCAGTTAGGGATAAAGGCTAAAGCCTACTTAAAATTCATAGTAAGGGAAGGACAATCTAGTTCATTGATTTTATTTCTTTCTAGTCTTAGATGGATAATTGTTCACTTAAATATTCTGCCTTGATTTATAATGGAGAAATGTGTTTGAATTTTGCAAGACTTATACTCTACAACAAGGAGTCAAGAAGAACAAATACAATTTCATGGGCTAACATCTGGATCTGGAATCAAAGCCCACTTCTGATACTTGTACTTGGGTGATCTCAGGAAAATAACTTGACCACCCTGGGTATCAGCGTCCTCGCCTGTAAAATGAGCAGATTGGACTAGAAGTTCCTTCCAGTGATAGATGTATGAACCATACAGCTTATCATCAATATGAGTTTTATCTTAAATATCTCTCTAAAGTCTGTGTGTGTGTTAGGTGGCACAGTGGATAGAGAAGCAGGCCTGAAGTCAGGAAGACTCACCTTCTTGAGTTCAAATCTGGCCTCAGACAGTTACTAGCTGTGTGACCCTAGGCAAGTCACTTAACCCTGTTTGCCTCAGTTTCCTCATCTGTAAAATGAGCTGGAGAAGGAAATGGCAAATCACTCCAGTATCTTTGCCAAGAAAACCCCAAATGAGGTCACAGAGTTAGACATGACTAAAACAACTGAACAACAATAAATATGATATTTGCATATATGTATTGTATACCCTTACACACACACACACACACACACACACAGAGAAGAATAAAAGACTAATAGAAACACAATGTACAAATTAGCTTTGTTCTACCTGCATTTCAAATAACAGCTAGTATTCCAATCTTTAGGCATGATGTATGCTTAGATGAGTAACAATCATTCAAAATCCAATAACCATTTATTAAAGTGCTTACTAATTTGCAAAGTACTTTACTTGGTGCTGTGGGAGACACAAAGATGATTCAGACATGACCCCTGCCCTCCTAAAACTTACAATATAGCAGGTGAAGGATGCCTGCCATGCACAGAGGTTACCTGTGCCGTAATTCTAGCACAGAATAGAGTGTGTTAATGTCTCAAGAGAATTACACTATCCTATGCAACAATGAATAAAGGAAAGATTATTTCAGTCTGGTGAAATAAGGGAGGACCTCATAGAGAAAGCAACATTTGAACCAGGGATGGAAAGATGGGTTGGATTTCACTATTTTGAGATTGTCATGGTTTTGCCCAGCAGCTGCTATAGACTCTGAGGTGGATTGGAACTTGACACAGTCTCGCTAAGAAGTTTGCCCCAACAGACGATGGTTAGTCAGTCAGTCAGCAAATATTTATTAAACACTTACCATGTGCCAGGCACTCTGTGCAACAAAAAATGATAATAATTTAAAAGTCCCTGCCCTTAAGAAGCATATGTTCTAATTTGGGAGACATGTAAATATTTAAGTATGTATAAGATAATACAAAGTAGATTAACACAATCTGAAAGAGAAAATCATTCACTTTTGGAAGACTGAGAACAGCCACCTATAGAGTTGGAATTTGAGCTGAGTCCTGAAGGAAGGCAGGAAAACCAAAGGGTTAGGGTGGAGGAGCAGAGCATTCCAGTCATGAGGGACAGTCAGTACAAAGACATGGAGATGGGAAAGGCCCAGGCACTATGCTAAGCACTTTTTAAAAAAAATAAATATCTCATTTGAAGCTCGCAACAACCCTGCTAGGTAGGTGCTATAATTATCCCCATTCTACAGTAGAAGAAACCAAGGCAAAGAGAAGTTAAGTGACTTGCCCAGGGTCACACAGCTGGTAAATATCTGAAGCCAAATTTGAACTCAGGTCTTCTGGATTTCAGGCCCAGAGATCTATCCATTGCACCACCAGCCGCCTCTGGGAGATGAAAGACAGACCTGTTTGAAAAACTACACAAAGGAAATAAAAATGAGTGACAGCTGTGTGGACGAGTGACAAAGGTGGCCCACCTGGTGTCTCATTCTATAGCCACCAGACTCAGGACACCACTATAAGAAATCATGAGCTTGATGATCTTAGAAAAACACAGATAGACTTGCACAAAATAATGAGGAGCGAAATGAGCAGAACCAAGAGAACATTGTATACAGTAATAGCAATATTGTTTTAAGAATGACTTTGAGTGAATAAGTTATTTTGTCTATTATAAATACCCAAATTAGCTGCAAAGGACATATGAAGGAAGACATTATCTGCGTCCAGAGAAAGAACCGATAAATAGAAGTACATATAGAATGGTTTTACATATATACACATATTTGTGTCTAATGGTAGCCATCTCTAGGGCAAGTTGGGGGAGGGGAAGGGAAAAAAACAAGGAGAAAAAGTTACATGATTATTATATATATAAAAGAAATAGCAGGTTGTACATAATAGATTTGCAGTTTCATGTACAATCATCTTTTTTTCTGTTCTACTATGTTATGGAAATACTTGCTTTATTTCTTATGTTCCGAATCAAATACATTTAAAAAAAATTTAAATGTCGCTGGGAATCACTGGGAAGACAAGTGATGTCTACTATCAAGGTTGCCTACTGATTTCAACCTTAGACTGATAAAAAGTCAACCTTTTGAGTGGGAGGAACTGTTTTGAGTCTCAGTCATGTTATTTACTTTTTTTTTTTTTTTTTTTTTGGCTAGGCATCGGGGTTAAGTGACTTGCCCAGGGAAACACAGCTAGTAAGTGTTGAGGCTGGGTTTGAACTCAGGTCTTCCTGAATCCAGGGCCAGTGCTCTATCCACTGTGCCACCTAGCTGCCCTATGTCATTTACTCTTTATATAGTCTTGGACAAGTCATTTCCCTGCTATGGGTTTTGGTTTTCTCACATATAAATGAGGTTGGATTAGATGACCTTTGAGCTCCCTTTCAGATTTAATTCTATGGTGTTTTGAACCTCCTTCACAGGATAATTGAATATCAGATAAGATAATGCACTTAGATTATAAACCTTGAAGGACCATATAAATTCCTAGTGTTGTTATTATAGTAATAATTGTTGTTGTTACTATTCTTATTATTTCCCCTTTTCTTTCTACCTTGATGGCACTGAGTAGCTCATCTTACCTAGTGGTGGTCCATCTACCCAGAGTACAGACATGCATCGCTTACAATCTCCTTGCCTGTTCTGTGGGGATTTTTTGGTATTAGGCTTTGCCTGTGTGCATGGGTTTCCTTGGGCCAAGCCTTTTCCAGATGACTACATGGGGTGAGTGACCTCCCCTCCTCTGACCCCCTAACAAACCACTGTAGGAATAAAGCCAGCCTTGGATACAGAGGCTCTACTGTATGAGGGCGGCAGAGTCCTCAAGTGCCATCTTGACTTGAACTAATTCAGTTTGAATATCGTCAGAAAGTCCCTTTTTATATTGGTCTATCAGGACCATGTCATTAGAAGGTAAACTCTTCATTCTGTATCTGAAAAAGGCATTGGAATCTTCTCCCACTTAGCCCCTCTCCTGCCTGATCTACCCAATGCATGGATAACATTCCCCTTCTGTGGGACTTCAGAAAGAGGATCTTTTCTATAGCAGCACCCACAGAGCAGCTGATTTAATGGGTGTGAGAAGCCCCACTTTCACTTCTCAGTGGGGAAGTCTTGGGAGAGCTACTAGGAGAGCTTGGATTTGACTACAAAGATTGCTAGCTCATTGGCTCACCATAAAAAACTATCTGCCAAATTTAGTGAACCTAGCACAGGCTGGTGGGTAGGAAGTGGGGTGGCACCAGCTGCCTAAGAAGCTAGACACTTTCTTTCTTGAAAAAAAAAACTTTATTTTAAACACAGTATGTGGATTTAGAAGAATGAAAATGGGTGAGACAGTTCTTAAGTATTTAATAAGCAAATACCTTGGCCCCCTTTCATTTTGGTACAAAGCTGTAAACTCCATGAAACTTTGTAAAGGAAGAAGTAAAGCAAATATTGAGAGGAAAATAAAACTTAAATACTTTAAAAAAAACTTCAAAACACTCAAGAACCCTGATCAACACAATTATCAGTCAAGTACCTCCCATGTACAGCAAGGCATAAAACAGGGCAAACTAGAATGCGCACACCTGCGCATCAAAATGCTTGTTTCAAGGAGAGAACCAGAAGGGACTGCATGTGGAAAGCATGATATCTCTGAAAACGAAATTGACTCTCTCTAAACTGACAAGAAGGGACTGATTACCCACCTGGGAGTTATTTCAGAAGGAGCTATAAATATGCAGTCAGATCACTGACTGGCTAGAGCAAAAAATCAACATCAAATTGGAAGGCAGGATAAAGAGCAGAAGACACTGTGCAATCACAAGAATCCCAACCTGAATTATTTAAACAAGGCATTTGTTTATCATTGTTATTATTTATGTTTATTATATGAAAAGGCACTGAAATACAGAGGAAAGAGTGTAGAATTTTACATCAGAGGACCCAGGTTCTTATCGTCCAAGTTCTTACCTCTGTCACTGATTATCTGTGTGACCTTGGAAAAATTACTTAAAGTGAGAGGGTAAGACTAGATGACTGTTAAGGTCCTTTATTTCTCCAAGTCTGTTAGACACACACACACACACACACACACACACACACACCATATTATGAGAGACACCTTATTTAACAGAGAGACTTGTTGTAGATTAGTTGTTTCAGTCATGTCTGACTCTGCATTATCCCATTTGGGGTTTTCTTGGCAAAGATACTGGAGTGGTTTGCCATTTTTTTCTTCTCCAGCTCATTTTACAGATGAGAAAATTGAGACAAACAGGGTTAAGTGACTTGCCCAGGATCACACAGCTAGTAAGTGACTGAGGTTGGATTTGAACTCGGAAATGAGTCTTCCTGACTCCAGGACAGCACTCTATCCACTGTACTACCTAGTTGTATGTATGTGTATACATGCATATATACACACATACACATGTGTATAAATGTATGTAAGTAGAGGGTGTGTGAATGGCATACAAACATCTCCTTGAACAGTGAATACACAAAAGTTCTGAGATTTTTCTCAGAGTAGGGAAAACTCCCATTATGGGAGCCATCTATGACTGAATATGGAAGACCTGGTTGGTTACTGTCCTTCATTCTTGAAGAGGACCAAAATGACATCGTTATGCTAGAGTCAAGTTACAGTGTGTCCAATTATGGCTGATTAGACCAGTACGAGCTCGAAATGCTCTACCACAGGTTGGGCACAAATAGTCCATGTGAACATTTGGGGTGGATTCTCTCAATTTGCTAGACCTAAAGAACTGCTTAAGGTTCATAGATATTAAGGGACTTTCAAGGTTTATACAACTAATTGTCAGAAGCAGGATACGAATTCTGGTCTTCCTGATACTAATTTCAGTACTTTCTACAACACCATTCACTCACAGAGAAAGAATACAAGGAAACTTGCTTCCACCTCACCACCATTGACTTCCAATTTTGGTCTGGCTCTGGGAAATAAAGTTTTACACATAATCACAACCCAGGAAATCAGTCTTATCCAGACATAAACTGACCCTGAATGGCCTAAGGCATTTAAGGTTTTATATGTACCATTTTACAGTGAAGTAGCCAAAGCGAGACTAGGGTTCTGCCAAAGATTTTTTTTTTTTAATTCTCACACTTGCATGAGTGCATCAATTTCATTCAATGAATACTGGGTTGGTAAATTCTCTTTGGCACTGTATGGTTCTACTCTGTAAGTTCAACAGTCATAGCTGGCTGCCAATGCTATGTCCCCACTGAGTCGGGTAGGAAAGAACCAAGCCAACCCAGCCTGCATTATTCCACCCTTTGATTAATGGTACACACAGATGGAGCCATAGAGGTCTCTTTGTGATTCGTTCTAATCCCGCATCAGTTGAATACTTGAATTGAGAATTAATTTATGAAATTATGAAACAGCAACAGGCACTCCTGGTTCTCTGGGTACTCACTGAGAAATATCACAATGGCAGCAGGAAACAAGGCAGTAATCACACTTTAACAACCACAGAGGATGTGGGGGCAAACAGCACAGAGAGTACAGAAACAACTAGACAGAAACAAAAGGGGAAAAGAGGCAGATAGCATAGGGACAGGGGACATCCCATGATGGTGGGGAAAGGCAGACAGTATGAGGAAGAGGAAGGGGAAGGAAGAGGCAGAGAGCGTCACTCATGGGTTGGAGTTGGGAGCATCTAGCATGAACCCTTAGGAGATGGAAGAATGCTCAGGTGGGTGGGCGTTTGAGGTCTCATTTTTATACTGGGTTTAGGGGGAAACAGACTAACTCCTATTTGTGTGATTAGTTCACTAACAGACCCAAATCATTTCAGAGTTGTCAGTAAAAATTTAAAGTTAGCATGTGTACATCATCTCAGAACTGTCAGCACCATTTGGAAATCTGTTAGTCCTTACTGTTGATGTGTAGAATTTGTCTGGAATTTGTCTCATGGCCAGAGGGCCTTGGGTGTGAATTTTGTTTAAGATATGATACAATTTGTAAGTTGCTCTCCATGGTTTGTATGTGACTTTCAGTTTCCCTTTGCAATCTTATTTCCTGCTATTGCCCCTTTATACTGGCTACTTATAGACTTACTATACTGACTAGAAGGCAGGAAGGGTGGTCAGGGGGACCAGAATAAGATACAATTTTAACACAATACTCTGGAAGGTTTACAAGAATCACACTAAATGAGAAGGCATGAATGGGTTGCAACCAGCATTCATGGTGATACAATTCAATTCAGCATGTATACTGTATTAGGAGAAAGTTTAAAAAACAGAAATTTTCAAGGAACTTACATTCTACTGGAGGTATAACAAGAGTTTACATGCATGACAATATGGTGCAGTGGGGGGGGTGGGCGGCAATGTTTGATTAGGAGTCAGGAGAGACCTGAGTTCAAGCATTGACTATGACACTGTCACTGTGATGAGTTGCTTAACTTTTTCAAGCCTCAGTTTCTCATCTATAAAGTGAGTATAATTATATTTAGAGTGCCTTCTTTGTAAGTGGCAGCATGACACAGGAACAGTCTCTGAGTTAGAAAGACATGGGTTCAAATTCCACCTCTGACATCCTGGCTGTGTGACTCTGGACAAGTTTCTTGACCTCTCAGTGCCTTGAACAAAGTAAGCGCTTATCTACAATGATAGACGGAATTTTCTTACTAGTGTTTCCCTGTAACAATGAAATCACAGGTCTTAAAAAAAAAAAGAACTGCCTATTGCACTTGAACATCAGGTGAAATAATGTATGGAAAGTGTTTTGTAATCCTTAAAATGCTCTATAGTCACTCCACAGATTTATCCAGACATTGAAACATCTTGAGAGCAGAGACATCTAATCAAAAATAGGTAAAGTCATGCCACAGTACAGAGTACAGACACAAGTGGCAAAAGGGGTAAAGAGGCAGACAGCATAGGAACAGGGAACATCGCATTATGATGAAGAAAGGCAGAAAGTATGAGGAGAGGAGGGGGAAGGGAAGAGGCAAAGAGTATCACTCATGGGTTGGAGTTGGGAGCATCAAGCATGGACCCTGTGGCAGTCAGCAAGTGCTGGTAGGTGATTTTATGATATTCCATGTAACTATCAATCAGTCAGTCAACAAACACTTATTAAGCACTGACTATGTGCAAAGAATTATGCTAAACGCCAGGGATACAAAGAAAGGCAAAAAAACACAGTCCCAATCCTCCAGGAGCTCATATTCTGATGGGGGAGAGAAGTATGCCAACAACTGTATGCATGGAACCTATATACAGTGTAAATAGGAGATAATCTCAGAAGAGGGACATCAAGAGGGAAACCAGGAAAAGCCTCGTGGACTAGACTTTTTTTTTTTTTTTTAAGAAAATCAGTGTAATACTGAATATACTGACCTTAGAGTTAGGATACTGAACTTAGAGTTAAGAAGACCTAGGTTCCGATCCCCCCTCAGATACTAGCTGTGTGATCAAGGGCAAGTCCCTTAACCTTTCTGTCCTTCAGCTTTCTTCATCTATGAGACTAGGGGTGGGGGAGGGACCTTGATGCTCTCCGACGGAGTCCCTCCTAGCTCTAATTCTACGATCCCCCAAGACATTTTAAATTATTTCTGTTTGCCTTCCAATTTTTCATTCTCGGATCATAGAACATAGTGTGTTCTTAAAGGATCACGGGGAAAGCAGAACCCTTGAGAGGCTGGCCCTCAGTGCCCCTGCCAGACAGTTAGAGTCTATGCCCGTTAAAAGGCAAGTCGGCATAATCTCTTACTTTTCAACATTTTTAGTCGATCGTTGAGTCAATGTTGATGACACTGAATATATCTGTCGTCTCTAGAGTGTTGTGCCGAGGACAGGAGCCAAATGGGGCAGGCTGAAAACCTCCAAATCTCAGGCAGGCATTCAAGAGGAACAGAGCTGTACTGTGAAGCAAGGGGCTCTAACTTTACACAGAATTATCTCGATTAGCCAGAGGGTGGAAAAACACGAAGACTCTTGCTCTCAGGGCTGGGGCTCACAGAGAATCCATTTCACGCATTCTAAAGACATCACCGGAAGCTGTGTCCTCCCTCCCTCTGCCCCAAACTCCACCCCCGGTTCTCTGCGAGCCTTGAAAATCTCGCCTACACAGAAGTCATTCATTGAAGTTCATAGACTCCGAGCTCTGGACGGGATCCTCTGGGGGCGGAAGCTCTTAGTGAGATCCATGAACTTGATTTTTTTTTTTTTTTAGCACTTTTGATAACTTTCAATATAATTCGTTTTCCTTGTAATCCGGTGTGTTTTATTTTATATGTTTAAAAACATTGTCTGAAGAGTCCCTAGGCTTTACACAGACTGAAAAGGAGTCCACGCTCATAAAAGGCTAAGGACCTCTGATCTAACCCGAGTGATTGCTTCTGCCCTCCTGTCTCATAGCACAATAGTTACTCATAGTCTTTGCAGCACAACCTCGCTCAAGAACAGCAAATTTGATTAAAGCTCAGCTGACTCTTCTCTTCAGGTCTTTCCAAGATAAATGAGTCTCAATCGTTACTCCTTCCCAATAAATAGGTATTAGTAGGAAAATAACTTATTTGAACAGGATGTTTCTATTTTCCTTCAACTCTTTAAGCAGCAGGTTCTGTTTTTAAAATAAATGGAAAGAACCAGTGTTCAAAGGATATAAATGATCTTTTTCTTTGTAAACAATTTTTAAAATTTATTTATTTTTAATTTTCAACATTCACTTTCATAAGCTTTTGAGTTTTAAATTTTCTCCAACTCCCTCTCCTGTCCCCTCCCAAGACAGCATGCAATGATATAAGCTCTACATATACATTCTTATTAAATATACTTTCACATTAGACAGTTGTAAAGAAGAGTTAGTACGAACTTTAGGAACCACTAGAAAGAAGAAACAAAACAAAAGAGAGAGAGCAAATAGTATGCTTTCATCTGCACTCAGACTTCGTAGTTCTTTCTCTGGATGTGGATAGCATTTTCCATTGAGTCTTTTGGAGTTGTCTTAGATCCTTATATTAGCTCTGAAAAGAGCTAAGTCTGTCAAAGTTAGTCATTGCACAATGTGGCTGTGTACGCAATGTGTACAACATTCTACTGGTTCTGCTCACTTCACTCAGTATCAGTTCATATAAGTCTTTCCAGGTTTTTCTGAAGTCTGCCTGCTCATCATTTCTTATAGCACAATAGTATTCCATTACATTCATATACCACAACTTGTTCAGCCATTCCCCAATTAATGGGCATCCCCTCAATTTCCAATTCTTGGCCACCACAAAAAGAGCTGCTATAAATATTTTTGTACATGTGGGTCTTTTTCCCATTTTTATGATCTCTTTGGAATACATCCCTAGAAGTTGTATTGCTGGGTCAAAGGGTATGCACATTTGATATAAATGATTTTCAAAAGAATTCAAAGTTATAAATGACCACATGACAACATACCCTAAATCACAAATAGTAAAAGAAATGCAAATTAAATAATTCTGATGTGATACCTCATCTCTTGCAAATCAGTAAAAAATTTAAGGTATGGGAACAATATGTGTTGGAAGGACTGCAGAAAGATAGGTGCACTGATACACTGTTGGTGAAAATATGAAGTTTCCAACCATTCTGGATTTCAATTTGAAATTATGCAAGAAATGGGAATAAATAGTCTATACCCTTTGATGGAAGAATTCCATTACTGGCCTTATATCTCCAAGAAAATCAAAGACTTCCAAAGACAAACATCCAGTATATCCCCAAATAGCCATAATAGCCATCTTTTCAGCAGTTAAAAAAATTAGAAACAAAGTCAGGGTCCATTGATCGGGGAACGATTGAAGAAAACAAACTATGAACCATTGTTATGCAGTAAGATATAATAAAGTTTAGGAGTTAAGAGATATGTGGGAAGATGTGTATGAGCATGCAGAGTACTATGCTGGGTGCATGGGGAAATGAAAAGATGAAAAGTATGGAAATTAGAATTGTGTAAAAAGATATGACACCTTGCAATAAAAAAGAAGAATGAAATAAGCAAACCTAGAGAATAACATACATAATGAGAGCTCTTGCCTGGTCTCTTGTACCCCTTAACCCAGAGCACCCTAAATGAAGAACCATCACCACTAGGAGTCAGAAACCTCCAAATCTTGTCTTTTCTTCCTGGGCCCCTTATCCCAAGGCAAGGGTTCTTGTATCTGGATCAAGAGAGGTGGGGTGGGTGGTCTCATCTGGGGTGCAGTCACATGGAGGAGTAGCCCAAGATGAAGTCACCACCTCCAGGGCCAGGAAAGGAACTCTCCTAGGTAAGCATACCCACTTAGTTGGCTGTAGCATTCTCTTGGATGGTGCTAGCAGTACTCCCTAAATTCTTGCCCTGGGCCAAGGTTCAAGTTGCTAGTTGCATAACCCTAGTCATGCCTCTGACCTCATCCTGCCCTGTTCCTTCAAGTATCCCCACAACCATGGGGAGCTCAACAAGCATTTATGCTTCAATTGTGTGGAGTATATTCAGCTAGAAAGCTTGGGAAAATACAGAAATGAAATGTATGGAGCTCACAGTTATAGGATATGATGTCTCACAATAATTCACATTTCTATAGCACCGAAAGCTTTACAAGGCAAACTCTAATTCACAATAATCCTATAAAGTAGACAGTACAAATAACGCAACTCACACGTTACAAACAAGGAAACTGAGCCTAAAAGAGGCTAAGTAATCTGCTCAGGGTCACACAGTAGGTGTCAAAGCCAGGATTTGAACCATGTCTCCTGATCCCAAGTCCAATCGTTCTACTGTATTATAAATCTACATATGTACAAGATGTTACATGCTCAGTCTACAGAAAATATCTTTGCTTATTCTGCGTGGGATTGTAGATCTTAATCTGGAAGGGACCTCAGAAGCCATTATGATTTTATAGTATATTTTACAGGAAACTAAGGCTTGGAAAGTTAGGTGACCTGTCCCAGAATGCCAAGGTAGGCTTGTTTATCTTCTGCCTTCAAAGCCAATGTTCTTTCCATTGACCCACATCCTCATGCCTTATCCTGAGCCTTTTAAGGAGATGGTGGTTTTCATCTTCAGAGATAACAAGTCTGATTAAAGTTATGAAAGCCAGAACTATGGAGTTTGAATGCAGATCGAAGCATACTATTTGCTTTTTTTTTTCTTCTATTGAATTTTGTTTCCTCTTTCTGGTGGTTCCCCCTGTTGGTTCTCATTCTTACTTACATTACTAATGTGAAAATATGCTTAATAGGAATGTATATGCATAGCCTAAATCAGATCGTGCCCCATCTTGGGGAGGGTGGTGGGGAGGAAGGGGGAGAAAAATTTTAAACTCAAAAGCACATGGAAGTGATTGTTGATAAATCAAAATAAATTAATAAATTAAAATTTTTTAAAAAAAAATAAAGTTATGAAAGCTTCAACCTTAAATTGGGTCCTAGGAATGGATCTGTAGATGCCTTGCAAAATCTCCCCAAATCTGCCCACAGGTCCTCTGCCCTTCCAATTGAACAACTTTCTCACCTACTCATGGCTCACTGCCTCCTCTCAGGAGCCCACAAAATCCTACCGACAACACAAGCTTGCAACTACCAGGAAAAGGAGCCCTGGGGCTTCCCTCACCCATTTCCCGGAAAAACAACTTTAGAAAGAGGAATTTTAAAAAGAGAAGAAATATCCCTTTTCTATGTACTTGGTTGTCTCATTTTCTTAAGGTTGATTTCTCTTACGCCCAGAAATTCATGGTTACATCCATGGAGGAATATGATTCTTTAGTACTTACATGTCAGTGTAATTGTCCACACTGTTTTCTGCCTTTGAAGTGTAAGCTTTGCCCTAAGTAGTTGCTAACTGTCCTGACGTGGCCCAAAAGCCGAGCTTGTTGGTCTGGATTTTCTAACTGAAGCTCCGAGACAGCAAACTCACTTTGCTCCCAAATAAATGATTTTCTCCTTCCTGTCCCATAGTCTGTGGATGCTTGTGTTTTTATAGAATTACCTGGAACACAATACTCTGTTCTGGCTTCCCCCATGAGCTCCCTCCCCCTGGCTCTCTCTTTCAGCTGCTTGGTATCATCAAAAAGCCCTGTTCCTGAACTGAATCCCAGGCCCCACCTCCTCCCTCCCATTCCAGGCTGTGGCAACTAAGTCTGCCGAAAGCCAGGGCAGACACTGTTAGCGTTTTGGCAGGGACTGCCTTGGTTGGGGTAGGACCATATTGAAGTAACATATTGAGTCTGAAATAGAAGAAAACCCTGAAGGCAGTGTCAAAGTGACCTTCCAGGGGCCGGCAGTTACCCATGGCAAGAAAAGAGGATTGCGTGATAGAGCAGGACCCAAGAGCTGACCTCCCCAGCCCCCCCAAACTGCAGCTAGAGAGCCTGTTGGCTTTGTTTTAGGCCCTGTGGGCCACACTGACCTAGCCTTTGAGGACACATGGCTCTTCCTGGAAAAAGACTTTCAATCCATGATATACAACAAGGAAAATGAAGCCAGATTAGATAGGAACAGAAGAAGCCATGCTCTACTTTTTTTTAAAATAAAAAATAAAAAGATTTGGTTAGCTCAAAAAGCAAGGGAAAAAATCCACTTCATCATACCAGCAGCCTATGTATCTTCACAGCGGTATATTCAATTCAATATTTATCAAGTACACGGGATTATGCTGGGCCCTCACAGGCAGAAACAAAACAGTCCCCACCCTCATAGAGTTACCTATGTGCATACATACACACATACATCACATACATATGTACATGTGCTTTTGAAGTATAATCTTTGTCCTTAAGTGGTTGCTAAATATCCTGATGAAATCCAAAAGCAGACTTGTTGGGATGGGTTTTCTAACTAAACTACCAAAATGGCAGCTTGCATTGCTCCCAAATATGTATGAACATGTGTAGGTATGTGTGTATGTATGTGTTCATATACTTGCATGTGTATTATGTGTTATTATGGGAATTTTCTTATCCCTTTTATTATTTGGGATTTAGGGCCATTCTTCCTGCAAGTTTTCATTAGCTAAAAGTTTATTTTGGTATTAACCTCACCTGGACAAAAACTGTCCTATGAGATGGAAAAATATACTTAGATCCATAAGCATCCCTTAGATAAGAAGCCAGAAGACTCTCAACTAGCCCGAATTTCTTGGTGACCTGTAAATCCTCTTCCTCAATCAGTCTACTTGTGAATTCTCTCAATACAGTTTAAAGTGTAAACTTAGTTTCCCTGTAGAGTTTGCTACAAGATGATGACCCTCTCTGTTCAACTTTTATGACATTGAAGGAAGTATGGGCTTTATCTTCTCTTCAACTTTTATGGCCTGAGAAAAATGTACAAAATTGCAATATGTGAAAGACTGGTTTCTCTGTCACTCTGACATAATTTTGCTATAAGAAGTCTTGTCAGAATCCTCACCATGGTCCAATTTTTCTCTATTATGCTGGAGCATAATAATAAAACCTAGGTTTTTACGTCCATAATTTCTACGTGGTGGTAAATGTATATTTGGCAGCATTTACCCACTACGTGAACTCAGAGAGTAAATATTTCACCCATAAACAGTATGGATTCATAATATGCATTTGTGTTCTATGTATAGCATATAAACATGTGTATATTAGGTATGGTATATCATATGTGTGATATATTAATGATATATAATATGTGTATACATATATACAGCCCTGCTCTCATGGAGTATGTGTATGTATATACATGTATACATGTATATATGTATATTGTGTATAGATACCTACACCCATATACACATAAATATGTGGGAGTGGGGTATATGTGTGTATGCACACTTAATATCCATTAATATATACATGTTATATATCATACCGCATATATCATATATGTGATATGACTTAATGACATATAATAATAAAAATACACTGCTCTGCCCGCATGGAATACATGTACACACATGAGTGTATAGAGACATGGTAGGAAATTTGTTATATGCATGTATGTTACATGTGATAGGCTGTATATGTTATATATCAATGACATATAATGTGTATATGTGCATATATACAATATATTATGTATCGATGATCTATAACATGTGTGTATATGTACATACACATATAGAGTAAATACTTACTTACGTTGTATCCGCCCCTTGTGAGCCTGTAAGCTTTTCAAGGGGAGGGACTGTTTCACATTTGTCTGTGTATCGCTAGAATTTGACACATAGCACACATTTAGTAAATGCTTGCTGATATTGATTGATTTCCTGAGTGGCTACAATATATTCAGAGATAAATAAATGTAAATAGAAAACAAATGCCAAGTAACTGTGGGTGGATGGTGAGCTCTAGGAGCTGGGGAGGTGGGGAAAGGGCTCAGTGTAGGAGATGGCTCTCCAGCTCAACCTTAAGGGGATTCAGGATTCAGACAGGTTGAGATGAGGAGGGAAAGCATTCCAAGAATGAAGGACAGCCTTTGCAAAGGCTTGGAAGTAGGGGATGGAATACTCAATCCCTCATTTTTAACGTTAAAATTTAGAAAGGATTGTTAATACGTTGAAATGAATACCTGACCCAATAGGAAACTGCACCCAAACAATGATGTTGAGAAGCCCTGGGAAGGGTTTGCTGCTTGCCTGCCAGCCTACCCGCCCTTTAAAAAGACCAGAGCAGAACACTCATTTTGTTTCCTTTTCTATGAGGTGTTCATCTAATTACGAGGCAATGACACTCTCATATTCATGGCGTCTTACCAAACAGAACTTCAGCACAGTGCTTTAGCATCTTTTCTTCTGTCTGTGCTAATGACTTTCACCCCAAAATGGACAAATTCTGGGCATTGTCCATCAGGACAGAGTGGCCCTGCAGCAATGGACAGGTGTTGGGGAGGCACTTCAGATATACTGGCAGACACACAGTGCCTTCATTCTGAAACGCCACAATCACCACCTTCCTCCTAAACCTTCGAATGTGAAAGGAGTGAAACCTAATTACTCTCCAAGCCTGCCCTCCAAATTTGTCTATTTTTCACCACAGTAAGCTCAGAGTTGAATAAGCCCATACATACCTTTGAAATGGTGTTATTGAATTCTAATCAAAGGTTTATTTCTACTTCTCCTCTACATGTTCATACAGGCCTTTTTCATTCTGTTTTAATCTAGCGTTGGGCTGTAGTATCACCAAATATCATGAGCCACACAAGATCAGGCTTGGTCAGCATTTGGATAGAAGACATCAAAACACATAAAATGAAAGTAATGTTGGGTTTCCTTATGACATTTCCCCTTCTAAGGCAATATGGAACCAATGCCTCAACATGTCCCATTGAGGACATCTTATTGTGAGACATGAAATCAAGACATTGACTATTTGTAATTATTTGAAAACCTCTGGATAATTTTAAGACTAAGGAAGAAAAGCAACACATTGTGTTCTAGACTGTGCTTTAGACTTGGAGTTAGAAGCCCATAATCTTAAGTTCTAGTTTCAGTGTGATTTTCTGAGTGAATTTAAGTTAATTTTTTTGTTGTTTCTCAATTTTTCAGCAAGAAAATAGGGGGAAAATACTACTTCAAAGACAGAGGAATTTCCCAACTATTTCCTTGTTTTTAGGCGAAATGATATTACAGGGGACAGTCAGCATCACAAATAATTATATAGATCAATGGTTGCCAACATTTTTTTGTTCCATGAACCTCTTTAAATAACAACAAAACATATATTATGCACCCTCAGGATACTTTAAGATACTACTCCTAATATCCTGCAATTATTTTCTCTTCAGAGCATCATTAAAGAATTTTTAGTACAAACCCCTTGAACCACTAAATGGTAACCACTGGTGCAGATGGAAGATTTGTTCAAGGAAGATAAAAAGAATTAATACTGGTAAATTATTCAGTACTCTGAATCAAATAAGATCCAGTGTCTTCTGGCCAGTGTAACTCTACTTTTCTTCTTTCAGAGAAAATTATATATTCAATTATGTTGTTAGGAGTTTTGCATGCCATCTGAAACATTGAAAGTAGACAATGAATACTTTTATTGTCAATATTATTTATGAAATATCACATTTGGGTGGAAATTTTGTTTGAAAGTAAATCTAAATTCTTTGGGATTAAAATGAGACAAATTATTTTAGTTTATTTTAAATCACAATCAGATGAAAGGAAATTGTCTGTGTGTTTGGGGGTGGAAATGGAATCACCTTATAATTAATCCCACAGGAAACCCAAACTATTTTGTTATCATGGGATTTTGTTTTAAGTACATTACTAGAAATTACATTCATTATCCACAAGGTTTAGAGACAGAAGAGATAACACCCAATAAGGTTGTTGTTTTTTTAATGCTGTAAAACTTAGAAGTGAAAGAAAAGGTGTGCATGCACACACACACACACACACACACACACACACACACACACCCCGCTCTTACTTCATGACGTTAATATGTGTTGGGTGTTGGGTTGGGTTTTTACAAGAGCTTAGGTATGGTTAGGTGGTTGGAATTTCTGAAGTGGGAAAGGTTGAGGGGCTGCTGGGTAATTATTAGTCCAGGGCAGGATGAAAGATAAGTAAAAGTCTCTGCTATAGTTTGCTTATCTTCTACCCTCTCTTAATGCAAATATCACCTTATTGAATTCTTTAGTTAGAAGGAATGTCAGCTACATGGGCAGAGACCAGAGAACACTTGTACTGTATTATTGGTTGTATGAAATTTGCTATGATCAAATTGAAGCATTGATTCTGTGAGCCATCTGCCAGGTCATGAAAATAACTCTGTTATATAGAAACCTTCTTTATAATGGTATTTTTTTTGTAATGAGATTTTCCCCTCTGTATATATGGGGAGGGGGTCAGAAGGGAAAAGAGAGAGAAGTAGACAGAGAGAGACAGAGAGACAGAGACAGAGAGAGACAGAGATAGAGAAACAGAGAGAGACAGAGAGAGACAGAGACAGAGAAACAGAGAGAAAGAGACAGAGACAGAGAGAGCCCTTTGAACTGTCCTTTTATATGTACTAGAAACCTTGAAAAACAGCACACATAGTTAATATTGTGTTCTTTTCTCAAGTATGGAAAGTCAAAGCAAATTTGAAGAAAAACAGTCAAATATTTTCAGAGGAATGGTGGCATTAAGTAATGTGTTTTGCAATGTATAGTCAAAACATTTAGTGCTTGGGTTTTAATGGGGAGTTAGCTGAAAAAGCTTGAGCAAATGCAGGTTTTTTGTTGAGGGTGCTTGGATCAAAGATGACTTCGTTGAAGGTGCTTCAGCAGCTTCTCCCCCCCACCCTGCAGGGTTGAGGGTGTGAAGGATTTTGCTTTTTTCCATCCATCTGTGTTTTCCCCATTAAGTAAAGCCCTTGGAAATTAAATTCAAAAATTATACTTCACCATTAAGGAAGGTTGGAAGGCAATATGTTTTTGAATTTGGCAATTTCAACCGAACCATTGTACACACCTAGTGTCTGAAGTCCCATTTTCCTCATGCAATATCAATTTCAAGTGTTGCTTGTTTTCATTGATTTTTGTAGACTGTGTCTTCAGTCTGAGAGTTCCACTGGTAATCAGGCAATATCAAAAGACCTAAAGGACGGCATCTAATGTTGGGCAGGTCTTGGATTTGGAGGTGGGAGAGAAAAAGCAGACAATAGTTGTGCTAGAAAAGAGGGCATGGATGGGCTTCAATCTGCACCATTGAAAAGTATATCCACATTAAAGAGACCATAGATGGATTGAGAGGAAGAGAATGATAGGTGATTTCAGGAGTGCAGGGAACTCCCTCTACTGATGCCAATCAGCAGTTGTGCAGAAAACTTAAATCTTGGAGAATTACTTGGAGCACTGAGAGGTTAAGTCATACAGGGTCACACAGCTAGTGTGAGTCAGAGGTAGGATTTGAATCCAGTCCTTCCTGTATCTAAGACCACCATGCTATCCATTATAGCATAAATCCATGAACATATTAAAATATCAAAGCATGTTAATAGCATGACTTTGGGATTAATTAATGAATAAGTTCAGTTTGATATGTCTATTTGGTTAGGGTAAATCCTCCACCTGAATATTGTAGTATTGTGCATTTTCTGGGTTCACTCTCCCCCAACCTCCACTCAATTGCAGGTTGGATCCCCAAAGGTCACTTTGTGATTTTAGACATCACCGTGAAGGTCTGTGATTTGTTTTCATTCTGTTACTTACAAGCCCCAATCTTGTGTGTCCTCCCAATATCAACTGACTAGTTAAGAGTGCCCCAATATTGATTAACAAATCAACCTGAACTAAATTTTTACTAAGAAGGCACAGCACAGACAAAAAGTATAACAGCCTCCCAAACCAGGAGTGCACTGTCCCCTCTATATACCTTGTTCCCTAGTGAGAGTGGGATCAACCTGGAAGTGATTACTACCAAACATTCCTCCCCACCCGTCCAATACACTAGATTCACTTCTGGGTATGGCACAGCTAAAGGAAAAGTCATTCTTGCTTACAGGACTCAGTGTCTTGGCTGCTAAGTTACATCACGGTTCTCCTGGGTCAAGCAAGCCAATCCTCAAGGCCAGCTCCTCACCTAATAGGGCTACTAAAGTTACTGGTTCCAGTTACTTAGGGGTCTTGCGATATTTTCCCAACCTTTCAAAACTTACTAGGTCACAACCTGGTCAATTCATCTCATTCATCCAAGATCAGGAAAGAATATATGCAACAGAAACAAAAGAAAAATTTATGGACCCGGAGTGACTGGGTGGGGCAACTCATAATAGTCCTTTCTCCCTGAAAACCATCTGAGAAAAAAGAGAGTTGGTCTATCCCAATCTTTTATGTGTACACCCAGTTCTAGTTTAACCAATTAAGAAGCTCTTAGCCACCATGGAATAAGCCAACAATAAACAGAGGAAACCTGTCCCTGCCCTGAAGCCATGAGGGAAAGGACCCCCTTTCATGCATTTCTGGAAGCAGGCTCTCAAAGCCTCCCTGTGGGTTGGCAGTCAACTGAGGATGTGGACATGTTCTAAGTACTGAGCCCTCATTGGCCTGTTCCTTCCCACCCCTATTACAGTAGTAACAGACTTTGGGATTCAGGTAGATATACAAGACACAAACAGAAAATGCTTTCAGCACCTTTTAAGTAGATCTTTAAAAGAGTGGATGTCTTCTGCCTTGGAACATGAATCATTTTATCATGTAAAGCTGCCTTATCGTGTAGCTGAAGACTTCATCACAGTCACACAAGTCTCTTAAAATTCTCTGAATTGTCTTGAATTTGTAAGCACTAAGTTTCCCTTCTTTTGTAAAGAACAAACAAAAAAAGGAAGAAGAAAAAAATGATATTTAATTCAGTATTTATTACCATAGGCCTAATTCTATGCAAAGCATTGTGCTAGGTACTGAGGATACAGACAAAATGTAACAGTCCCTACCCTCCATGAGCTTACATTCTACTGGATGAAGAAAGCACAAAAGGGAAATGGTAATGGCAAAAAAAAAAAAAAGGAAAGAAAGGAGGTTTAAAAAATGAGAAAGGAAGAAAAAGGAGATTCAAAGCATTAGCCCCAACCTAAACTCTCTCAATAGCGCTCTCACATAGAGAAGATTTCATTTGTTTCTTTGTCTCCCCCTCCCTTAAATAGGAAGATTTCTTGAAAATAAAAAGTTCACGTTATTTTCAGTTCTTAACTAGGCACCAGGAGAAGACTGCTATAAAAACTCTGAAAATAGTAAGCAATTAAAATGACCCAGCTGTTTGCTCAGGCTTTTCCAATCTCCCAGGAACACAGCTCATGCTGCAGTTTGAGCACACACAGTTTCACTGGCTTGCGGCCACTGTTGATGTCACAGTCAGACAAGCCTGAATGAGGGCTGGGCCTTAATGGGAAAAAATTCTGTTACTTGAATTTAATTTAGAAACATTAATTCACACCGTGTGTGATTAAAACTTTTTTAATTAACCCAAGTTCAAGGCAGGTAACTCAGCATCTTTACAGTTTTCTAAAAATGACTATATAGGACTTTAAAAATGTGATAAAAATTAAATTTAAATTTTAAGATGTTTAAATTAAATTTACAAGGCTATTTGAGCTCATTTGAAGAGCTCATTTGAACATTGGAACTATTTAGCTCATTTGAACTTGGACAACAAATGAATGTTCTACAATCCTTCACAAAACATCTTCAACGTATGTAATGCAGCATGGGAAATCCTTGTTTGGAATAGAAAAGCTACAAAGAAGGTCAATCTATTTTAAAAAATAATTTGCACATATTATAAACTTTCAACTAATTTATAAAATATTGATTGATTTACTATTTTTTTATCTGAGCAGACTGACCACTGAGCATACATTATATGACTCCCTAAAATAACACATAATTAATGTGCTAATTTTCAGTACTTCTACCCACCATCAATTATATAAAGGGCAGAAGTGTAAAAATAAATAAATAAATGAAGAAATAAATAAATTGATGAACATGGCCTAGGCCGGGTTATTCTGCAGATGTTAATTAAGTAGTCAACTCTTACTTTAAAATATGTAAATTCTGACTTTATTCAGTTTAACAGGGAAGGAATATGAGAAGAGACTAGGAGTAAGGGCTGAAAAGGTGACCTAATCCAACTGTCTCATTTTTACAGATGAGGAAACTGAGGCAATGAGAGGCTAAGTAGCTTGCCCAGAATTACACAAGTATTTCATATGACTGCCAAGAAAATGACAGTGTATCAGACTGATATTTAAGTCAATACGAAGCTGGGCAAATCTGAGCACAGCTCCACCCCTTGATTAGGAAATTTGCTGATTAGGAAAACTAAAATGAGAAGTACCTCCTGGGAAGGGAATAAATTATTGTTTGTTTGTTTTTTAAGGGGAATATGCTGAGTGATCTGGAACTTTAAAGAGACAGAGGGAAGTATGTATCAGTTTCAATTCAGGAAAAAAAACAAAACAGACCAACTAGGCACAAATTCAGAGAGGAGAGGAAAAGCTGTTTCCAGTTTAATGAATTTGAAAATGCAGGCCTGACGTCAGCCTGCAGCCTTCCTGTCCTTCCCCCTAATCCAGTCTTCCTTTGCCAGAATCCTTCTTTTCTGGTTGAGAAGTCCGGTGGCATGTGGAAAGTTTGTTTGCTGAACTGAATTAAGTTAGTAATTGACCCTCTAATTTCTTTTAGTTTTTGTCATCTCCTAAATGTATATCTCTGAGCTGTGTGTCATTGTATAAATATGAGCTTTTCTGAAATTACTCCCCCTCAGGGTAATTTCTCTCTTAATGCTTTATTTTGTAATTATACAAATCAGGGCCTGGAAGAAACCAGCCAAAAGGTTCTTGGGGATTCTTATTGTCCTCTCTCATCCTTTCTTCTATGTTCTGTGGGTTTTTCTCTTTCCCTGCCATACAGTTCTTGGATGGGGTCAGGAAAAAGAGAGGGAGAGAAGTCACAGGGGAACCGGCCTCCCTCAGTATCCTGTGAGAAAGCAGCAAGGGAGATGTTAACAAGTAAAACTACTGTTAAGGAATAGTCCAATGAAGTCAGGGGCGGTTTCATTTTTGTCTTTGTATCACCAGTTCCTAGCCTAGCACCTGCTACACAGGAGATGCTTTAGAAATGCTTCTTAAATTAAATTCCATTTTCACACCAAAATTTTTTACTTCTTTTAGATGGAATCAAGGAAGAGCTCTGACTCAATGGGAAAAAAATATTAAAAGAAACACAGGCAAAATGTAGACTGAAACACGGATGTTTCAGAGTGGATGATATGACTCAATGATCTTAGGTAAATAAGGTCTTCTAGCATATAGCATATAGGAAATTCATAAAGCTCAGGAGGAATGTGGGCCCAGTGCTTTCAGAATATTTTCTTTTTGAGCTGTGGCTTTACACTGGACCCGAATGTAAGTCCTTCTCAAAAGTGATTATCCCCTGAGGAAGGGACTTTGCTGGACAAACTGACAATATTCTTTCATGTTCCTTAGGATAACAGTTGACATCTGGCACTTTTTGATCTGTGACCCTCTATTGATAAGTTTTATGTCTCTCTTTTACTGATATTGATATATATGATATTTTAATATATTTTATAAATGTGTACACATGGATATATGTGTGTGTGTGTATATGTGTGTATTCATGTGTATATATACATACATGATATCTTTCTAAGGTGAATAACCACACAAAAATGTATGTGTTTTCTATATCTACATCTATGAGATAGATTTCTAAGATGAATGACCACACAAAAATGTATGTGTTTTGTATATATACATCTATGAGATAGATTTCTAAGATAAATAACCACACACATGTGTGTATGTATAAATATATATATACATACACACATACATATACACACGTGTGTGTGAAAATTTCCTAGGGGTAGTAAGAAATTTAATTACTTGCCAAGGGCTACAGGGGACTTAAGCTCAGATATTTCCAACTCCAATCCCTCAAACCCTATTCATATATGGCACAATGCCTTTCTTCTCTAATGGTACTTCAGTAAACTCCCACTCCTCCTTGGTTGATTCCACTTGCCAAAGAGGCTGATGAGATTCCACTCTGAGCAGTTTCTGTCCATGGCTCTGCCTCTGGGTGGAATCAGGAAGAACTGGCAAGGCAAGAAGGAACAGAAAAATTAAGAAATGATGAAGTCCAAAAAAAAAGGCAAAAAAAAAAAAAGAAATGATGAGGCAATAATATATTTTAAATCTGAAAATGGCCTGAGTAGATTTGTAGAATGTATTGTTCCATAGAGATCAGAGACAAAGAACACATTAATATTTGTGCAGACTGATTTGTAGAATGTATGTGTTTCATATGTTATCCAGGAAATTCTTAGCAGAGACAATATCATATTGGTGCTTAAATTGAGAAATTGATGCTGTATACCAAAGGGTCTTCTAATTAGAATGCTATACAGTTAACTGACAATTTGACTTTTGACACCATAGTGTCAGCCTTTAACTAACTTATTTTCCATGGGCTTTATCAAAGTCTCTTTGCTAATCTCTTCTTACCCTTTGCTTCTTCTCCTTGAGGTTATTCTAGCCCCAAACTATTATCTTAAAATTTTCCCTGTTGGAGAAAAATGATCTTGTTATCTGCCCTCCTTCTTCTGGTGCTTTCTTCCTGTATCATGTATAACACCTCCTAGCTTGAGATCACTTAAAGCTGTAATTAAAGAGCCTTTTACTCACTCCCCCAGATTATTTATGAAGATGTTAAACAAAACTGGGCCTGACCCTAAACTCTACCACAGCCACTAATCTAAACCAATCCAGTCCAACCAGATGCTGCTTAGACTCTATTTCATGGTATCAATAACCAAATGAAAGCATTCTAATTTCTCTAATGCAATTTTGTATGGTGGGGTCCTATGTGGAACCCTTTCCCAAAGTCCAGATGTGTCATGTCCTTTCATGTGCTCATTTGTAATTGCATCAAATATTTGATCTCTCACACTTGGAGGGCCACCAACTGAGAGGCGGCAAAAGTGGAACGGCTCCATTAAAATCAGCTTTGTCTTAATGTGAATTAGAAGGGGTAGTGAGGAAAGGGAAACAGTGGATGGCAAAGTTAGGCGGTTTTAAAAATGTAGGATTCCCTCAATAGAGAAAAGAAAAAAATCAGAAAGGAAAAGAAATAAAGGTCTGAGGAATTTGTTGATTCTAATTCTAGAAAACAATTCAGAAATGGTTTTTTAAAATAACTAAGTTGTTCATACCCTTTGACTCAGAGATCCCAGTGCTTATGATTATGCCCCAAGAAGGTTAAAGATAGAAGGAATGGTCCCCTGTAGCAATGTCTATATCTATATACATATAGATTTATGCTAAAATATTCAAAGCTGTACTTTTGTGGACACAAAGAACTGGAAAGAAAGTGCAGTAGCCATTGATTTGTTGTTGTTTTTCAGTCTTTCAGTCGTCTCCAACTCTCTGTGACCCCATGGACCACAGCACGCCAATACTGTCCATGGGGTTTTCTTGGCGAATATACTGGAGTGGTTTGACATTTCCTTCTCCAGTGGATTAAGGCAAAAGAAGTTAAGTGACTTACCCAAGGTCACACAGCTAGTAAGCAGTTGGTTGATTGGTATATGTCAAAAAAGAAATGGTAATTTATGAAGAAATGGAATACTATTGTGCCATAAAAAATGAAGGATATGAGGTATTCAGAGAAAGGTGGGAAGATCTATATGAATTGATGCAGAATGAAATAAGCAGAACCAGGAAAACATCCTAGTTTATTGCAACAATGATGCAAATGGAAAGAAAAATAAAATGAAGTAGAATGCTCTGTAATTATCATAGACATGCACACTGTATAAGCTGGGTATGTTTAATTGTGTGCTCTTTTCCCTCCCTGCCCCCAGTAATGTATGCTCTGAGGGCATGTTATAATCCTTTCCCTTGCCTGTACTGGCACTTATGAATTGCTAGCTTACTGATCAATGAGAGCAGTGGTCATCTCTATGCCTCTCCTTGAATGAGGAGTACGTTCACTTTCCAGGCAGACAACAGAGACTTTGTCCTAGCTAAATTTTGTTCTTCCCCTTGTGTTAAGTAGAGTATTTTGTATACAATATAAGCTTACTTGCTCAATTATTGAATTGAAATGAATTGAATTCACATTCTCTCCATCATGGCTACACTGAGAGTTTAATCATGGGTGCAATATATAACATTTTAAGGTTTACAAAGAGCTATTCAAGATAGACAAATAGATAGACATGTAGATAGGCAGATAGATAGATAGATAGATAGATAGATAGATAGATAGATAGATAGA
>NW_020945237.1:13546986-13630605 GCF_900497805.2 Vombatus ursinus | reverse complement strand
AGATAGATAGATAGATAGATAGATAGATAGATAGATAGATAGATAGATAGATAGATAGATAGATAGAAAAGATAAGACAGATAAGACAGAGCATTTGTTAAGTACATACTATGTGGCAGCTAGGTAGCTCAGCAAATAGAGCGCTGGGCCTGGAATCAGGAAGACCTGAGTTCAAATGTGACCTTAGACATTTACTGGCTGTGTAACCTTGGGCAAGTCACTTAACCTCTGTTCACCTTAATCCTCGGGAGAAGGAAATGGCAAGCCACTCGAATATCTTTGTTAAGAAAACCCCATATGGAAGAGTTAGACATGACTGAACAACAACAAAAATATGGCAGAAAAAGTACTAAGCACCAGAGATAAAAAGACATGGAAATAAGAGAGTTTTTGCCTTCAAAGTTCTTATATTCAAATAGATGAAGACTGCACAAGGGCAAAGGTGTTGTGAGGCTCAAATGAGATATCAGATGGGAAGTACTTTGCAAACCTTAAAGAGCTACGCAAATGCCAGTTGTGGTGGTGGTTGTCTTTGTTGTTATTATTATTATTATTATTATTCTAATATCACCAGGCCTCCAATCTAGTCTGGTGGTGACTAGATGGCACAACGGATAAAGCTCTGGCTTTGGAGTCAGTGGAACCTGAGTTCAAATCCGGCCTCAAACACTTGACACTAACTAGTTGTGTGATCCTGGGCAAGTCACTTAACCCCGTTTGCCTCACCAAAAACAAAAACAAAAACAAAAATGAAGGACGAACAACAATGACAACAAAGACTTCATTCCCTGAACCTTCTGCTGCTGAGCTCAAGCAGTGTCTATAGAGCAATACAGGGGTGTGCTGGTAAATGTTTAACAATTGGACTCTCAAAAAATGCATTCACACTCTTTTAAGTTTAATCTTCATTATTATCACTTTCTTAAGTCCATGCAACCAACAAAACAATACATCAAGCCTTGATTTGTAGATTACTGATTTCTGAGGTGCAAATGTTCATACTAAAAATTAAACTATCGGCTGTTGAAAGTTGGTTCAATTTGGCTTCAGCATATCCCCTGCATGTATTCCCCGTGCTGGAGAAGGGATAGGGAAGTAGGAAGGGTACCTGTAGAGGTAATGCAGCAATGAAGGAGAAAGAGGTAGCATCTGCAGAAAGCTGAGGTGAGAGCAAACTAAAGCAATGGTGGTCTTAGAAGGTGAGTCACTAAGGAGGAGAGGAAGGCCTGTTAGGGAAGAGGTTTCCCAGAGTGACAATGTATGAGGTGAGAAGGAGATAGTTTCCAGAAAGAGTCAAGATAAGAGCAAAAATATTGTTTGATCCTCACAACAACCCTGTGAGGTAAAAATACATTATTTTCTACTCTTTACAGATAAGGAAACTGAGGCACAGAGACATTAAGTGACTTTCTTGTGGTAACAGCTGTTGAGTGACTCAATCCTACGTTTCTGCTGACTCTAAGTCCAGCACTCTTTCCACCATATTATCTGGCTTCTCTAAATAGTCACACACACACCTAACTATTGACAGGATGAAGTTGACACCACTATTAGGAAACCATAGAGTACAATGGATGGTAAGAATTCAGTCATGTTGATTTTCTAACTGGCTGTTGAGTTTTTAACTGACTATTGCTAATGGTAGGTAGATGGGCTCAAGGGAAACAAATAAAATAACACATCCAGAAAAGTTGAGGGTGGGAAAAAAAGAGAAAATTATGGAAGAAGACTGCCTCTTTCTGCAGGCAAAACCTCTTCCTAGCCATACCAAGAGGGCAGTCCATTAGCTGAGTAGCCAGGGACTCCTCTTTCTGATTACTGAAATTGAATGAAATGTATGATGAAAATCTGCGATGTGTTACCCCTTAAACAGGTAAGGACTCCCTAGCTCAGCCCAAAGCTTCATAGGAGCCAATGAGATGGGATGCTGTACTCCAGCACCCACAGAATGAATGTAAACACTTTGTTCTCATCAACTTTGACTAAATTGCCACATGCCCCCAAAACATACTCTCACATCCAAATAGTCTTTTCTATAAGTAGCTCCTATGGCTATCATTCCTCCACCCATCCAGTGTTACCATAATTTTAGGAGCCTTATATCTCTCTTACTTACCCTCTGGCCTTTCCCTAAACTTTACCAGATCAATCAACCAATTAACAAATATTTATTAAGCACCTACTATGTGCCATGATATTTTTATATCAAACAATTGGTCCCCCAAGAAATAACTTCTCTTCCTGCCTTCAATAATATCAACAAGAATAGTAATAATAGCTAATATTCATAAGGTTTGCAAAATGCTTTACACGCACAGTCTCATTTGACATTCAGAATTATCTGAGAGGGGGTAGGTGCTATTATTATCCCCACTTTACAAACGAGGAAACTGAGACTGAGAGAAGTTAAATAATTTACCCAGGGTCAAGATTTGAACACAGATCTTCTTGATTCTAAGTCCTGTGCTCTAATCTCTGAGCCAACTCATTGTCCTCAAATAATAGTTAGCATTCCTATGGCTCCTCTTAGCAACCCTCAGAAGAAGTAGGTGCTATTATTATCATCATTTTACCAATGAGGAAACTATCCCAAGGATATTCGGCAAGGATTTGAACTCAGGTCTTCCTAACTTCAAGTCCAGTGCTTTGTCACTGTACTACCTAATTGCCTAACAGCTCCACAGATAATAGGCATTCTATAGTCAAAGGGGAATAATCATTCATATAATGCTTACTATGTGCCAGGCACTGTGCTAAGCACTTTTTACAAAGGTTACCTAAGTGGATCCTTACAACAATCCTGCAGGTGAGTGTCTGAGACCGGATTTGAACTCAGGTCTTCCTAACTCAAGGCCCCTCTCTATCCACTGCATCACTTAGCTACCTGAAAAAAAAGCCTTCAAGAGATGTAACTAGACACATAAACAGAAAGGAGCATGATGAGGGACAGTGAAGTCAGGAAAAAGAAAGTTGAAGAAGTCATTATGCCAGATGAACCCTGCGGGGTTCAGGCTGTGATTTGTTGTTCCCTTGTTTCAGTCTTGTCTGCTTCTTTGCGACCCCATTTGGGGTTTTCTTGCAAAGATATTGAAGTGGTTCACCATTTCCTTCTCTATCTCTTTTTACAGATGAGGAAAATGAGGCAAACAAGGTTAAGTGACTTGCCCAGGGTCACACAGCTAGTAAGTATCTAAGGCCAAATTTGAACTCAAGTCTTCCTAACTCTAGGCCTGGTACTTCGTCCTCTGTACCACCTAGCTGTCCAAGGCTGTTGTTATAGGAGATACTTTGTATGTTTTTATGATCATTATCATGGTTGGATTACTGGAAATAATAACTTGCTTCCAGATAATTTATTGATCACTTGACAATATCAGTGAGGCAAGGGGTAGTCCAATAGCATGTCTAAAATGTATTCATCATTTGGATTTCATGTCATAGTATTATATAGTTTTGTTAATTTCTTTACTGGATATGTTGTCTTACCTATATTTGTATCTCGTTATGCATGAATTACCATGTATTGTATTAACTACATTTGTAGTGCAATGAAAAGTACTGCATCTGGAGTCGAAGGACCCAAGTTCAAATCTTGGCTCTGACATTTACTATCTGTGTAACCTTGGGTAAGTCATATAACTTCCCTGGGTCTCAGTGTCCTCAATAGTAAAATGAGGGGATTGGACTAGTAACCCAATTTACAACTCTACCAACAGTGCATTATTGGGGGCCACTCCACAACCCCTCCAACTTTGACCATCCCCTGTCTTTTATCATCTTTGCCAATTTGTTGTGTATGATATAAAACTTCAGAATTCCAATTTGCATTACTTTTTTAATTTTTATGTGGCTGTTAATAATATCTGTTCTTCTCTTAACAATCTTGGATTATTAGGATGGTTATCAGGGAACGGATTCTGGTGGTTTGTATTTATTTTAGTTCCCTACATACCCTGGATATTACACCCTTCTCAAGATATTTGAAGCAAAGATTTCCCCCCCCCAGTTGGCTGCTTCCCTTCAGATGCTAATTGCATTAATTTTGTTCATGACTGCTCAGTAATATTTTTGATGACTATCTAGGGTTCATCTTCCTTTCCTTCTCAAATGATATCCCTCTAGAGTTATCAACTAAAGTGACTCATTGGTTTGCAAATTACCATCCAAGCTTCGACCAGGATGGAAGTTTTATGGTCATTTTTTTAAAAGCCCACATAGAAACCAAATCAAATATTACACACCCCAGAGCCTGAAACTGTAACCCAGCAGTAATGATAGGAGCAGAAGCAGCAATGATCTAAGAAAACTGAAGAATATTGAGCTGGACTTTCATAAGTCTAGGTGGTCCCTTGTTATTTATGTTGGGTCTGCAATAAATATTTCTGTTTGGGATTTTTTCCTTTGCCTGGGTCTCCTGCAGGTTTAAATTTGGTTAAAGCTTTGGCTAGTTAACTTTTATGGTCAGAAATGTTTGATTCTGGAGTTGTTAACACTTGGTGCATGCAGGTAAATAGATATGTGTGAACAGTCTGGGGGAAAAAATTCCATTACCGCAGCTAACAGAAATGAATCAGCCCTCTTAATTTTGAGCTCAATCTGTTCCTGCCTGTGTAGCTTACCAAGTAATGGCTTGGTGATTTCAATGGGGCTTTTGCTCTCTTGTATCGAGCATTTGGCATCACACACTTACTTGGTAGGTCAGCATGCACCATGAAAATAGAAATCCTCACCCATGATTCAGGGCCCCAGGAATGTCAACATCATGTACATATAAGCATGTGCTCTCCAAGCTAATTCAGGATCATACAATCTCCGCATTCTTTGTTGAGGCCATCAGACTCTCAATTTTAAAACTCAGACTGGTTGATTTAAAATTTTTTTCCACAACATGTGATCTCATGAGCTTCACGCTCTTGAATTTCTACATGCAAATTGAGGTGTGTTTTGCATGTGTATGAGTCAGAGAAACTCCATTAGGTGGCTGTGGACATGATGATAAATTAAATGGGGGACATGAAGGCAAATGCATTCAATTTAACTCAACAAAATCCACTTAATAAAAGTTTAGCAAGGACTAAGGGAAAAGCCAAATGGGGAATAATCTGGCATCAAAGTTTAAGGATACGGGGTTGATTTAATGAAACTCATACAGTGCTGACTGGAGCTGGACCTGGGGAGGTGACGTGGAGTACCTCCTCAAAATATCCTGGCAACTTGTCACCTGGTGTCGGCCCCACGTTTCATGGTCTGACTACCCTGTTCCCTTGCTCAGCCCTAGTGTAACACTGCAGGGTTCTGTAGCCATGATGCCTCTTTCCTGAGGCCCAGTCTTCCTACACTACTCATCCTAGAGGCTGAGAATCAGGGGCCGCTGCTTATGCTTATGCCTCGGGGGTACAGGCTAGGGGGCAGTCCATCCCCCTCTCCATGTGAAACCTGGGACAAACTGTGCCCCTCATATTCTTTTGGCTTGCTAGGTTTTCCCATCCAGCCCACTAAAATCATCAGGAGTCTAGTAGTCAATCAGATTTCATCTGGCTGAAAATTGGTCCCTCTTTTAACTCTCCTTCCTATTGGCACATTTTCTAAATATGTTTACTAAATGAGGGGGAAAAAAGACCATTCTGTTCTACTCCGTTTTTTCTTCTGGAATGATACAGTCTATTTGAAAAGGATTCTTCCTCTCCCCTCCCCTGACAAAAGCTACCAGTATTGGTGAATTGTTTTTGTCAATGATTCTATCTCTCTATCTATCTATCTATCTATTCATCTATCCATCTATCTATCCATGATATATATATGTATATGCATGTATATATGCATGTATGAATTGTTTTTGTCAATGATTCTATCTCTCTCTCTATCTATTCATCTATCCATGATATATATATATATATGTATATGCATGTATATATGCATGTGTGAATTGTTTTTGTCAATGATTCTATCCATCTATCTATCCATGATATATATGTATATGCATGTATATATGTATGTGTGTATGTGCATATATACACATATGTAAATATATGTGTGTATTGTATACATTGTGTATGTGTTTCTAGGTGTGCATGTATATCTGTATGTATATAGATATGTTTTTATATTTACAAATATTTTTTGTTTCCATTTTTTGTATAGACAAAATCAAAATGATTTTTGGAAAAAATTTGGAAAATTATTTGGAAATTTTAGAAATTACATGGAAAATTTTGGAAATTATTTGGAAATTTTGGAAATTATTTGGAAAAAATTTGGAAAATGGAAAAAATTATTTGTATACACATATATACACACATACATATATATACACACATACTCATACACACACACACACACACATATACATATATATATATATATATATATATACATATTCATAATGGACAGGGCACTGGACTTGGAACCAGGAAGACCTGAGCACCTGTAGAAAGACCAGGGTCTTATAGAAACTGATGTTAACCAACGAGAAGATTTTGTCTATACAAAAAATGGGAACAAAAATTATTTGTCCTGAGAATGCTCTACCCTCTTGAGTTGGTCGGGTAACCTATTTTTGTATTTTCACATCTTAAGGAAAAAATAAAAGGAAGAGATGAAAAGAGTCCAGGGGAGAGTAACTGAAAGGCTCTAAGGTCTGGAGAATAGACAAGAAGGTTCAAGATGTTGCTGGTAGCTTCTCTTCCAAAGCAGGTTACTGAATGGCGATTTTATAACTGCATTTGAGTTCTTGCTATGGATGGAGAGCACTTCTTAGTTTATTTCTCCATCTAAAGGAAGTGATCTTAAATTATAACAAAAGATGCAGGTTACCCAGAAGGCCAAACCTCCTGGCTGCAGCGATGCTCACACACTGACCTGGATGCCAGAAGAACGCTGCAGAATTTCTGTTCTTGGAGACTCATAAGAGCAGGACAGCCTGCTGGGAGGGCAGGAATAGTCACACCTCAAAGAAGGGCATTGGAGTTGCAACTTCTTCAAGCCCCTCGCAGTCACATGATTTTGTGTCCCCACAAAAACGAACACTCGTGTTCTAAGGGAGCATGTTTACTCTTTTAAAAGCAGGGTGAAGGCTCTTATTGGCATTGTTGCACTTATCACTTTTCCGCAATTTATACCTTCTTTTACCCCAGTTAAACTGCATTTCCTGTATACGTAGAATCATAGATTTAGAACTAGAAGGACCTTAGAAACCATTGAGTCCAACCTTCCTATTTTACAAATTAGGAAACGAAGGCCCAGAGAGGTTAAGGACAAACCCAGGGTGTGACTTGGCCCAGGGTGGCACCCCCTGTTGTCAGAAGAGGGATTTGAACTCAGGTCACCCTGGTTCCAATTCCAGTGCCCTATCCCCTACGCCAAACTGCCTCACTTGTTACTAAGGTCATAGTTTCTACGATCTGAATTTACATGTAAAACTAGCTTTAAAGACCAAAAGGGAGGGGTTCATTCTTATCCCAGCTGCCGATGAGAAAAGAGCATCTTTTTAAGAGCACTTTCCACTCAAATCCTAAATCAATGACACAGAGGTCACTTTGGGCTTCCCAAGGCTGTGACTAGTTGAGTCATGTGCCATTGGGTCCTACCAAGCTAGAAAGGTTAAGTAAGGCTCTGGAAATGGAGATATCTGATATATCTAAGGTCCAGCTTAACTGAGTTCAGGGAGGTTCATTGTAAGAAAGCTGGCTATTAAGTGATGGATATTTCAGGTACAGTAGCTTATGTATACTAAGAAATGAATTACTGCATCTGTGGAAGTTGTCCACAACCATGAAATTGTGGGTCCTTGATATATTTGATTCTAAATAAATTAGAAATATTAATGAATATATTATATATGCAATATATATTATACTGTTATATACAACTATAAATAAATTCCATAACAACAATCCCCCCCACAAGAGTTTTTATAGAATGTATATGCCGTTGAAATTAATGCTAAAGGCATCCCTTAGCTATGAGTATTCTACCAACACGGTGAAATGGCATAAAGTGTGCCAGATTTTAGAATCAAAACACCTGGATATGAGCCAGAGACGCACTGGTAAATATTTAACAATCAGCCCTCTTGGGGGATAGCCACAACGCACTTTCCAATTGAATATAATAATGATGATGAGGATGATAGCTAACATTTACATAGTGCTTTCTATGTACCAGACACTGTGCTAAGTACTTTGTAAATATGATCTCATTTGATCTTGACAACAACCCTGGGAAAAGGGCGCTGTAATTATCCCCATTTTATGGTAGATGAAACTGAGGTAAATTCAGGTCAAATGACTTGCCCAAGATTCACACAGCTAGTAAGTGTCTGAGGTTGGATTTGAATTCAGGTCTTCCTGATTGCAGGACGCATTCCAGGTGCACTATGGTGCCATTTAGCTGCCAATCTGCATAGTCAACATTTTCTCTATCACTTTCTTAATTCTAATTAATCAGCAAAATAACAAATCAAGCCCTGATTTGTAGCACTTGCCAATTTCTGAAATACTCATACTGAAATACTCATACTGAAAATTTAACAATCGGCTCTTGTGAGCCAGCTGTAACTAGCTCCAGCACATCCCTGGTTCAAATCCTGGTTCTTCTATTTTCTATGTTAGTGAAATTTTTGTTATTGTTGTTATTGTTTAGTTGTTTCAGTCATATTCAACTCTCTGTAACCCCATTTGAGGTTTTCTTGGCAAAGATACTGGAGTGGCTTGCTATTTCCTTCTCCAGCTCATTTTACAGATGAGGAAACTGAGGCAGACAAGGGTTAAGTGACTTGCCTAGGGTCACACAGCTAGGAAGTATCTGAGGCCAAATTTGAACTCACGAAGATGAGTCTTTCTAACTCCAGGCCCAGCCCTCTATGAACTATGGCACCACCAAACTGCTCCTAGTGAAATTAGGCAAGTCATTTAACTTTTCTGGGTGTCAGTTTTCTCACGCTGAAATGACAAGGTGAGGCAAAATGACCTTTGAGTCTCCTTGCAGCTCTAAATCTATGACCTATGATCTATGACTATCTATCTATCACAGCCCTCAGACTCTGGTTTACTCAGATCAGATTTCTTGGGATTTATCGCTCCATAGTCATTGGCGTGTCATGCTCCTATCCAGAGTTTACTTTGTGAAATGCTGACTAGCATGTCCAGCTATGTCTCTATAAATAAGGGCAACAGGGTCCCCATCCCCGATACAAGAATTCAAGGTAACAAATTCATTTATTGAATACAGGAAGAACTTTGTTTTATCCAACAGAAAAGTGAATGACTCTCAGGTGTCTGTAAGCACTGCAAAAAACACATAATGGACTCACAAAGGCCTATAAATAATTTATCCAATTTTCATCCCTCTCTAGTGAATCCTATCTTTCCCCAGTGTCCTGAAGTCTACCAACCAATAACACTACACTCCCCACCTCCCCACCCACACACGCACTGTGGTTTGGAATCTTCTCAGAAGGGAGCTGAATTTTGGGTTGTCAATGGGGCAATTCTTGGACATTCTAATGTAGCCAATTTTCCACAGCAATGAATTCAGTCTACCGGGTTCTTAGTACACTGTGGTCTGGACTCCCCTTAGAAAGGAAATGCAAGTAGGCTTGCTAGACAGGCCACCTCTTTCCCATTGAATAACTTACGATAATAGCAGAAAATGAGATCCAGGTCATTTGCTCTCCCATGTTATGACCAGAGGCCTTTACTAATGATGTTCATCCTAACACCAGTAGCTCATACATGATCTTCCTTTTCTCCCCAATAGGCATGAAATCCATGAAATATGCCTTCTCTGAAAGAACAGATTGCAGAACTCTCAACCCCAAGAGAGTCCCCAAGGCTGGCACTGCCCAAGAAATCCCACTCTTCCTACTAGAAGGCTTGTTCTGGAAGTGGACAGTCTCAGATATCCTCATCATCTGGCTAGAGGGTTAGATTCCAGGGTTCTCAAACTTGGAACTGCTGGAGGGGTGGCCCTCAGGAACTCTCACCAGTTAGCTATATGGCTCCCTTTTCCATGGTTCCCATGTGGTTGAGAAGTTATGCACGTGACTCTTTCAGGCTGTGGTTAGGAACTCACCATGGTCTGGAGGTTCTCTTCTCCAGTCCTATGGGTGAACACGTGGACTTTTCCCCCAAGTTCACCTTGCAAGGAGCTCCTTGCAAGGATACCCCCTCCCCCAAACTGCTGTGTTCTGAGGTTGAGACAAAGTGATCTCAGGACTCCATTTCATATGTCATTGCAAAGGAGAAAAGGGAGTGAGTAGGAGATTAAAAACATGTGCATAGATACATACAATATAATGTAGGGAGTGATGGGGGCAAAAGAGAAATCTATATGAATAGCTTTAAAAAAATTTGGAGAGGATCAATAGAGCTAAAACCAGACATGGGACAAATTGGGGGGGGGGACAGCAGAGAGTGTGTGGCACTCTGTGTAGCACAGTATGGCCAAGGGTCGGGAGGTGTGTGGATATAGCACCAGGAGAGGAGCCCCACAATGAGGAGACTCTGGGATGCTGTCTGGGAGGTTAGGAAAATATAAAACGCTTTACGAATATGGTCTCACTTTATTCTCACAACAACCCTGGGATGTGGCTACTATTAGCATCTCTATTTTACATTTGAGAAACTGAGGTAGCTAGAGATTGATTGACCCAGGGTGACACAGCTAGTAAGTATCTGAGAAGCTGGATTGGAATTTAGGTCTTCTAGGCTTCTGGTCCAACCCTTTATCTACAATGCCACCTAGCTCCTGGGGTTAAGTGACTTGCCCATGGCCTCACAGGTATCAAGCAAGGTAAAAACTATTGTTAAGGTAGTGCAGCGGATAGCGTGTTGTATCCTCTACCTGATTCCAATCTGGCCTCAGGCACTTACTAGCTGTGTGACCCTGAGTAAGTCACTTAATTCTGTTTGCCTCAGTTTCCTCATCTATATCCTGAGCTGGAGAAGGAAATGGCAAACTACACCAGTGTCTTTGCCAAGAAAACCACAAATGGGGTCACGAAAGGTCAGAAACAACAGAACAATAACCAGTACTATTTTTATTCCCATTTTACAGATGTGGAAATTAATTGCCCAGGGTCACATAGCAAATAAGACTTTGAACCCAGATCTTTCTGACACCAACCCCAGAACTCTAGCTCCCATACCAGTTTCTCTCTTCTCTTTACAATATCTCAGAATAGATATTTCTGACCATTCATCTACACATTCAGCCCTTAACTATACAACTTCCTCCCTCCTGCTACTGTGATAGCATTACATATACAAATACTGAATTTTAAATACCCTCATCTCATAATAGCAAAGAAAGGAGTTTATCCTTATGCAAGGAAAACAAAACTGCCAACCTCTCTCCCTGATTCTGTCAGCAACTCAGGAGTCAGTCACTTAATTTTTGTCTATGATACTAGCAAATAAGTGAAAATTCAAAAGGGGTTAGAACTGGAAGAGAACTTAGTAATCATGGAGCCCAACCCCCAGATTTTACAGATGAGGAAACCGAGGCCCAGACAAGTTAAGCTACTTGCCCATGGTAACACAGTAAGCTAGTAGCAAAGCTAAAACCAGTCCACAGTTTCTCTGCTTTCCACTGTTCTTCCGATTACACTAAACAATATCACCCTCCCTCACTTTGTGCATCTATCAGATAAGATTCTAAAAGCCTGTTCTTCCCATCTGAGCATTGCATGAAGTCAAATGACCATTTTCAGAATAACTTGAAATCTTAGAATTTAAATGACGATTGCTATTATGTTCCCGTTATTATGTTTTTCTGGCTTTACAGATTTGGAACAGAGTGGTGGAAACTAAAGCCCATTTGCCAAGACTGGCTGACTGATTTTCTGACCACAGACTCCTTTTTTCACAAATTGTAGTTTCTTCATTTGCTGCTTATTTCTTTAATGGAAAAAAAGAGTAAAATGCCGAAGAAAAAGAAAACCAGAAAATGAAATCTATGTAAAAGACCTTCCACTTTTCTAAATCGTTTATAAAACTGGAAACAAATTCGGAAAGTGCATGTTTTTATATTTCATTTATTTTTGTACCTCCCAAAATACTGTTCCATTGTGATGTAGAAAGAATAAGAAAAACAAAATGACTGCTTCCTGTAATAAGAAAAATAAACCTATCCTACCACGGAATAACAAAAAGATGCTAATATATAAATAGGACTATTCACTAAATCTGGCTTTTGCAAAGATGTTAAGGAAATGTTTTAATCAAAATTCACTCAGATGCCATAAAGACAATCTTTTCAAGTGGATCCCAGTAGCAGTGAGACCTGCTACTGCAGCAAACACACAAAAATGCTAATTATAATTTATAATTACATATAATTGAATATAATCAATATATAATTTATATTTATAATTGAATAGAATCAATATATAATTCATCTGATGCTCCCCAAAAGTGCTGTGAGATAAGTGTTCTGCTTGGGCAAGTCTCTTCAGAGAGGTGGTCCTTCTCCTTGCCAATGCAAACCTCTATACACAAGTGTACAAGTGACCGCATTCCACCTCGGCAGATTGCTCCCTCTATCATCCAGATTCTCTCACTAATTTTCAGTCTTGCCCTATCTACTGGCTGCTTCTTTGCTGCCTATAAACACTCCTATTTCTCCTCCATCCTTAAAAAATCCTTACTTGATCTTTCTATCCCTGCTAGTTATTATCCTCCATTTCATGGCTAAAATCCTTGGGAAGGTTATCCACAGTGTATGTCTCTACTTCCAGTCTTCTCATTCTCTGGCTTCTGACCTAATCGTTCAATGGAAACTTCTCTCTCCAAACTCCCCGATGATCTCTTAATTGCCAAATCTAATGGATATTTCCCAATCCTTATCATTCTTGACCTCTGCAGTCTCTGATGCTCTCCAGTCCCCTCTTCTCCTTGATGCTCTGATCTCTAGGTTTTCAGGACACCACTTTCTCCTTGTTCTTATCTGACTGCTCCTTTCCAGTTTTCTCTGTTGCATCTTCATCCAGACCATGCCTGCTAACCATAGGGGTCTCCCAGAGGTCTGCTCTGGGCCCTCTTCTCTTCTCCTTTTATGCTACTTTACTTGGTGATCTTATCAGCTCCCACGGATTGAAGTATCATCTCTATGCAGATCTATTTGTCCAGCCCTAACTTTTCTCCTGACTTTTCTCAAGTCTCATGTCTCCAACTGCCTGTTAGATATCATGAGCTTTATCACCTATCATGATTGGATATCATGTCCTGTAGACATCCTAAACTCAACATGTCCAAAACTGAACTCATTATCTTTCTACCCAAATCCTCCCCCCTTCCATACTTTCCTACTACTGTCAAGGACACTATTATCCTCCCAGTCACCCAGGTTCATGACCTATATTTACGTCATCCTCAATTCCTCACTCTCAATATGCTACCAAGACCTGTCAACTCTACCTTCACAATGTCACTTGTATATATCCTCTTCTCTCCTCTGACCCTGCCACCATCCTGGTCCAGACCCTTATCACCTCATGCCTGGACTATTGCAATAGCCTGCTGGTTGGTTTCCCTGCCCCAGGTCCTTCCCCACTCTACCCCAATCCATCCTCCACTTAGCTGTCAATGTGATCTTCCTAAAGAGCAGATCTGACCATGTCACCCCTTCAGTTAACTATACAGGACCAAACAGAGGATCCTCTTGTTTATTTCTAGAGCCCTTTATAACCTGGCCCCTTCCTGTTTTTCCAGTTTTCTCATACCTTACAGCCCTCTACATACTCTATGATCCAGTGCCAGTGACCTCTTTACTTACCTCACAAGAGGACACAACATCTCACCACTCTGCATTTTCCCTCCTTACCCTTCATAGCTGGAATGTTCTCTTTTCTCATCGCTGCAGACTAGGTTCTCTCGCTTCCCTCAAATCTCAGCTAAAATCCATCTTCTGCAAGAAGCTTTGCCCAATCCCCCATAATGCTAGTGCCTTTCCACTGAGATTCCCTCTCATTTATTTGGTTTGTATCTTATTTGTACATAATTGTTTCCATGCTATCTCCCTGACTAGGCTGTGAACTCCTTGAGGACAGGGGCTGGTTTTTGCCTTTCTTCCTATCCCCAGGACTTAGCTCAGTGCATAGCACACAGTAGGTGCTTAATAAATGCTTGCTGACTTAACTCATGTTCATCTCCCTACATCTTGGTTTCCTCCTCTGTAAAATGAAAGGGTTGGACTAAATGACCTCTGAGGGCCCTTCTGACTCAAAATCTATGATCCTATTATTCCCACTTTACAGATGAAAACCTGAAGTTCGGAGAGTTTAAGTGTCAGGTGTGGGGAACTGCAGAGGTAGTATTCAAATCCAGGTCCAATGCTCTTTCCACTATACCATGCTGCCCCCCTAGGAAAGTCTTCTAGACTGAGAGTCTAGAGAAATCTTCATCTGTAAAATGGAACTAATAATATTAATAATGTCTACCTCATAAGATTGCTATAAGAATCAAATGGGATGATGTTCATAATAATAAAATGCTGCTTTTTCAAGGAATCGTTGATCCAAAAGAGCTCCCAGAGGTTACCTGGTACAACCTCCTTGTTTTAAAACCAAGGAAACTGAGACCCATTGGATTCGGTGATTTACCCAAGGTCACAGAGGCACTAAGTATTATAGGCAGTATTGGAACCCAGGTTCTCTGAATGTGGAGCCAGGCCTCTTTCCACTGTACCAGCTGCCATAACCTGTATAATCACCAACTTTTCAAATACATTTGTGCTAACCCCCATCCACTCTTAATTCCATTGATTGGTTTGTTCTTACTGATAACTCAAGATCGTAGGATTATATATTAGGAGCCAGTAGGAACTTGAAAGGTCATTGAATCTAACCTCCTCATTTTATAAATGAGGAAACTGAGACCTAGGGAGGTTTAAGTGATTTGTCCAGAGTCACATACCCAGCAAAAAGGTAGGATTTGAATTCAGGTCTTCCTGAAACCAAGCCTAACAATCTATCTGCTATTTGTGGGTTTATACCTCATTCCAGCCTCTCACTATTATTTTCTATCTTAGCAAGTGAAAAAAGGAAAAAAACCCTTTCACTCTCTGATTCTTACTGATAAGACACAGAGGCAAGAGTGACTTTGGCCTGAATCTGGCGTCTAAGGATGTGAAATCTGGTCATCAAGCTCTTGGGGCCTTCCCATGAGTGTGGACCTGCTGACTCAGGAAGACTGAGAACCATCACTGATCATTGAGGCGTCAGTCCAGAATGGTGTTCTAAGGCACTGAATGGAAATTTTGATAATAAATGCTTTTTTGTTAATTTACATAAATATACATTATTTAATCATGTAAACAATCTGCATTAATGGTTTTCAAAAATGCAATTTTTATTTCCTGAGAATCCTAAAGAATGAGAATTAAATTTGCATATATTTAGAAGCTCTCCATAACTCCTGAGTTAACTATGTATAGCCTTCCAGATTCAGAGTAGTGCGGTGTATTTCTACATGCTAGAGTTGTGGGTTCATCTCTGCTTTGGCTGTGCTACTTGCCTTCTGACAATTCCTTAAAATTAATTGTGAATAGTCATTCCTTACATTTAGAGAGAGCCTGATCTGAAAGTTTACCAAGTACTTTCCTCCCAACAACTCTGTGAAGCAGGAAATGGAAATGTTGTTCCCATTTAATAGATGAAAATACTAAAGTACTAAGATGTAAGATGAAGCAAGTTGTCTAGATAACACACTGGATACCAGGGTTAAGATCCCAAAAGATTTTGCCAGGCTAGAACAATGGGCAGAATCTATGAAAATAAAATTTTAAAGGGTTAAAAATCAATGTTGCAAATAGTGGATGGGGGAAGAATGGTTACTCTAAAAAAGACCTGGGAGGTTTTAGGAGATGGCAAACTCAACTGGAATGTGATGGCATAACCCCAAAAAGGCCATGCAATTTTAGGATGAATTGAAAAGCCCAAAGTTGTCCATCCTCGGGGATGTGAAAGTCCTGCTACATATACATTGCCCTAGTCAGTTGTCTAGAGTTCAGTTTGAGGTGCCATGTTTTAGGAAAGACATCTGTAGAGTGTCCAGAAGCCAACCAGGCAAAAGGTAGTTAAAAAGAAAGGGTGGTGAAAGGCTTTGAAATCATATCACAAAAGGAACATTTGAAGGAACTGTGGCTGTTTAGCCTAGACAGGACTTCTGAAGGAGAGAATAGTAATTGATGGGTTCATAAAAGGCTATCTCGTGGAAGATCCATCAGACTTGTCCTTCTTGGCCTCAGAGGGCAGAACTTGGAACAATGGGAGGAAGTGACAAAGAGGAAAATTTAGACATGATGTGAAGAAAAACTTCCTAACAACTGGAGCCATCCAAAAGTGCAACAGACTGCCTCAGGAAGTGGTGGGCTCCTCCCCATCAGAAGTCTTTAAGCAAAGGCTGGATGGCCATTTGTCAGGTACATTCTAGAGTTTTCATATTCAGGTATAAACTGGATTGAATGAATTCTGACATCCCTTCTGAATCTGACATTCTGAGATTATCCCCTCCACCCTGAAAAATGGTTCTGTGCCTTCTTTGGCCTTCCTCCTCTCTCTGCATTGCTATAAAACAAAGCAAACAGCACCCCTTAGCATTGTTTCTCAGGTCTCTTCTATATGTGTATCTGTAATCTCAATCATGTAGGCACTCTTTTTAACCCAATTGTGATGGTTTATGCTTTGCAATTCCCATCTCTGTCTTATAAACCTGCCTTAGGTGGTCCACCCAACATACTGGAAGCCCTTCTCAAATTCTCTTGACCCCTTCTCTCCATGCAAATGAATACCACCTCAATTCAGGCGCTAACCACCTCTCACCTAGATCATTCCAACACCTCCTAATTTCTCTCCCTGAAGCACTCCAATCCATCCTGCCTGCTGCTGCCAATCATTTTCCTTAAGTGTAGATTTATTTTCATAGATTCTGCCCATTGTTCTAGCCTGGAAAAATCTTTTGGGATCTTAACCCTGGTGTCCAGTGTGTTAGCTAGACAACTCACTTCATCCTACTCAACCAATGGAATGTGTAGGCTGTCCATCAGGTATTCCACTATCATGCTATATGACTGACCAATCTTTCTTTGTAATGTGTTCCAGCCTTCTCAGGCCCCTCACATGCCTCTCCATGGCCTCTTAGGTGATTCTCCTCTCTGATTCTTTGGAGAGTATAGTATTGCATGACTCACAGCCAGAAAACATCACCAGAAGAATACCAGTCTTAAACAAAGATGGGCTTTGTTTCAGGGAGAAACTTGGAATCATTAAAAAAAACTGCAATTTCTCAAAGTCAATCAAGTCTGACGTCCTACTTCTGCTCAGTTCTGGGCCCAGATCCGTGCCCATCGGTAGTGTCTATCCAAGATATATCTCTCAGACTCCACATGCCCCAAAGTGAACTCGTTAAGTTTTTCCCAAACCCTCCCCTCTTCCAAACATCTCCCTTCCTGTCAAAGGCATCGCCACCCTTTTAGTGTCCCACTTTTCCAATTAGTGGCCAAGTCTTTCCATTTCTAATTCGAAAATATTTTTCATATCTGAAACTTTCTCCCCATTCTCACAGATACCATCTTGTTTCAGACAACACTCACCTAAATTATTCCAACAGCCTCCTAATTGCAGCAAGTCTCTCATCACTACAATCCATCCTGTCTTTTGCTGCCAAAGTTATTTTCCTTAAGTGTAAGTTTGACATGTGACTCTCTTACTCAGTCAACTCCAATGTCTTTCTATTTTCTCTAAGATAAACTGTAAACCCCATCTGTTATAGATGGTCTAAAAATTGTTAATCTTTGCTCATCTTTTACCTCCTTCCCACCACTCTGCCACCACCACTGCTGAAACAGAAACATAGCACATATGACTAAGAGCCATGTTGCATTTTTTATCATGGCATGTGTTGCCATGACCAAAGAATTAATGACTGAGTGATTAGCCTACTGGTGTTGAATCTCTCCATACTTAGGTAGATAGACTAGTTTTTGGAAAGCAGAGTCTATTGCTGATACCATGACATACAATGTTTTCCATCACGATGACACAATATGCCAGAGCTTACATTTTGCTAACATTGACCTGGCATCATGTTCACTTCATTCCAATGATATGTGAGAGTAGGACTATGTGTGTGTCTTTTGAAAATCCAAGTTTGTCAGTGAACTCCTACACATCCACACTGATCTCTTTATACAATTCCCCCTTTCTTCCATCATTATATTTGAGGTTGCTTTGCATATCTTCTGAATTTCACCACTGAGAGCTTCCCATCTTTCCTGGCCTGACTTTCCCAGTAGAATTTCAGTCTGTGACATCATAACTATCTTTCTTCTGAATACTTTGAGAGCTACCCTTTCCAAATCTGGGGTGCATGCCAAATTATGCCTGGGTTTTCTCTTTTTTATCACAAGTTCTATGATGGAGTGATCATTTCCCCACATGATTCTACTTCTTGTTGCTTAAAATTGTTGTTGTCATTTCAGTTACATCTGATTCTTCAAGACCCCATTTGGGGTTTTCTTGGCAAAGGTACTACAGCTGTTTGCTATGTCCTTCTCCAGATCATTTTACAGATGAAGAACTGAGGCAAACAGGTTAAGTGATTTGCCCTGGGTCACACAACTAGTAAGTTTCTGAGGCCAGATTTGAACTCAGAAAGATTCATCTTCTGGGTTTCCTGGCTTCTGCTTAGAATTAGATGCAGAACAGCAGTTCCCCTTGAAGTATAAATATATTGAGGGTTTGGTACATGCCCAGATCTCACAATATCTCACACTTGGATGACTCTATCTTAGTTGACCTGGGCATGCATTGGTGGAGGCAGTGTCTTTGGGGCAGAGAGGCAGGGAAGTTCCCTGTGTCAATGGAAACACAGTTCTAGGCCCTGGCCTGTCTCTTCATAATTTGCATATGCTTATATTTGTAAGTGTTGTATCCCCTGAGAGAACACAAGCTTCTTAAGGTCAGGGACCATTTCATTTTTCTCTTTGTATTCCTAGGGCCTAGCCCTGCGTTTGACACGTGGAAAGCATTTAATAAATGTTTGTTGATTGACCATTAAGACCATCCAAGAATTTATTAGCTTTCACACTTTGGGGAAAGAGAGCTAGCAAATGTCCAGATAATGAAGGCCCCCATAATCACTATAAGATTCCTAAAATATGAAGCTATTTTCTTTCTCTCCAGACAGTCTGTCATATACTGCCCCAACAACAATGCTTCTATTTCAGTCTCTGTTGATTTTCAGCCAAATTCTCTCCACTACGCTTCCCCCACTAATTTCTGACTTTTTTCATGAGTGTATTGTCTTAATGTACAATACCACTCTTCCCCCATTTGATCTTTTCTGTTCCTTTTAAACAAGGTCTACCTTTCCAGATCCAATTTCCAGTCATGGATTCTATCACACCAAGTCCCAGTGATAACTAAGAGATCATGTGAAATTTATAGTTTTTGACCTAGACACCTTATCCCCAGGCTCCCCTCCCTCTAAATTGTCAGCTGCTAAAATAATCACACCAAAGTACAGATCTGACCTTCTCACTGCCCTGCTCAAAAACCTTCCGTGACTCCCTATAGCTTTGGAGATTAAAAAAAATGTCAGCCTCATTTTTAAAGCATTCAACAAATGGGCTATAACTTCGTTCATACTACATTCCAGCTAAACTGGACTACCAGATGTTTACAGAACTCAACACACTATTCCTTGCCTTCATGCCTTCAGATAGCTTGTTCCCTCTTGCCTGGAATGTATTCCCTTCTCATTTACCACTTTCAGAATCCTCTTCCTTCAAGGTTCCTCTAAGTTGACACCACTTCCCTGATCTCTCCCTCCCTTCCCCCATTGGAAGTGCCCTTTCCCTTCCCAAATGTTCCTGATATGCTTTGTCTGGTTCTAACCTTTATTCCCATCACTCTCAATCGTTGTTTTAATTATCTGTGCACAGTGTATAACCTTAACCCAGTAGAATGTAAGCTCTTTGAGGTCAGGGACTGTGTCTTTAAAAAAAAAAGCTTGTATTCCCAGTGCCTTATCCACACTGGGCACGTAATAATCACTTGTTGAATGAATGATATATACACACACACACATAAGTATGTGTATATATATATATATATATATATGTGTATGTATATATCATATATACATTATATATATATGAGATGTCACCAAATCAAAGAAGATCGTAGTTGGAATGGACCTTAGAAACCATCTACTACAACCTACACCCTCTATAGTATATCCCAAAAGTGGTCTTTCAGCCTTCGCTTGAAGACTTTCAATGAAAGGGAACCCACTACCTCCCAAGGAAGTCCTCATCTCACTTTCAGATAGCCTTCATTGCTAGGAAGACTTTTCTAACATCAACCCTAAAGTTGTTTCTTTATCATTTCTTCTCATTGTTCCTAGTATTTTCCTCTGGAGTCAAGCAGAATCAGTCAAATCCCTATTCGTTATGATGATCTTTCAAAAACTTGAAGAAAGCTATCATGTCTCCTCGTAAATCTTCTCTTCTCTTCAGGAGAAACCTCCCTGGTTTCTTTGTATTAATCCTCAGACATTTTTAAAGTGTCTGCTATGGGAGGCTACACGCTGCTGTGCCAGAGTCTGGGGATGTTCAACATGAAGACGTGAAGACTCTCATATGACATGTTCTTAGTCTTTCCCTGTCTTGGTTGTCTTCCTTTGACTGCTTCCCAGTTTATTTCATGTCTTTCCTAAAATGTAGTACACAGGACCACACAGTGTACTCCACATATGGTCTGACCATGGCAGAGGACAGTAGGACTATCACCTCCCCAGGTGTGGCCGCTATACCTGCCTTAATTCAGCCTAAGATGATATTAGTATTTTGGGGTGGCCATATCACGCCATTGACTCATTAAACTGTCAGACTTTTTCCTGTTGAGTACCTGTCTAGCTATGCCTTACTGTCTTGGTACTTTGAGGTTGATATTTTTGAACCTGAGTGCAAGACTTTAAACTTTCTATTAAATTTCATCTTATTGGAAGCCAACCCTGTATTCCAGTTTTTTAAGGTCTTTTTGAATCCTGAGTCTGTCATCGTATGTTAGCTTAGTTCTCCCCATTTGGGATTATCTGCAAATGTCATGTATGCCAACTCTGCCTTTATCCAAGTCATTGATAAAAAAAAATATTCAACAGCTCAGGGCAGTCCGTGGAAGACCTCCTTTTTAGCTGACATCAAACCATTAACGACCATGTTTTGGGTCCAGCCATTCAATCAGCTCCAAATCCCCCTGATTACATGATAATCTAGCACATGTAAACCCATATTTTTCAGAAGAATAACATGAGGGGATTTGTCAAGTGCTTTTGCTAAAATATAAATAAACCCTATCTTCAATACTGTCCCCTTCTATCAGGCTAATAACCTTGTAAAGAAAAAAAAGAGAAGAAAAGAAATGAGATCAGTCTAGCATGACTTATTCTTGATAAAGTCAGGCTGTCTCAGTCCCTTTGCAAATGTATTGGTTCATCTCCAAACTGACAGATGAAAACTGACCAAAACACAGGAGAAAAAAAATAAGGAAAATGTAAAAAATAAATGCAATTGGCATCCAATTTGTTGGACATCTCCATGTACGAACACAGAGACAGGTACTGTAGGTAATATAAAAGAAGTATAAAGACACAGTCTCTGCCTTCAGGGAGCTTATGCAGCCAACCGGGAAACAAAGCATATGGACAAGAAAGGTGAGAGGACAAGATTATATGATTGAGTGCTGAGGTGAAAAGTAAGAAGTACGGATAATTGGTACCATGGGAAATAAGAATAGGAAAAAATCACTGCAGGCCAGAAGAGTCAGAAGTCTTCATGATGGAAGTGGCCTTGAAATGGACCCCGAAGGATGGGTAGAATTTGAATAGGTCAATAGGCATTCCTGGCAGGAAGACTAGCTTGAGCAATGCTATTCTTGCTCAGAGACAGGAATAAACATTCTGTGTTTAGGAGACAGTGAGGAAAATGGTCCCATTGGAGGGGCAAGGGTGTGGTTTTTATTGGGAGTAGTGGCAGTTAAGTTTGAATAGGCAAATTAGGGTCAGATTGTTGAAGTCCTTGGATGTTATGCTAAGGAGTCCAGACTTTATCCTGTAGGCATTGTTAATTTATAATAAGCAAAAAATAAATAAATAAACCCAACTAAACAAATATAACTCCAATACCCTTTCTTATTGAATTGAATAAGTTCAGAAGCAATTAAGTTTAAAAAGTCATTGTTTAATTTGGTAAAAATGTGGATTAAAAAATAATATGTTTTAAATTGTTATTATTAACTTCATTGTTTTCAACCCCTGTTCAAGCTTTTTTATGCACAGCCAAGCTTTTTCTATCTAATTACAGTTGAACTGGTCTTCGGGGGGAAAAAAGAAAGGAAAAAAAAAGCTATTCCATATACAGACACTCAGTATTTACTTGTCTTAATCAATTAGCATGCATTTATTAAGAGCCAAATATGTACTGAATACTAGGACTACAAAGACACAAATAAAGCAGTTCTGACCATGTTACTGTCCTGCTCAATAACTCCTATAAACACCCTATGGTTTCCAATCAGCACTTAAACATTGGATGTTTATATGGTTAGTATGCCAAACTGTTTAATTAAGCAATCTTACCTCCAAGTGAGCGCCTTTCTTACAGCTTATTTCAAAATAACGGTGCTGTCTCAGGCTGCTCAAAAGATTCACAACATCGAATGAAATCCCGGTCCTCCTAAAAGAACTCCTGATACCAACTGAGAAAATCTCAATTCCTTGAAAAAGACTCATGCTACCTCATGGGAAAGTCTCAGTTCCCCAACTACACTGCTGAAGGGACCCTTCATATGTGTCTATAGCTTCACTTTCCTCTAGCAATGGAACTTCTAAGTGGACCATTCTTCCCCAACTCTTACTGATAATGAAGCCTCTCTGTCCTCCGTGTGATGTGGACATGCTTCCCAGCCTCTGCCTCACTGCCTTGCTTATTTCTTCCTCTCAGCAGCTCCTGGTTGTATTTCTGCCATATGCTTTTGGTGCACAGCACTCTGGGAAATGGAGTTCCCCTCCACTTAGGGGTGCCATGTCAGTCACATAGAGTTACACGGAGAAAGGGACAGAGACAGAGAAGGAGCAGGGGAAAGGACAAGAGGCTGTTTTTGACTCATGAGAATACACATCTACAATGATCAAACAGAGGGAGTGGTATAAGTAAAGAAATAGAGGCAAAGAATTGCTTTATTAATCGTAAAGAGTTTTTAAAATATGAGTTATTATTTTTAGTCAGGGACTAGATCACAAGCAAAGGGAGGTAGAAAAGTGTGTGTGTTATGCTTAGGGAATGGTGGCAAGCTGCTCAGGGCAGTAAGGTATAGGGAGTTTGAGATGAGGTTGTCAAAGTAGGTAGTGTCCACATTTTGGAGGGTGGTAGAGGCAGCTAGGTGGTTCAGCGGATAGAACGCTGGGGTTGAAGTCAGGAAGACCTAAGTTCAAATTCGGCCTCAGACATTCACTAGCTGTGTGACTGTGGGCAGGTCACTTAACCTCTGTTTGCCTCAATCCACTGGAAAAGGAAACGGCAAACCACTCCAGTATCTTTGCTAAGAAAAACCAATGGATGATATGGTCCATGGGGTCAAGAAGAGTTGGATACGACTGAACAACAATAAAGTATCCATTTTGAGTTTATGCTTTAGGCAAAGGGGCATTATTGAAGGTTTCAAATGAAGATATAGCATACTCCAAACTGTGCCATAGAATAAAAAATTTGACGGTAGGGGGTAGGAGACCTTGGAGTGGTCAGAAAGGGAGTTCAATTGGGAGTTTATTGTAATAGTCCTGGGGAGAGGTAATGGAGCCCTGGATGTGGAAAAGAAATGGGAAAGGAGGGACAGATCTGAAACCTATTATAGAGATACATTTCAGAAGATTTGGTGACTAGGTGGAAATGTGGGAAAAAAGCAAGGAGGAATTGGAGAGGAGTTGGGTTTTGAAAATAGTGGTAATGACAGAAATGGGAGTTGGTAGATGGGATTGAATTGTTAGGTTTGTGGTCAGCTTTTTTGGATTTTTGCAGCTGGACACAGAAAATGAAGAATGAATGGGACTTTTTTCTTTACTCAGCTTGCTGGATAGTTCTCCTGGAAGAGGAAAGAAATACTCAGGGCTGCATTATCTTTGGGATGTTAATGAGATACAGGTAACAGTCAGGTCTATTTTTTTTCAAACTGCCTCAAGAATATAACTGTGTTACACTCTCCCAGTGACTGGCTGAAGTGTGTTGGATGAAAAAAAATGTTTCAACTCAAAATATATGAAATAGCTTTATATTGGAAGGGAGGAAACCGGAAATAAGACCATTCTCAGAATAGAAAGCTAAGTTGACTGAAACAGATACATGTTAAGGGTCATAGCCTCAGTCTGTCTATAGATTGTGTGATAAAATCTGTGGCTAGGAGAGTTACTTTCATTCTGCATTTAGCTTGATGAATATGTCCTTTCATATGTTCCTTATCCTTGTTTGATTGTCTTTTTCCATTGTATTCTCTCCACCACTCCAGGCTAGATCATTGCAAAGGTTTTTGTTTGGAAGTTTCCTTTTGGTTACCATTCCTGAGCCTTATCTGGTCAAAATTGCAATACATTTGATTATAGTCTCCTATAAGACATTACCCTGGTTCTCCCACTATGCAGCAAAAACTATTTATTTTTTAAGCATATTTCCACATTAGTCATGTTGTTAAGAAGAATTAGAACCAAAGGGAAAAGTCACGAGAAAGAAGAAACAAAAAGGGGGGAAGAGAAAAGAGTATGCTTCGATCTGCATTCAACTCTATAGTTCTTTGTCTGGATGTGGATAAAATTTTTCCATTGTGAGTCTTTTGGAATTATCTTCGATCTATGCATTGATAAGAAGAGATGAGTCTATCAAAGTTAGTCATTGTACATTGTGGCTGTTACTGTGTACAATGTTCTCCTGGATCTGCTCCCTTCACTCAGCATCAGTTCATTCAAGTCTTTCCAGGTTTTTTTTTTCTGAAACCTGCCTACTCATCATTTCTTATAGCATGATAGTATTCCATTACATTCATACACCACAACTTGTTCAGTCATTCCCCAATCGATGGGCATCCCCTCAATTTCCAATTCTTGGCCACCACGAAAAGAGCTATTATATTTTTGCACATGTGGGTCCTTTTCCACTTTTATGATCTCTTTGGGGTTCAGACCTAGAAGTGGTATTGCACCAAGAGCAATTTGAAGTGATGCTTTCTTAAATTTCTTCTACATTTCTGGTTATTCCTTTGCTGATTACCCTTCCTTTTCCTAGTCAATAAACATTTAATGTATCACAGGGAAGTGCAGTCCCTATCTCTTAACTAGCTAGGCTACCTGTTAAGTTGCATGTCAAAGTATGAGCAAAATACATTTTTTTAAACCAGTTTTACTTTTTTCATGTGGATGGTAACAACAATCTCTTAACCCTGATACTGATTTTGTTAAGGAGGTCTTGTAGTTTTCTAGTGACTAATGGAATTAACATAATGTTATCTGTGAACAAAGCATTTGAATACCCCTACCATTAATAGACTCTTTATTCTAATACTCTTGTTGAAGCTGAACCTGTAATTTTGTATATGTATCCCCATTTCCCAACAGTGTCTGGCACTTGGGGTGGGGGGTGTGCTAAATAAATGCTTATTGATTGATTTCATAGAGATAGTGGGGCTCTCTAAAGGAACTCCCTCTACAAATGCAGACAGATTTGTTCTGCAACTTACACTCTTAGAGAGTTGTCTGGAGACATTGGAAGGTTAAGGGGCTTACTCAGAATTTTAAAAATATGTATTTGTTGGAAACAGGACTTTCAGGTTTTCTTGCCTTTAGGGTGAGCTTTCCATCCCCTATATATGGCTTATCTCCTCCTCTTCCTCCTTCTCTTTCTCCTTCTTTTTCCTATAACAATAATTTTAAAACTAAGTACTGTATAACACATCACTGAATGCTGCAAAAATTTAGCACCTACTGAATACCTAGCAATAAACAATTTAATGGTTTGAAATGCACACCAGAAGCTTGCTATCTTTCATAAATTAACATATGACAAATATTAAACGCAAATACAGACCTCAAAATACCCTTAAGAATTCACTAAGTAAACTGCACTGAATGGGGATCCTTATGACAAATAGAACTGCTACCCACAGTTACCTAGACATGAAATTGATTCATAAAAAATTTAAGAAACATTTTAATACTCAGTCACAAGCTACATGAAATGAAAAGTTTTCAAAATATAGAGACAAGCAAAAGAAATCCAAAGTATATGGGGACAAGATGAGGTATATTATCCCTGTTATCCTGTCAACTACTAGAATTGTCCTAAAGATGCTTTAGGGGAATGTACAGAAGATATCCCAGTATTCTTGTTCAATTTCAAAAAGTCATTATTTTATCTGCCTGTCAATAGCTCATAGAATATTAAAAAAAAAGAATATTGGCAGAATACTGTCTTGTCTGAGGACCATTTCTTTTTGAACTCTTGAGAAAGATGAAAATGAGAATAAGAATATTGTCTTCTATTTTGTAATGCTTTATAATTTACAAAGAGCATTCACATACATTATCTCATTTGATCTTGGAAATAACTCTGTGGAGTAGGCGGGGCAGATGTTACATTTCCGTTCCACAAGTGGAAAAATAGACTTTAAGTGGAAATTAAGTGACTTCCACAGCTAATAAGAACAGGTCTTTTCTTTGACACCAAAATTTCATTGAAAAATGGCCTGGCATTTTAAAATCCTAAATGTGCTCAATCTTTTCAAATTACCATGCAAACATGAAGGAATTTAGAGTCATAAAACTCCATAATTCTTAGTTTTTATTTATGTTTATGAGCAGAAAATGAAGCATGGAGATAACAATTATAAGAATAATCCATTGTTATTACAAATAACTTTATACACTGTATGCACTCTTAACTTCTCATTTCTAATGGGCTATTCATTACTGCAGCAAACATAAACAGCATGAGGTCCAGCAATATCGCCTGACTCTGAAATTCAAAGTGTTGCTTTATTGTAACAATAATGTCAGAATTATCAGTAAATGTAGTGCTATATAGTTTTTGATGCCATTTTGTTGAAACTATTTGCTGCAGTGACAATCAGTTGCTTTTTTACTTTCTTAGCAAATGAAACTACACCAGGAAAAAGTCCCCAGTTGTGGTTTTTGTGTACATAATATATTAAGAGTCTCTACTATTAAAACTCTGGGCAAAATATACATGCTTGGTACAGTACTGGTTCCAATCCAAAGGAAATCACTTGATTATTGATACCTGGTCCTGGCAATTTTGACGATGGATGAACCACAAAAAAAGGAAGAACCAGAAGGATTTTTCAGTATTGTTTGTGGAGAGTCACAACAGCTCTGTGGTTCCCAACTTCCAGGGTATTTTTATACTGACAGATATTCCATGTCACTATCATCGGTCAGTGTTTCCTTACAGTTTGCAAGCCATTATATTGGAAACTGGTCCCTCTGCTTGTGTCTCCTATATCTCTTTTTTGAAAAAGCACCAATAAGATAGATTGAGCCACATTCTGATAATGTGATAATAAAAATGTACATTGATTCTGGGGAGTAAGCTTTAGATCATGTTTATATGAAGCCAATAAAGCCAACTGACCTGAACTCATCTTTTCACTTGTTTTCACCATTGATATTGTCTGACATGGTTGACTTAGTGATTGAAATGATGAATATTCAAAGAAATGAACAGAGTAAACAAGCTATAATGCATTCATTTGGAATTCTAGATGTGGCCATAATTTTAAATGTGAAATACTCAAAAAAGCTTTCATTTAAAAATTTTTCTCATATATGACCAAGAAGATCTTTTAAAATTTATTTATATTTTTAGGGCACTTCTATTTATGTAGATTAAGAAAATGGAAATTTTGGAGAATTCCATTCCCCTAGTTAAGCTTAGAGGGATTTCTTGGTGAGTATATGTTAAATATGCCTTTCAAATTCTCTTCATTCTTGTGATTATTTTTAAGAATAAGTTTCTTTGATGTCTTCTGTTTTTACACCATAGCAATTTCCACCTCTATCACCAAGAAAAAAAAACCAGGTAAGCAAATCTAGCTGACACAGTGGGCATGTAACACTCCATTCCCAATCAGTCGATCAACAAACATTTATTAAGTGTTTACAATGCTGCCGGGACTGTGGTAAGCACCGAGGATATAAATAAAAAGCAACCCCTATGTCTCTACTGAAAGGAAGGAGGTGCTTCCTTTCTCCTCCAGGGCTAAGAAAAGTCATTATAACTGCTCAGCATTTGCCTATATTTTAATTTATTGGAGTCATTGTGTGAATTGTTTGGGAGCTGCTTTACTTCATGCACTATCTGTTCAGAGAAGTCTTCTAGTGATGCTCGGAACTCCTTATATTCACCTTTACTTACTTTACCACAATTTATAGCCATTTCTCAATCAATGGGCACCCAATTTGTTTCCAGGTTTGAGTTACCACAATAAGTGCAATGGAAATTTTTGTACATGTAGGATTGCATTGTTGTTTGATTCAAATTGTTTATTTCACGAAAACTGTGTGCTTTGACATTTCACCTATAATTTATTTAAATTCCCTGTAATTACTAGGAGCAGTCATCTTTAATCTGTCTGACTTTTGCCTTATCCTGATTTAATTGATTAATATTTCATCATGCCACTTAAGATCATAAACATTTGTATTAATCCTTAAATCAGGAGCATATTAAACACGATGGGTTATTTGGAAGCTAGTCTACCAACTTTGCAGCTGATGATCACTGTCAACCAATCAGGAGGTTTCTAGCAGGTACGGGTGATAGAGTGCAAATTTACATTGGATTGGGTCAAATTCAAAACTTTGGGTGGGGATGGGGAAGCTAAGGTGAATCTCTCCTACATAGGAGAGGTCACAAAAATAAAATGCTTATTGCAACCATACAGATCAGCTCGTTCACATGTATCAACTTGTTACATTCATTAATATCCTCCCAAGTTTTCATCATCCTTTCTCTGAAGCACAATATCACATTATTTTACAGGTGGATAGCAGTGGTTAAATTAGAGTAGTACAGGATTAGTGTTGTAGATTGTGTCAGAAAATCTACTCAAGAGAAGCAGGATTTATTTTAAACCAGGTCTTTTTTGGAAGGGAGGGGGGGAAGCCAATATTAATTTAAGTGGATAATTTAACACAGCCACAGAATCTGAGATTAATAAACCAGTGCCACAGTATTATAGTGCATCATGAAATAGTGGTAAGAAGTAGGTGAGTTATGTAAGGTATGTGTCCCTAACAAGCTGTGTCCAAGTCATTTCTCTAGCAAGTCAAATCAAAGCAAGCTATTTAAAGAAACTTGTGGCAATTATTTTGTAAAACAAACAATCACCTTCTCAGCTTAACTGGATTTTCATATGTAGTGTTTTCTGCATGAGATACACCAGTATGTGTGTATGTGAGTGTGAGTGACTGTGGTTTCAGCCTCTCCCATTAGTTGTGATGAATGAGTTGGGATGAGCAGCTTTAAATGTTTTTGAATGAATCTATAATGTGGTGTTCTGAGTCAAAGCGCTCTGTCATTTCATTAATAAGTCCATAAATAAATGTCATAACATGGTGAATGTGTCACAGAGGATGAAATTTAAGAAGCGATAACCCAGTCTCCCTTCAGACTGGCTCTACAGCTCACAAAGCATCAAGCCACTGATTTATTTTTTATGGGCTTCCACTCACTGGCTAATTTCTGGTATTGTCAGTCACCTAAGGAAAGAGCCAATTTTTCTGCCAGCCTTTCTTTGAAAGTCACACATACTTTTCTATGAATTAGTCCTCGGTGAGGGAAACATAACAGATATACCCCCGTATCACACATTGTGCATCCGATATTTGATTGTTGGACAGAACATCCATTATTGTTGCTTATTTTGTGACTACTGTAAGAAGTCGAATTCAGCATTTTTAATATTTATGCGATGGGACCACACAAAAGGAAGGAATTTCAGAAGGTAAACGAGGAGTAAAGATAGAGGAAGTTGATATGGGGTGAGGAGAGATGAAATTCCCCTTAACAAAGAAGCAGAAAGGAAACAAAACATTACAATAAGATTCTTTTGTGGCAAAGAAAATCTAAGAACCAAATCATAATATGAGCTAATAAATATAATAGTGCATAATAAATATGAGCTAAAATTAGCATTTTAATAAATAAAGTTCACAAACTGCTATGATATTTTAGGACAGAATGATGATGGGGTTTCTTTAGCTATTTACCCCAAGTCCAATGTATTGGTGGTTAGATTGTGAAATCCCTCAGTGCAGCGACCATCTTTTGCCTCTTTTTGTATCCCCAGCACTTAGAACAGTGCCAGGCACACAGTAGACACTTAATAAATATTTATTGATTGAATAATGAATGTAAATTTGACAGATCTATATGAGGTCTAACAATAAAGGCATTGGATTGCTATTTTAACAAATATTTCAGAATTTCAACATTAAAATGAGTGTTGTTCCTTTGAAAGCATATGCCATTTTCCCAATAATGTCATTGCAATTTAGAGAATACCAACAGAGCATGTGGCAAATTTTCTTTAAAATTTTCAATTATCCTCCACCTGAAGTCTTACTCTGAAGTCTAATTGTGACATATCTGTGACTGTAGATGCTTTCAAACTATGCTAGCAGAGTATAAGCTATGGCAGGTTCTATAAACCGGAAATCTTCAAGTGTGATCTTGGCTGCAAGCTGGCTCTGTCATCCAAGGGCAATACCAGCTAAGCGCAGAAAGACTCATTAACAGCAGGCTGTCTACTGGTGAATAATTCTTTGGCCTTGGTAGCCCATAAAACAAATGAAAATGCAAAATGCCTATCAGTCCTGTGTTGTCCCTTTCTGCTTTTGCAATGACAGTGGTAGAGTGTTGGAAGGGGACAAATGAAGCTAAAAATTATAATTCTTAAAACATCATAAACATTTTAATGACTTATTATCTCTTCCTCCCACTGTCTCATGCTCAATTAAACAACAAAAGAAACTCCTCATAACCAATTTGCATAGTCCACAAAAACAAATTCCCATGTTGGCCACGTCCAACAATGTTATGTCATTTTAAATCTATCACTTCTCGGGCAGGAAGTAGACATTGCATTTTATCTTTAGTCTTCTTATATCCTCTAGTTTATTATTGCATTGATCAGATTTCTAAAGTCCTTCAAAGTTGTTTTTTTCTGTGCTGTGACCATGTAAATTGTTCTGCTGATTCTAGCCACTTCTGGCCTGCATCAGCTTGTAGAGTTCTCCCCAGTTTCACTAGAAACTGTCCATTTCATCATTCCTTATGTTATAATATTGTTCCATTACATCTATATCCCAGAATTTGTTTAACCATTCCCCAATCAGTGGGCACCCTCTTAGTTTCCAGTTTATAAACATCAGTTGAAATTTTAAATGTGAGCTGTTTGTCTGTGGCCAAGAAGAGTTGAGACACTATGGGAGGAATAATCTTCCTAAATATCAGGCCTGACCATGTCACTCCCCTACTCAAGATCTTCAGTAGGCACCTATTATCTCAAGCATTAGATACAGACTCCTCAGCTTGGTAATTAAAGACCTTCCTAGTTTGGCTCCAATACACCATTCCATACTTATTTCACATCACTTCCCTTTAAATTCTTTACATTCTACCCATATTAGCCTGTTTACTATTTCCAAACCAGGCATTCCATTTCCTGCCTGTGTGCCTTTCCATAGGCTGTCCACCATGCCTAGAACACACTACCATCTCACCTCCACCTCTTAAAATTCTTAGCTTCTTAAAAACCACCTCCTCCAGAAAGCCCTTCCTGATCTCCATAAATGTTAGGGCTCTCTAACTTTCAACCAACACACAGGACAGTCAAGTCAGACTAGCTAAAGCAGCTGAAGGAGAGACAGGAAGTAGAATGTAAATCAAACCACCATCAACACCTTGACCACCATCTTGATGGGGACTTCCTAGCACCTTGAATCCAAGGGCCTTTTTGAATAGCAACGCTTCCAACCCAGTACCTTCAGCCACAATCCTGGGAAGCAACCACTGTAAAGATGCAGCCTGGCAACTATGCCTACAGCTGCTATAGTCACAGCTATTGAGGACTCAGAAAATAAAATTCTTGCCACCAAAGTCCTTGGCGCTGTCAAAATGGTTCAGCATCAGAAACTGATATCATTTTATCAGTGGAAAAGACATTACAGAAGCAGCATTAACATCTGCTTTGCCAATGTACCCTAAGGATCATGGGATTTTTTTCCATCTGACTTGTAGCTGAAACTTTCCATAAGTGCTATCTTCCCCAACAATGGGAGCTCCTTGAGAACAAGGACTGTCTTACTTTTCTATTTATATCCCTATTGCTTAGCAACATGCAAAGTTTGCTTAATAAATGCTTTATTCATTTATTCATTCATCCATTTTTATATGAAAGAATGATAGACAAGCTTTGTGTGGTTATTCAGACTTGGGTATTCGGCAGACGTTCTCTCAAAAGTGAACAAGATGAGCCTGTCACTTCAAGGAATACAACTGACAGTATTTGTTACCAATGATAAAATCTAAGATTTCAAGGGAAAATTAGAATTTTGAAGAACCTGTATTGGCCAACGTGAGCTTGACAGCTTCCTTATACTTATAGACTTTTCTGATGAGATCAGTGGAGATATTAACAAATGAGATTTTTTAATATTGTATAATGAAATGTGTGAATATTCAGAAGAGCTATATAACTCAGTGAATTGATTTTTTACATAAATAGTATTTTATTTTTTCCAATTACATGTAAAGATAGTTTTCAACATTCTTTAAATTTTGAGTTCCAAATGTTTCTCCCTCCCTCCCTCGCCTCTCTCCTCCCCTAAATGGCAAGCAATCTGATATGGGTGACACATGTGCAGTCATGTTAAACATATTTCCACATTAGTCAGGTTGTGAAAGAAGAAACAGATAAAAAGGAAAAAGCCATGAAAAAAAATCACAGAAAGTGAAAATAGTATGCTTTGAACTGCATTCAGACTCCAGAAGTTCTTTCTCTAGATTTAGATAGCATTTTTTCATCATGAGTCCTTTGGAACTGTCTTGGATCCTTGTATTAGCTCTGAGAAGAGTTAAATCTATCAGAGTTGATCATTGCACAATGTTGCTGTCACTGTGTATAATGTTCTCCTGGTTCTACTCACTTCACTCAGCCTCAGTTCATGTAAGTCATCCCACGTTTTTTCTGAAATCCACCTGCTCATCATTTCTTCTAGCACAATAGTATTCCATTACATTCTTATACCACAATTTGTTCAGCCATTCTCCAAGTGATGAATATCCCCTCAATTTCCAATTCTTTGCCACCACAAAAAGAGCTGCTATAATTATTTTTGTACATGTGAGTCCTTTTCCCTTTTATATGATCTCTTTGGGATACAGACCTAGAAGTAGTATTGCTGGGTCAAAAGGTATGCACAGTTTGATTGCCTTTTGGTCATAGTAGTGAACCAATATTTTCCAAATGACCAAAACATGGTATTACAAAATTACACATGGGTAAAAGATCCATTTGAAGTGCAAGTTGGATAAATGACTTTTAATGTCACAAAGTAGAAAAAGCCTACTGCTGCAGTATCTTATTCCACATTGCAATTAACTTTTACATAACTACCACTTGTCAAGTTTTGGTGTAACATCAAAAAAGAATATCCAATGACCTGAAAACACTGCTCCCTTTTCCAGCTACATATCTGTGTGAGGCCAGATCTTCTTCACATACCTCAATCAAAACAACATAACACAACAGATTGCATGCAGAAGCAGTATGGGAATACAACTTCTTCTATAAAGCTAGACAAAAATCTGCAAAAATGTAAAAAGAGTGCCACTCTTGTCGTTATTTTTTTGTTTTGGAAAATGTAGTTATTTTCATTATAACATTTATTTTAACAGATAATGGGTACTTTATTGTTATTTTAAAATGAACCAGTAAGTAAATATTTTAAATGTTATCGGTTTTCATTTCTAGGATGGTAAATATCAATAGCTATGACTCACAGGAACTAAAGCTCTTTGGGGTCTTCAACAATTTTTAAAAGCCTAAAATGGTCCTGAAATAAAAAAAGTTTGAGAAGCATTGATTTAGAGTAATGGAAATTTACTCTCCAAATGAATACAAGGAGCCATCATTTGCCAAAACCAAAACCCCTTAATTGCAGTGTTACTTAGAATGTAAACTTTCAGGGAAATGATACTCTGAATAGTCCTGTGAGAAATGATATTGTACATTTAAAAAGTGAAAAGCAATTTTAGACACTGGTTGGCAAGGTTGATGAAATTGCTGTAATATGTTTTTATGTATTTGGCAGGGCCTTCTAGTTCTTTGTGAAAAACGGTTATGTCTTTGTAACAATCAGATAAGAAATACTTCTTACTGTCTTTCCTCCAACTCTCCTAGGACTAATGTAATCTGTAAGCAAGGCCATGTTTCAACTGGGTATAAGATGCAGCTGACCAGAATCCAACAGAATAATGAAGCCTACGTTGGGACTTTTCCCACTCAAACCTCAGAAGAAAGAGAAATAATGAAGGGATTCTTGGTTTACTTTTATCCCTAAATTTTTGAGGTGAGGGGAACAAGACATTTTCATAGTACCATAAAATTACTTTCTTGGAGAAACCTGCTATATTTGCTTATAATCGTCTGTGTTTTGCTTTTCCGTTAATCTCTTTCCACCACTATTTTGAGAGATTTCTGTAATGGGGACCAGAGGATCAGTAAGTCTCCATTCTGTTGCCACTGTTCAATTTTGCTCCCACTATTATCTGAGACAGCTTAATGGTGAAAATCCAAGTTGAACAAAAAAGGTCCCAAACTTTCTGGTGCTTCTTGGATATAGAACTTACCAGGCTACTGCGTAGAGCCCTTGATAATTTAAGGAATTATCAATGTGCCAAGAAATGAAGATAATGAATAAGAAGACAAGTCATTAGACTCTTGAAATTGGCTTTGCAAAGTTGACCTCATAGACAGCAAGGAAGCATGTAGTTGAGACACTAAGAAAAGCGTATCTAACATGAATCAGACACTTCTCTAATTAGTCCATTTTTTACTTTTGGAGGGGAGGGAATAAGCATTTGGAAAGTGTCTGCTCTGTGCCAGGCCCTGTGCTAAATGCTTTACAAATATTATCTCATTTGATCCTCACAGCAATCCTGAGAGGTCAGCACTGTTATGATCTCCATTTTACAGTTGAGGAAACTGAGGCAAACAGATTAAGTGACTTGCCTGGGGTTATACAGCTAGCAGATTTGAACTCAGGTCTTCCTGACTCCAGTCCAGAGCTCTATACATTGTACCATCTGGCTATGAAGTCCTAGCACCTTGCTTAAGTGTGGGGGGGCAGGGGAAGTTTTATTTTAGAATTAAATGACCTTATCAAATTCCAAATTCCTCTAATTATTCTTTTCCCAGTGTCTAAAGTGTAAGCCCCTCATTCCTAACCTGATGAATTCCTGCTTTGTCTTTAAAGCCCAACTCAGATACTCCCTCTTCCAGGAAGCCTTCATCCATCCCTCTAATCAGTGATGACCTAGCCTCCCCTACCTCCTGCCCATGCTTCCCATAGTGATTTGCCCCTTTCTCATGCATTTATTCACTGTTTTGTATTTCTGTACATACCGTACCCCATTCTTGATTATAATTTACATTTCTATGTAACCAGCTAATGTCACTATCTGGCAGGGTTTGCAGGTCTAGGTGGAAAGTCAAAACAAAAGGAAGAAACCTTGATTTTCTGTCTAGCCAACCATGATTATACTACAGCCACATGCTTGCTACTCCTGCAAACCCCAGTTCCTACAGTCACCTCAGTAAAATCCAAACTCATTGATAGATGCTCTGGCTCACAGCCCTCCCTACAGGTCTCAATTCAACAGGCTCCAACCATTTCAGGCACTTCAACTTCCCTCAGGCATTTCTCAGTGTCCGAGAGACACTCTGGTCACATTTGTGTAACACGTAAACACTTCATATCCATTATCTCATTGAATCATCAATGAGGACAGGGATCCTGTCTAATATGAACTTCATATATTCCCTAGCTTCTAACATTGTACTATTCATAGGGCACAGGATTAGTAAACATTTCCTTGAATTTGTTTTAAAAAAAAAATGATTCCCAGACTTTTGCCAAAAATCTGAAATACAGTATTATTTTGTAGGGTCTATTCTCTCAGTCTACCATATCTTAAATCCATAATGTGGAGTGATCTCAGGGCAGGGGGGAATCATATTTTAGCTTAATTGTGGATTAAGTAGGTTTTTATGAGCTATCTGAGAGATTTTATCATGATTTCTGGGAAGATAATGTCAATCCAGTGGCCGAGGTGACATCTCCTTTCCCCTCACATCCAGCTACCATCATAGCTGCTACAGTCGTTGTTCGGTCATTTCAGTCATGTCTGACTCTTCTTGACCCCTTTTTGGCATTTTCTTGGCAAAGATACTAGAGTGGTTTGCCATTTCCTCCTCTAGCTCATTTTACAGATGAGGAAACTGAGACAAGCAGAATTAAGCGACTTCTCCAGGGTAACAAAGCTAGTACATGTCTGAGGCCAGATTTGAACTCAGGAAAATGAGTTTTTTTGACTTCAGGCCCAGCAGTCTATCCATTGTACCACCTACCTGTCCCAAGGGACCAGTAGAAATGAAGAAATTGAAAATGCTGGAGAAGGCAGCAGAAATTGAAGTAGCAGAAAAAGAATGAGTTAATGAGCATAGAAGAAGGGGATCAGATTTAGAATGATGTAAATATTTCTATTTTGAAAATAGTATCACATCACAAATCTTTATTTTACTAACATAAATTTTTTAACGCAGCATATACCAGCATGTAGGATACTAAATTTGAAGAAATAAAATGATAATGATAATAGCTAGCATTTATAAAGCACATTAAAGTTTGCAAAGTGCTTTACATATGTTAGTTAACTCATCGGACCCTCACAAAAACCCCTGTGCTATTTTTATCCCCATTTTACAGATTATGAAAATGAGACTCAGAAACGGTACTTGCCTAGGGTCACACAACTAGTTAAGTATCTGAACCCAGCTCTTCCTAACTTTATCCAGTATTTTATCCTAGTATTGTGTCTACTACAATAGGCTACCTCTCAAGAAACCTTGCCCTCCACCATCTCACTTAGCCAATTATTTACCACCACCAATCATTATCTTCTCACATTCACATCACATTCTATAGTTTATTATGAAGTTTTTTCCTCACAACAATTCTCCTACTACAGCATGACATTGGACAGAGTGCCAGAGCTGGAAGAATGAAGACCTGGATTTGAATCCTACCTCATACATCTCTTTCAGTTTGATTTTCTTCACCTGTAAAATGGGGATAATATCTGTAGAATTTACTTACCTCAAAGGGTTGTTGTGAGAAATAAATGAAATAATGTAGTGCTTTGCAATAATAAATATTATATATGATAATAATGTTATTATAATCGTTATGCATCATTGTATTGGAAATCATAAAGTGCTTCATAAACCTTAAGATGCAACATTATTACTACACAGGGTATTCTGTAAAAAGAACTAATATGAAAATTCAAATGCTATAGAGTTAATAGAAGAAATAAAATATATCTTTAAGTCTAGGCAAGATACTAGAAAGAATCTCAGGAGCTAAAAATTCTCTAGCTATATGCTGCTAATTTACACCATGACAAAGTCTTTTAATTTTCTCAACTTTTTCATCTGCAAAATGGGAATGTTATTTGAGCTAGCTAATAAAATTATAAGGTATTTCCCTTGTATATGATGTTCTCTAAATGCTAAATAATAATGATAGTAATATGCAAAGCCTTCTGGCACTCTAGTGATAGGGCCTCTATAAACACTGGGAATAGAATTTATTGCCTAAAGAACCCTATGAGTAATCTAGTTAATTGTTTATGGATCCAAAGTCCCACAGTGAGCACCATAAATCCACATAATGTGCTCTAATGTTGAAGTTTGTATTTAGGGATTCGAGTTGGCTGAAAGATGGAAAGATGTGTGTAAACATATATCTATTAACTATGCCTATAAACTGACTTATGTGTTACACATTCCAGCAGGCATCAGAAATACATTCTGTTTGTCATTTATTCTACCAAATGCATTAGTTCCTGGTATGAGTAGTCAGAGGGAACCTGGAGTGCGAAGTCTGACCTTAAGATCAGAATCTAATTTCACTTGGTGTAAAGTCATCATATTTTCTGAACCAAATGTGGAGACAAACAATGTCCCTTTTGCAAAGACCTGTTAAAGACACATTTCATTTTCTTGAAACGAGAACCATCCAAGATTACCTGGGGCATGTAGTTACTGTGTACATAGGGCTCAGTGGACGAAGAGAGAAAAGCACACCCATTTGTATCCATGTATTCCATAGGCCACGGAGGGCTAAGATTGCTGCTGCTGCTGCCTTCCTTGATCTTCTGGGCATGGTAGGAATCCTTCTAAAAAAGCAGGCTGGGTAAATTCCTACTTGACTGGGCATTTTAAGGCAGCTGGCAAATATCGTCCTACCTCCTCTCTTTCTTCTAAATCCTAGAAAAGCATAAAAAATGCATGTCATCCCAAAGGCCATTGGGCAACTCTTTACTTGCTCTCAATTATCAGCCTGGTCCTGATTCTCCAAGAAGAATGATAAAGGCAGAGATACAACCCCACAACCAGGCCCCTGGGGCTCAGGAGCCTGAGTGAGCAAGGGTAACTATTCTTACCCTCTGGATGCTTGATTATACACTGTACCTGTGGTAAGTGGAGAAATACTCTCAACTGGAGGCAGTACTAGAAGTTGTTAACCTTCCTTTAACAAATTAATCAGGCACTGGGGCTAGGCAGTATTAAAAAGAGATTAGCACCTACTAGATGTACCAAAAAGAGCAATGAAAAGGGGGAGTTGTGGGCTCTGTGTGTGCACAGTATAAATTGGTGTGGCACACCACAAATATTCAAAACAGCAAATTATGAAGCTTCCCTGTATGTAATGAAGATGGCAGCAGGTCAGGGTTAATGGTGAGAAAAGGCAAGAACAAAAACTATCCTGACAGGGTTTTCCGTTAAAGAGATGGTATATTTTATTTTTTTACATTAAAAAAAATTGAAACCCCTATTTAAAAGATGTAACCCTCTGCAGCTGGGATTCTTAACCTTCTTTGTGCCACGAATACCTCTGACCATCCGGGGAAGCCTACGCATCCCTTCTCAGAATAATGTTTTTAATTGCATAAAATAAAATACATGGAATTGCCAAGGAAATCAACAATATTTCAAATATAGCTATCAGAATTTTTAAAAATAAGATCATGGATCCCAGGTGAAGAAACCCTGCTCTATTGTTTCATTAAGATTTATATAAGGAATATGAAAGAGTCAGAAGAATTGGTTCCAAGTTTCAACACTACATATCCATTCATTTAGCAAATATTTTTGAACACTTACCAAGTGCCAATTCATGCCAATGTTTGTGAAACATAGATTTAAAAAATAGGGTACTTCTGCTCATAATTGTTTTACGTTCTGTAGCATCTTTCTTGATTCAGTTAGTGTTAGAAACCAACTCTTCAAAAAAAATAAATTAGCAGAAACTATTCTGTCAACCAGAAGCACTTAACCGTAATGAGGTTTAAAAGTTTCAGTATATTTCTTAATATAATAAAACCCTCTTAAGAAGTTTTGCCTAAGTACTTATGTTCCAGTTCTTAAAGTCATCACTAAATGTCCCCAATTCTCTTCTTTCCTCTGAAAAAAAAGCATTAAGTTTTTACTGGGTGGTCCCCCACAAAACACAGTATTATGTTTTAAAATAAATCTTTCTGAGTTTCAGACTAGAAGTCAAGTTCAAGAAAAGGCAACCTGACATAGTAGCCAAAACACATCTACATTAGGAGGTAGAAGATACAGTTTTTAATGATAATAATAAGGATAACTGACATTTATATAGCACTTTAAGGTTTAAAAAATACTTTACCTATGTTAGCTCATGTGATCCTAGAAAAATCCCATGTGGTAAGTACTGTAAGTGTAGGCATTACTATTTCCATTTATAAGAAATTGAAGCTAGGAAAGGCTGAAATTTTCTCATGGTCACACAGGAAGTGTAAGAGGTAAGATTAGAACTCAGCTGTCTGAGTTATATGTTACACATTCTGGTGAACATAAAAAATACATTTTATTTGCTATGTATTCCACTCCAGTAGCAATGTGACTTTAGGTGAGTCACTAAACTTGTCAGGGCATCAGTTTCTTTGCCTGTAAAATAAGGAGGTTAGATTAGATATCTTCTAAAATCTTGTAATTTCTAAGATCTTTTCTAGCTCTAAGATTCTATGAATTTCAATTTCTTCAGTTTGCTTTTAGCTCTAAGATCAAGGATAGATCTGGAGGAAGAATTAAGAGACTGAATTTTCTACTTGTATAAGCAAGGGATTGATAATTTTCTTTATATAAATTATTTATTTTACTCTTCACTTATTAAAAAACACGGTGGAATTCCTTTGTATATTGGGAAGGAGAATTGAAATCTGCCTTATAAGCTAATTAAAGGAATTGTTTTGTGTTTATTTACATTGTTATGTTTTAGAAGATATAATCTGACCTAAAGTATTTATGAATCTATGTAATAATGAGCTGATTATAAGTCATCAACAAGAATTAATTGTCTGTTATATGCCAGCCATTTTTCTAAGTTCTGGGTTTACAAGAAAAAAAGGTGAAAATAATTCTTGCCCTCAACAAGCTTACAGTCTAATGAGGAAGACAACATCCTACAGACAGTTCTTGCGTTAAATAAATTTTCATTATGCAAGTATCCCCACAGAACTTCGTAGGGAGTGGGCCAATGGGAGGCCTGAGAGGGGAGGGAAGGTTCTGCAGAATGGTCCACTTACACTAAGTGAGAACTGGCTGCAAAACAAAATATAGACAGGATAAATAGGAGATAACAACAGGAAGGCATTAGCATTAAGGGAGATTGAGAAAAGCTTCTTATAGAAGGTCGGGTTTTAACTAGGACTTGAAGGAAGAACCTAGGGAAGCCAAGAGATGGAGATGAGAATTCCAGGCATGGAGGACTGCCAATGAAAATTTCTGGAGTCAGGAAAAATGGAGTGTCTTGTGCAAGTTATAATGGAGGTCTATTATACTATCCCTGTCAATAAGCCACTAAGCCCCTAAATCATGTGCTTAAATGGGGAAGAGTTATTTTCCTGTCCTACAAAGCTTCTTGAACTAACCAGTGTTTGAATTGGATAGGGTGTGTGTGTACGGCAAACCCTATGCCTCTTTTAAGTGGTCCCAAAGCAGCCTGAAATGGTACTTTTCGCTACTCTTTGTCTCCTTTCAAGGTCACTCACAGTGAAAGCAATGGACAGATAAGGCATAGCTAATTGTCCCTAGATCTTGGAATGCTGATGCCTAGACAGTAATTTAGAATAGCAGACAACTAAAAAGAAGGGCTGGGTGGGGGGTGGGAATGACCAATAGACAAAATAGACACAATCAGCCTAGAAATTCACCATCACTAAAATTTGGTAGGACTGATCAATCCCCTTCCCTTCAACCACTTTAGGCTACTCTTTTGACTTCTAATCTCTTTCAAGACTGTCCTTGACACTTAACTTGATTTCACTTCAATAAAAATGGTGAATGAAAGGAGAGAAAAGTAAATTCCCTCTTTCTTCCCTTCCACTTAGGAACTGTCCTGGGGTAGGTACGATTTTTAGGTTTTGAGGTAGAAAAGCAAGTGCCCAGGGTCACACTGCCAATATACAAAGCCTGAAGGCTCAATCTACCCAGTTCTTCATCCCTCACCCCACCACAGACCCTTAATGTACTGGTGCTGTTATATAAACCTTTGAGAAAAATACCTTCATTCTTCTGTCAAGAAAGAAAGAAATGTACCTTTTCCTTTTCTCTGCCAGCTTTGTGTTCAAGATCCTAAATTTTGTTTCACCTAAGACCTTCAGTTTTAATTACTTTACCAAAGTAGCTTCACTTTGGATGAACTGCAAGCCAGGAGAAAAAGTGCATTGTACTTTTGGCTATTGTGTGTATATTAACCTCTCTTGGCTTCAGTTACCTTCTCTGTAAAGTGAGAAGGTTGACCTAAATGACATTTAAGTTTTTCCAAATCTATGATCTGAAGCATCTGTGACTTAAGATATGGCATCAGATTAAATTGAGCAAAGATTCCAGAGACCTTAAAATAGGTTATTGGGTTTTTTTAAAGGGCTTACCACTTAGGAGACCATGGATCCCGAAGGGCTACACCAGCTAAATGCAAACTTTGATAAGTTCTACCAAACTAATATAATCCTGGAAATCGACTATCTATGCTAGACTTCCAGGGATCTTAAGTTCTTCATCTATAAAATGGGAAGATCTAACCTTGCTCTGCAAATCTCATAGAAATAATAATAATAATAATAATAATAATGGCTGGTTTTTAAATAATACCTTAAGGATTAAGGTTTACAAAGTACCTTACAAATATCTGATTTTATCTGTACAAAGGTTCTGAGAGGTAGGTACTAGGATTATCCTCATGTTACAGATGAGAAAACTGAGGCAGATAGAAGTTAAGTGACTTGCCCAGGGTTACACAGCTAATAAGCATCTGAGGCCAGCTTTGAACTCAGATCTTTCTCACTCCAGGCCCAGCGCTTCATCTACTATGCTACCATTGTGGCTTAAAAGAGTGAAGCAGGATAATTGTTGCAAAAAGACTTTAAAAAGTAGAAAGATAAATCAATGCAATTATTTTTCATATACTAGATTTTGGCAATTATTTTTATGATATGAAATGGTTGAGAATTTTTGAATACCAAGGGAGAAGGTGTGGGGTGGGAAAGGGCAGTGTATGTGAAAGGATTGTTAATAAAGCTAGTCTTCAAATGACTTACTCAAGAAATAAAGTGAGTGATATGTTTGGGTGTAGTTGGAAGCTTTAAAAGCAGTGGAGGAAAGAAGCCCAAATTTCCAATCTGTGTATCAGGGCTACAATGCTGTGATTTGCAGAGCAATATTAAAAATCAAGGGGGCAATGAGAGTTTTCTTTAAATATCTAGAGGGGAAAATTGACATTTTGTGTGGCTCTAGAGAGAAAAATCAAGACCAATGGATTGAAGTTACCTAGAGGTAGATTTCAGATCTATGTACAGAAGAACAAATAATTCAAGTTGCCCAAAGTGGCTGCCTCCTGAAGCATTAATTCTTCATAACTGGAAATGTCTAATCAGAGGCTGAATGGCCACCTCTCGGAGATACTGAAGGAGGATGCATTTATGCAAATGGCAGGAAACTGAATGAGATGACCTCATCTATAAAGCACATTTAAGCCAATAACAATGCATGATGCAAAAGCAGGCCTGCTTACTCCAATTTCAGGGAGAAATATATGTGCAATTATTGTTATGAAGATGAATTGGAATATATCTATCACAAATCTTCAATTCAGTTCAACAAAAGCAAATTAATAGGTACTATATTTGAAGACTCAATCAGTATTACATTAAGTTTATTAATTTCTGGGTGTCCTAAAACAGAAGTTGTCTTGTGGACCTTTTAAGGATTTAGAGTATTTTCTGTCATCGAAGAGATATGGCCTGGCAACTCCTTTGTAATTAGGGAGTTGCCTGAGTAATAAGATCACAGTGACACAGCTACTATATATAATATACGTTCAGCAGAACACAAACTCAGGTCTCCCTGGCTCTAAAGCCTTGAATCTAATACCTCAAGTTGCCTCTTTTTGGGATTTCACTTATTTGTTTGTTTCCTTCTTTCTTTCAAGGAGATCTGGGAAAGTTCTTTAAAGAGGAAAAAAAATGGTCCCAGAATTAGTCTAAAGAGGAAGATCATCAGACTCAGATTATGATATTCTATCAGGGATTTTTTTTCTTCATAAAACAAACGAGGAAGTCTCTTGATCTATAGATTAACTTTAGAATTAGCACCTTTCTTTTGGAGACTCTTCACCTTTTAACCCTAAAAAAAAAGTCCTTACAAATAGGAGAAGACCTTGTTAACATCATTCATCTAGAAAGTGGAGATCCCCTGTGCCTACAGTATTTGTTCTTTGCCCTCTGGTGGTGAGATTATTATTTTTAAAATTCTTTTGAAAAGTTGAGGAATTTGGGGGTTTTTTTTTAGCTTCTTACAGTTGGAGACACTTTAGTGGAAAGAAAAATACTACCAACTAAATTAGCCCAAGCATTACATATGGAAATCGGTGGAGTTGGGGAGCAGGAAGGAGGCGAAGTTATGAAAATAACCAAAATAACATAGTCCTTGCATAACATTTACATTTAGGGCAACAAATTTAAAATTTCTAATGCCCTACAGGTTGTGACTAATTATCCTGAACCAATGAATATCTGATTATGTGTGTGGCTCATTTCCAATTCCAGATTTTAAAATAATGTCTGCTTTTTGATAAATCCAATCATATGCTTTCATGTGAGTTGGTAGTTCCACATAAAAAATTAATGCATTAGCAATTGCTCTTAGGGTGCACAGACTCTATATTCTGTTTTCCTTTGTGCCTCAATTTGGCATCCCAAACAAGATCAGGGCCCCAGGCCAGTTCACCAAAACCAAGCCCTTCAGAGTGAAAGGAAAGATGATGAAGAACCTTGTTAAATTCCTTGGTTGCAGGCTAATTAGCATTCTTGTATAGGAGGAAAACACAAGAATTGTGCTTGAGCTGAGTTGAGAAGTCTTGAAAGGAGGATATCCAGGTTAGTAAATTTGGAATCATTAGTAAAAGGAACTGAAGAAAACAGCACATTTTCAAGTCTAAAGACTAATGTGAGTGAAGACGGAACCCTTGGACAAATTAAATACGACTGGAACTGGCAAAGATGTTCGAAGAAATGGCAGATTTTATTGTCGTAGGTTAAAGTTTGTATGAAGTTGGCAACATCATTATCTGGAAACATAGCAGCTGCTTCAAGGGGAGAGAATAATGACCAACTGGGGTGTTTGGAGATCAAATAATTGAATATGGATTGGGGACTTTTTTCTCCTTAGCCAAGGAAGCATGTGAGTATTGTGCTTTTAAGTCAGCCTCTATCTTTTAACCTTGAAACTGAATTTAGAAAAAGAAACATGGATAGCATGTTCTCACTGAGCTCAGATAAGAAAATAGATGAAAACAGGCAGGCCTTTGGTGCCTGGAACAATTTCGTAAATTCAAGTAACCCTGTGTGCTGGGACAAGGGTACAAGTATGACACAAGTTTAAAACTAAAAAGGCAATATTTGAACCCCTAGAAATAGACTTGATCTTCTTATAGATAAGAATTTGTTTTCCATATTTATAGGACTATGAGTGTAGTATGGCTAGGAACTTTTTCTGCTATATTGCTAGGCTAATTTTAACATTATCTGCAGAAGTGCGGCTGATCTGTTTCTTTTAGAATGATCAACAGAGATGTACCCCCAGAACAGAGCTACCCAGAGATAGCGGGTTGGTGGAAAGAGCTTTGGCACTGAGGTCAGAGGGTTTAGGACTGAATCATAGCCCTACCCATTCTAGTTGCGTGAGCTTATACTCCTTGGTTTCTTCATTCACAAAATTACTTTGTATTTATCATTTGTATTTGTTTATCTGGAGCATGACATGCTGGCTCTGGGGGCAGAGGATTTGTGTTCAAATATTCTGTAACCTGTGACTGTAATTTAACCTACCTGGGTTTCAGTTTCCTTATCTGTAAAATTATAGTATTGGACAAGCTAACCTTTAAAGTACAACAGAATTAGATCTACGGTCCTTGTTTCCCCTCCCCTCCACAGACTGTAAGTAACAAGAGGGGAGGGTCTTTTCTTTTTCATTTTTGTCCTTTTATCCTCAGTACCTAGCACAGAGAAAGTGCTTAATAAATATCTGTGCACTGCATCTCTAAAACAAGGCTAGTAATTATAGCTGACATTTACGAAGAGCTTAAAGTTTACAAAGCACTCCGCACACACTTTACATACATCATCTCATTTGAGTCTTGCTACCCTGTGAGGCAGGCCTTATTATTGTCCTTTTTCAAAGATAAGGAGTCTTAAGCCCCCCTGACTGTAAGGCTCCTTTTCTATCCACCATCATGTTGCCCCTCTGCACCGGTCTTAGAGGGCTGTTGTGAGCAGAATATTTTGAAGCAATGGAAGCTTTTGCTATTGAATATATTGAGCATCCCATCAATGTTTGTTGGACAAATATGTGAATAGATGAAACAATTCAAGGTCAGCAATGGATCCCACATTCAATTAACCATAAGCCCTATTTGAGGGTTTTTTTTTTCAAGATTTAAGATGAGCCAGAATTCTCTGATTTGTGCCAAGACTAGCCAAGGTTTTCTATTTTACCTGTAACAGATATGCTATAGTCAAATTTTCCTAAGGTACTTGAATTTGATTCAGTCTAATGGTGGATGGGATGAGCTAGGTGACTTGTTAAAGTCTCTTCCAACCCAAGATAACCATAATTTTGCTACAGCCATTCCCTCCCAGTTCTCCTAGAAAGCAGAATGAGAGAGCAATGGAATGAGTTCTGCCTATGTTATACTGCTTCCATAAACATGCCAGCCATGTTTTCATGATGCTAGGTGACCAAATTGAGCTTTGGGACTAGCATGTTTTAGGAAATGGGATGGAGTATAAAATTTTTATATTTTGTATTACCAGCACTTAGCACAGTGCCTGGCACACAGTAGGAGCTAAATAAATGCCTGTTGACTGAGTGACTTCAGGAAAAAAAAATAGCTTTGGAGATATTTGATTCTTTTTAGGAAAGGAAAAAAAAAAACCTTGAGATTTCCCAGTCTTTCTCCAGAAAGGCATTTATATTAGGCTCATCCTCACTTTGAAAAACAGAAAAAATGAGAAAGACAATGAGAAAGAAAGTAAAACCAAAAAAAAAAAATGAAGATTGGTGGCAGGGACTGGGTCATTCTTTATCTTTGTATTCCCCACCCATAGCATAATGACTTAGACAAAATAGGTACTTAATAAATATGTGTTAACTTGAACTTCAATTAAAATACATGAAAATAGGGAAGGAGAAAATTAAATGTTCTGTAAGAAATGATGAATATAGAGAAGCTTGGAAAGACATATGGCCTGATGAAAACTAAAGCAACCAACTAGGTAAACATACACAATGACTCAAAAAAAAGTAAAAGGAAAGAACAAAAAACAAAAACAAAAACAAAAAAACAGAGAAAACTGAATGTAGCAAAATTATAATGACCAAACTTGGCCCCAAAAATGATGTACGAAAAGATATCTTTCCTTACCCACCCCACCCCCTCTACTGAAATAAGTCACTCCTGTATGGAATAGTGCACACAGTACCAGTTTTTGTATGTTAATTGGTTTTGCCAAACTTTTCTTTCTTTCTTTCTTCCTTCCTCCCTTTTTTTTTTGTTCTTTTTTATAAGGGATGGCTTTCTGAGAGATGGCCTGAGAAGGACACAGGAGGAAATGAAGGTGATATGTGAATAAAATCTATTGAAGTTTTCAAAAGAGAATATTTGAAATGTCCCCTTTTCTTAACCTCTCCTAGGAAGACATCGAGTCCTTGACTTGCCAGGTAATAAGTATATGACCTTGGGATCAATGCAATTTAATTTAAAAAACATTTATTAAGCACCTACTATTTACTAGGCAGCATTAGGGACACAAAAAGAGACAAAAACAATCCCTGCTCAAAAGGAGCTTACAATCTAATGGGTGTATCACTTACCTTTTCTGGGCCTCAGTTTCCTCATCTACAAATTGAGGGAGTTGATCTAAATGATTTTATATTTCTATAGTTCTTTATAGCTCTAACATTCCGAAAATCTGTAATTTAGCCACTGACTGTGAAATAATCTCTGTATTACTTATTGGTTTTGAAATGAATCAATGAGACAGAAAAAAAAAAGAAAAGGAAATATACCCCATAAATATCAAGTCCCAAAACCAAGTCCAAGTGGAAAAGCAAACCAAGCCAAACATCAATAAATTTACCCTAAAAGGGAAAGAACCTTAATCTGAATTAAACAATGGACTAGATCTGCGCTTCTTAATCTGAGATCCACAGACTGTGGATAGATTTCAGGCTATCCATGAACTTGAATGGGGAAAAAATACATCTTTATTTCAATATAATTAGTTTATTTTGCAATCCTATATATTTTATTTCATGCATTTAAGACCATTATTCTAAAGAGGGCTCCACTAAGCTACAAAAGGGGAACATGACACAAAAATTGGTTAAACACTTTGAGACTGGAAGGTTTCTAAAAGCCCTTCAGTCCTAACATTTTTATGATTCTATTCTCACAAATCGAATGGTCCCACACAAAGTGTGAACTTTTTGTACAACACCTAATTTATGGACTTGGTTTTTCTCAATTTATAAACTCAGAGAGCAGGACTAGATCAATCAATCAAGTATATATTGAGTACTTATTATGGGCCAGGCATCATGCCAAGTGTAGGGAATCAGAGACAAAAGTGAAAATCCCTACCCTGCCCTAGAGAAGATTACATTTTAATGGGGGAGATAAGATGCAGGTATACAGATAAATGCAGAACACATACAGAGCAGATACAAAGTATCATAGAGGGAGGCACACTATCAATTAGGGGGACCAGGAAGAGGCTTACTTCAGGAGGTGGTAATTGATCTGAGTCTTGAAGGATGCCAAGGATTCCAAGAAAAAACGATGAGGAGAGAGTGTATGGGGACAAAGACAGGCAAAAACAATCCCTGCTCGCTGTCCAGTAGCTCACATGCTAATGAAGAAGACAACATGTAAATAACAACATACGTTCAAGATACAAACAGAATAGATGGAAAATAATTCCAGAAGGGAAAGCATTAGCAGGTGGAATTGGGGAATGGGGTAGGAAAAATTAGAAAATATCTCTTGCTGAAAATACAGTCAAAGTTAACTCTAGAAGGAAGTTAGGGAAAAGTGAGGTGGGAAAGCAGTCCAGGAATGTCAGACAGTCAGTGCAAAAGGGTTGTCTGTTGCGTGAGGCCAAGTCTGGACAGTCTCTGACCATAGAGAGTCAGAGAGGAGTAAACTGTAATTAGATTGAAAAGGTAATGTAGCATCTATATCTACTCACATTGGCTAGTTTAGTTTTTTTTCTTTTTCTGAAGTGCAATAAAACCATCCTTGAGAAGTGGTCCAGGGGTCTAATATTTGAACTGTTGATATAGCTTCCTGGTTGACTAAGGATAAAAACCTAGCCCATGATGAGTCAGGGACTCCTCAGGCTTGTTACTACCCCCGGGCTGGGCTTTTATCCTTCATTGACCAGGAAGTTATAAGGCAACGCATTCTGGCAAATGAGAAAGGTGCTGTGTCAAACTGAACCAATGCTATATCCTTACTGAATAGTCTACAATCTATTGTTAAGTATCTATAGTTAAATTTCCTTTGTGAAATATTATGTGATCTTTAAGTGCTTCCTTTCACTCCAATATTGAGCTGGAACCACTGAAGCAGGCTTCATCAGGTCTAAACCAGTACCTGTATAAAATATCAAACATAGGAGTTTAAATTGAGTCCTTGAGACAATAGGGAGCCCTGTAGTTTACTGAGTGTGAGGTCAGGGTAATGATAAGTCAGATCTTCATTTTAGGAAAATCATTTTGGCAATTGTGTGTAGGATCAATTATGGGGAAAAGGAAGAGATTTGAGGCAGGAAGACCAACTAGGAAGTCATTGCAATATTCCAGACAGAAAGCAATGTGGGGCTGAACTAAGGTGTCAGCTTTGTGAATGGAGAAAAGTGGACTTATGTGAGAGATGTTACAGAGGGAGAAATGACAAGATTGTATATGATTGTATAGGCAAACTGAGTGAGAAAGAAGTTCTGGATGATACTGAAGTGTCACCTAGGGTGACTGGAAGGATGATAGTAACCTCAAAAGAAATGGGAAACACCTTTCCACTTCAATGATACCATGTGGGTATTCACACTACAAAATAATTCACCAATGTTCCTTTAAATAGTGAGCCATCTAATACATTAACAATATTATTAAATGGACAAACTTTTAATCTTAATACATTTTAGATACACATTTGTCCTACAGAAGTGACATACACCTAACATGGAAAAAAAGATTGGTATATAGCCAAGCAAAAACTGGAAGAATGTATCAGAGTTGCTTCACATTTCAAGTATTTTTCTAACCTTTATCAAATATAATGTTCTTATGCTGATAGAAAAATTAGCCTTATCATGTTCCTGCTCAGCGTGGTCTAGCAGCCTGGATCCAAAATGAGATCAATCAGACTTTCAACTTTGCAAAGTGCCTCAGCATTCTGGATCTTCTCTGAGGTCCTGGTCAGGCCCTGTCTAACCAGGAACAAGAGTGACCAGTTGTGCAAAAGAAAGAGAAAGCAGGAGGGGATGGGAGGGGGAGGGGAATCAAGATACTGCAGCAGAGAGGAGGAAGAAGCCTCAGAAGAAATCAACATGACCTCCGTAGAATGAGAGGAGAGGTGGAAAATCATGAAGCACAGGAACTGAGAACTTCCTAAAACTCTTACTCAACCTCTTCTGCAAAGACGAGGATGAGTGGTGGTGGTGGTGGAGGGGAAATGCCCTATAGAGGAGAGAGGACTACATTTCCCACGAGACTGCGTACAAGCATACAACTCCCGTCGTGCCACCGCATTTTTTTTCTGTCTGTCTCTTTCTGTCTCTGTCTCTCTCTTTCTCTCTCCCCACCAATCCCTGTCTCTGTCTGTCTGTCTCTGTCTCTCCCCACCAATCTCTGTCTCTGTCTGTCTGTCTGTCTCTTTCTGTCTCTCTCTCTTTTTGTCGCTCTCTGTCTTTCTCCACCAACCCCTGTCTCTGTCTCTCCTTCAAATCCCAGAATGATAATTCGAGAAACTTTCAGCCTTGGTTCCACAATCCTACCACCCACCAATGCCCTTTTTCTCCCGCCTGACCCTCAAGTCCACCCTGCATGGGCCACCCAACCCTAACCTCCGTTGCTATTACGGGTGATTCTTAAACACTGATCCAATCAAGGTCATGGAGTATCATTACTTGGGGGCGGGGGATGTTGGGGTGGAATCTTTTCGGGGTGGGTGACATGTTTGAATGAAACTTGACTTGTCACTTAAAAAAACAAACAACAACACAGCCTGCCCCGGGGGTCCTAATGAACTTGGGGCGATGGGGGGGGGCGCTTGCGAAGCTAGGGAGGTGGCGCGTGACACGGACAAAATGAAGGCCCTGTTCCAAACCTAAAATATCTGAGGAAGGGAAAACATGTCAAGGAAGAGCGTTGGGGGAGGGGGGAATGTGCCAGGTATTTGAGTAATGCCTTCAATTTCCCGCGTCCATTCAAGACTCGGAGTACAGCTTGGGAGGCGCGGGGGCGGGGCGGGGCCGAGGGAGGCCGGAGACCCGGAGCCCTTCGGGTGTCTTCCTGGGGAGGCCGGCTTTCCCCCACTTCCGGTCCTGTCAGCCTCTCCCGGGGTTGCTAGGAGACGTGATATCACCGGAAGCTAGACTCCTGATAGGCTGTGGCGAGCGAAAGCCACGCCTCTTTCCTCCCCCGACCTCCGCCTCCCCGCCCCCAGCCTAGCCCGGCTGGCTCCCCCAGCCCCTCGGCCTGGCCCCGGAGTGAGGGTCCGCGGGCACCGAGAGCGTGAGTGTGCCCCTCGCGTCCCGGGCGCCCGCGGGCTGAGCCGCCTCACCCCGCGCGCGGCGCTGTCCGCGTCTGACGTCTCTGTTCTCCCCCGCCGGCGCGCCCGCCACGTCCGCGCTCGGGTTCTGTCCCCGGCGGGGAGGAGGCCCTCGCGCGGCGCGGCGCGGTTCGCGCGGAGCTCCGTGCGTGGAGCACGAGGGAGCCCGGCACGCGCGCGCGATGACTGCCCCTTGCCCCGGGCTCTCGCGGCGGCGGCCGCTGCTCCCGCTGCTGCTGCTGCTGCTGCTGCTGTCGGTGCCCGCCCGGGCTTGGGAGAGCGCGGACCTGGAGCTGTTCGACCTGGTGGAGGAGGTGCAGCTCAACTTCTACCACTTCCTCGGCGTGCAGCAGGTAAGCGGGGCCGCGTGGGCGCCCACGCGCGACCTGGCCTCCCCGCACCGGTGCTTCCCCCGCGCCACCCAGCCCCTGGCTTTACTGCCACGCTCTAGGGCTGGCAGGACCTGGTGCACTTCGCCAGGGTGAGTGGGGAACCCCAGGCGGGACTGATTCACCCTGTGCCCCCAACTTGGGGGCGGCACTCAGCTCCACCCTTAGGCGACCCCCCTTCTCTGTCGAAGAAGAGCCTCGCTTTCTCGACCCCAGCGGGACTTGGGTCCCCCGGTGTCCTCTTCAGGTCTGGCTTGACCAGCCCCATCCAGCCCGTGACCCTCCTGCTCCTCTGACTCCTCCGCTGCCCTCACATTGCCGCCCCCTTGACAGGTGGGAGAGCCCTGGTGTAGGACCCCGTAACCACACACACCCTGACTTCCAGCTCCTCCTCCCCTCTGCGGAAGAAAATGCCACGGACTGAGCAAAGTGCTGGCAGTGGTGCCTTTTCCAAGCGTGATCCAGAAGTGTGATCACATTGCTCACCCTAGTCTAGATAGATCTTCTTCCCCACATACCCTTTTCCTTATTCTCCCTTTCCCCCTGCCCTCTGCAAAGAAGCTTGAACTGAGTTTTGTTCCAGTCCTCGTTAGCTGTAGTTTTGGGGGGTCTGTTTTGTTTTTATCCCATCTAACATAGTAGTTTGCACCGTAACGTTGTTTTGGGTTTGCGCAAAACCCCGAGTCATTTCAAGATAGACGTGACTAAGGGCGCTCTCCTATAGGAGCTGGGGCATTTTCAGGGTAAAAGAGGTACTGTGGAAAGAAGAATGGGAACTTCTGCTTTCTCTTCTAAAGACCAGACGTTTCTTGGGGGGAAATCGGTTTCAGTTTGTTAGAGATTGTTATTTGTTTTTTAAAATTTCTTGCCTTGGGGGGGGAGGGGTAGGTTAGGAGCAAATTAAGCAACCCCCTGCCACTAACTGAGTACTGGTGCCAAGGCAAATCGATAATCCACCTCACTCCTTTCAGATCTTTGAGGTAGGAGTCTCAGTACTTCCTGAGAACTGGATTTAACCCACCTGTAAAATCCATTGAGAAGTAAAGAAATTAAATTTACTACCTCTTTTGAGTGTGGGCAGGCAACACATTTTTTTTTTCTTACATAGGTAAGTATAAGTTTGCCTGAACTACCAAACTTAGAATAAGTGGGAATTTAATCTTCAAACATTCTGTTTTCATTCCATCATTGTATATATAGCACTTAATTGCCATGTCACCATAAGCTTAACAATCTTTCTTTCAAGAACCATGAAGTGTGAGCATTTCACACTTCAATTCATATGTGCTGGCTGTTATGTAATAACTGTCTGTATGTTTATGGGCTGTCACCCAGCACCACTTATTGCCTTACTTTCAAAGTATATGAACTTTCAATCTACGGAAAAATAAGTTAGTGATCATACTGCTCTTGAAAAAAATTCTTAATTTCTAGACTATAGAAAGTGTTTAGAATTCATTGTAGCTTCTGTAAGTGATTGCAAAATAGCATGCGTTGCTTTATGCATCAATTGTCTTTTCCTTGGCTTTTACCACCCTTAATACCAAAGATAGATAGGGTCCTATACATATTTTACAAAAGAGAATTCAAGTATGCTTGCTATATAATTCATTGAAAGTGTACATTCTTCTATGAACAAACAGAAACCTAAATGAGCAAATCCAATCAGATCTAAGAAAATGGGCTGTCAGTGTTTTAGGATCCAAGTTATATAGTATAATTTAGCATATGGTATCATATAAAATTTCACTTATAATTTTATGCAACTTATTTTGCAAAGTTAATTAGGCAGGGGACAATTTGAAGCAGTCAACCATAATGGCAATGATGAGAAAATAAAGAAATGTAGGCAATTGGGAAGAGACTTGTTTAAGATGGAGATTGAAACTCTGTAATAGAGAGAAAGAGAAGGACCCAGAAAGATATTTTAATCGATGGCTTTCCAGTCCATTGTGTTATCAAGACTGGTAAAATAGACCAGTAGGAGTATTTTGCTAATTAAGAGGAGGTATCAGCTGTAATAACTATTTAAATAAGGCATTTAAAATTAGATCTTGAAGTGATTAGAAGGAGTCTTCCTCAGTTCATTACAACAAATCAAACATGTATTAAGTGCCTACTGAATGCAGGGCGCTAGTACTGGTGCAGGCTTTGGGTGATCTCTTCAGGTTAGATCTTGTAGACCGGTGGGTCAGGGGAGTGCTTTATGGAAGTGGTGGTGTCTAAGCTATCCCTTGCAGAATGGGTAGAATTTCAATAGGGAGAATTTAGGGAGAACTGGGCCTGGAGTCAGAAAGACTCACCTTCCCGAGTTCAAATCTGGCCTCAGATATTTACTCGCTGTAACTTAACCCTATTTGCCTCAGCTTCCTCATCCATAAAAATGAGCTGGAGAAGGAAATGGTAAACCACTCCAGTTGGACACAACTGAAATGACTGAACAACAACAGGGAGAACTGAGTAAGCCTAAGGTTTAGCACTCTCTCTTTTAAAAATTTAATTTAAAAAAATGTTTTTACATTTTAAGTTCCATACTGTCTCTTCCCTCCTTACCCACCCCCATACTAGAGAAGGCCACCATTTGACACAGATTTATAAGTATATGTAAAACTGATATGTTTAACATATAAGTTTAAAAATATATGTAAAACTTACCAGTTCTTTCTCTGGAGTAGGTCCTTTATAGTTGATCTGAGCATTTATAGTACTGAGAATAACTTGGGTGCTCACAGTTACTCTTTGAACAACATTGCTGTTACTGTGTACGACGCTCTCTTGCTTCTGTTCATCTCACTTTTCATTATTCCGTGCACCGTGTTTTTCTAAAATCAAGCAGCTCCTCATTTCTTACAGCACACTAATATTCTGTCGCAGGCTCAGCACTCTCCAGTGCCAGGGTGTGTTTAGTGATGAGCAGATAGGACTAGGAGGCCTGTCTTCTGTTTGGATCTAGAGCCGGAAGAGACTTTAGAGGTCCTCTCGTCATTCTCCCCTCTCTAATTTTATAGAAGGAAACCCTCCAGAGAGTGACTTGCCAGTAAATAGACGAGTCAGCGTTTGAACCCAAGTCCTCCAGATTCCCAATCCGTCATTCAACAGGATTGTAGGTTTGGAACTTGGAGGGATTTTAGCACTTGGGTAGTTCAGCTCCCTCCCTCATTTTGCAAATGCAGACACTGAAGCTCAGATTAGCCACAGGAAAGGGAAGTGTTTCCATACAAGTCCAAACAGTGAGCAATTAGAAAGGGTTAGTGGTGTGATGCTGTCATAGGTGGGGCCTTTAGGAATCAGAAGAGACTGATGTCACCAACTTTTCCCTCAAATTCTTTCTCCCATGTTCTTAAAATGTAATATTCAGCTCAGAATCAATATTGCAACCAGATCTCTTGGCAACTGAACCGGCCTTAAGGAGACCAAATGCTTAATGTGGTGTCTCTGGAGTCTTACACTAATTAGTTCATCCTTTGTCTCCTCCCAAATCAGGAGCTTGATAGTGGCACTCTTCTTACCTCCTTAAGGCTATTGCCCAGGTGTTTCCATCATTCACTCTGCTTCTTTACTCCAGTGGGTTACGTGTTATATTCCACTGTCCTACTACTGGGGAGCCACTTGCCAAGTACTCCTGGAGCATAGGTTTGTTGTAGAGTTTCAGGGCAGTGTATGTGTTGGGCGATTGGTGAGAGGGAGGGGTGGGATGGTCACAGAAGTGTCATACAGGCTTGGCCTTCTCCTTGAAAATACAGGACAGTTCCTGTCTAGTCCTAATGGTCCAAAAAAAAATTTTGCTGAGAGCCAAAATTCTGGACCCCTAAGCTATTTTACAAAGGGGCCACCTCTTTCCCAGGATTTTGAAAGGTGATCTCATAATGTATTTTGTAGGGTTATCTCTTTTTAGTTTAAGGCATTCAAGTTGTTATAGAGGTCATCAACATTTTGGCATAGCTGGTCTCTTTGGAGATCATGGCTTTTTATATGTTGTGCTGGGGTCATGGAACGCCATAATCCCCAAAGAATTCAAACTGAGGATCACTCAAAAGGCACTATGGAGTTACAGGTGGACCTGAGGAAGCTGAAACAAGAAATGGTGGAGAAAAACTTGTTATAAAGGAGATCATAAATGAAATGTATGATGGTCTGGTAACATGGTAGGTTCTGGAGAACCAACAGGCAGCCTTCATGCTGTATTGGCATCCGTGGGATGTCAAGTGAGCATGAGGAAGGCCTGCCAGTACATTTGGTAGACTTGCTGTAGAGGACATGGAAGACAGCTGAATAGTATTGGCAGATGCAGAGAGCTTGTAAAATCTGCTTCACTGGAAGGAATTTCTGTATTGATAAGATCACAGATCCATACCTGTGGACGGTAACTGGAGTAGCGTCTACAACATATAAAAATACCAAATTCAAACTGTTCTTTGAATGGTAGCCTTAGCAAGCTATAGGGTCTCCGATTTTACAGTTGTCCATTATATGATACAGTTAGCCGCCTTCTCACACCACTAATTATTTTAGACTACTATTGATATCAATAAGAAATCTGCTTAGTTTCTCTCCTGCTTTGCTTATGATTTGAATGCCTCCTGAAGCTTATGATGACACAAAAAAGCTATTACTGTATGATGAACGGGCTTCCACCAGCAACAAGCACTGAGCTCCTAGGATGTGCAGACTCACCACTCACTTTTCTAGGCCTTGGGGAGTTATAAAGTTGGAATGAGATATGCTGACTGCTTTCAAGCGTTTGGGTCTTATTTATTTTGATAGTGACCTGTAAACTATTTGTTATTTACTTCAACTAGTATTTTCAGACATCAAATTCAGATTTTATATTTGGCAGTCTTTCTCAGGTATGAGAACGAGCCTTGCACAGATACATGAGGAGCTGGGATTGCCCGTTGTTGCTTATGGAGTAAATAAAACTGTCTTTTCAGTTGTGTCTCTGTGTGCTCTTGATTTTTAGCTTTTATTCCTCAGTTTCTTTTTGTCAATGGAGTTAAAAATACAATAAATTCTGTGTGATATGTGCTAATTGAGAGCAAAAAGTAGAAAAAAAATTAAGTGATGTCTGATGTGCCCAAATTATATTTTCTTTGGAATGCCATGAAAAGGGTGTTTCATACTGTTTTGATGATAGGACTTTGTGAAAGAACATATTCTTCTTATGCTGATGGGATGATATGAAGCTAGACCTATGATTTCACTGGTATAGGAAATTCTGATGAGGAAACTCCTGCTATCAGTGAAGATCTTAGGAAGTTACCCGGGACTCTGAAAGTGGTTTTCCTGGGGTCACACGGTTAGTATGTGACTAGCTGAGATGGGTCTTCAACTCAGGACTTCTGGCTCTTGAGGTTAGCTCTTCATCTACTATTTCATACCACATACATCAATATTAAGATGAATTTATTTTCACCAAGCACACTGAACTTAGCGGTAGGGGGAGGTTGCCTGAGTGTCAAGTTATGAGAAGCTATCATGTTAAACTTTCCTGTCTAAAGTGGAGTAGTGTTAAAGTTCATACAGTTGATATTCTTTCTAATCACCTTTCTGAGTAGTAGCTTTTCCTGGGTTAGCTCGTTGGTTGCCTTTCTTCTAATCGGCCACGAGAACATTTTTGACACCCTTTCTCTACTTGACTCTTGAATACACACCATCAATGTACGAGGGTGGTAGGGTTGCCTTCAGGAGTCTGTGAGGCATAATAGCCACGTCTAGGATTCTAGGGATTATTCTGAGAACAGACTTGAGGTCTCCGAAGAGAGAGCAGCGCACATTGTCTCCAGAAATGCAGGGTGTGCCTGTCAGAATCCACTCGGATTTGTTTATGTTCAGTCATTCATCTCCAGGCCGCATGTTTGGGTGATCTTGACGAACCTTTTTCATAACTGGGCGTTGTATGGTAAGACTGGCCAGTTACACCAGTGGATTGCACCTTTAATTTGAGCTTGACTTAAATACTTGGAAAATAATATTGCTGCCTTGTTTTATGTAGGGTTGAGCATATAAACTAGACAAGCTCTTTCAAGTAGACAGGATGTTAACTCATGATGCAATTAATAATAATAGCCTTTAAATAGTGATACAAGGTTTGCAAGGTACTTTACAAGTATTCCTAATTTGTCCTCACAGCAACCTGAGGAGGTGTAGGTGCTCTTATTACCCCCATTTTATAGATGAGTAAACTGAGGCAAACAGTGGTTTAGTGACTTGTCCAGGGTTATACAGCCAGTATATGCATGAAAGGCTGGATCTGAACTCATGTCTTCCGACTTCAGGTCCAGAGTTCTCTCCACTGTGTCACGTAGCTGCCTTAAGATACGTGGCTATATTAAGTAATGAAATTGGTTTTCTTCTGTGGCTTGTAAACTGGGTCTGTATTGTGGCCCTTCAGCGTTCACATCAGATTTTTGACTAATGATAATGACTGAATCTATACAGTGCTCTATAGTTTATGAAGCACTTTACAAATATGATCCCATGGAATCTTCATGGACCTCAACCAAATTGCAGTTAGATTTTGATTGTCAGCCAAGATCCCCCAAGCCTTTTCCGCATAACTGTCTTTAAGCTAAATCTCTTCTGGCCTGTACTTTGGCTTAAAACATCAATTGCATAAGTGTGTAGTACTTTGCATTTTATTATTATTTAAATTTAATGTTAGATTTGGCCCATTGTTTTCACCTGTTGAGGTACTTTTAGGTACTGATTGTGATTCCACAGATTAATTAATTCCTTCCCAGCTTTGTGCCATCAGCAAGTTGGATAAAAAGCATAATAACTCACTATAATGTTTTGCAGTTTACAAAGCACTTTCCTCACAACAACCCTGTGAGGCAGGTAGCTTTATTATTATCCTTACCGAATAAATGAAAAAAGCTGAAGTCAAAAGGTTTAATTATTTCCCATAGTTACCTAGGTGACATGATGGATAGTGTTGGGCCTGGAGTCAGAAAGACCCGAGTTTAAATGTGGCCTTAGACATTTGGCTCAGCAAGCTACTAGACAAGTCATTTAACCTCTGTCTGCCTCAGTTTCCTCAACTGTAAAATGAGGATAATAATAGCACCAGTCTCTTAGGGTTGTTGTGAAAACAAAATGAGATAATATTTGTAAAGTGCTTAGCACAGTGCCTGGCACATAGTAGCTACTTGATAAACCCTTCCTTCTTTTCTGTTCTCTTCTTTCTTTTCCTTTTCTTTCCTTCCTCTTTCTTTCTTTCTTTCTATCTTCCTATCTTTCTTTCTTCATCACCTAAGTCTAGTCCACTTTAGATGGTCAGCATGTTAACTTTGATTCTAGAATGTGGTACCCAGAACTGAACAAAATACTACAGGGGTGATTTGATCACACAGCATAACAGAACTGTTGCCATCTTTGTTCTGCACGACTCTGGAAACATATATATATGTATATATATATATATATATATATGTATATATTTATATATTTCCAGCCCTAATCTCTCACACTTAGGATCATTATAGATTTTGAGCTGAGAGGGACTTAGATACCATCCAGTTCAACCCTGTTGTTTATAGAAGAGGAAACTGAGACCCAAGAAGTTTAGTTGGTTGCCTTAGTACCACTCAGGTAGTAAGCCAAACCTGGATTCACATTACCAACTGTCTCCTGACGTCTCCTGCATGTCCTGTGGGCATTTCAAATGTCACATGTCCGAAACAGACTGCATGATGTTTCTCCCCAAGCCCACCCCTCCTCCAAATTCACCTACGTTCTAATCTGGTATTTGAAGCCCCCCACAGTCTGGTTTTCACCTATCTTTCCAGTCTTATTTCATATGAATCTTCTTTTTATACTCTTTGTTACTGTAGAACTGACTTGTTAACTATTGCCTATATACAGCATTCTCTCTCCCAACTTTGTGCCTTTGCCAAGTGATCCCACATATCTGGGATACTCTTCCTTCTCACCTCTGTCTCAAGATCCTTACCTTCCTTTAACCATGGGTGCTACCTTCTACAGGTCTTTCCTGATTCCCAAGTTTTTAGCACACTCACCCTCCTGAAATTACTTTGTATTTATTGAACCATGTACATGTTCTATTTCCCCAATAGAGTATAAACCTCTCAAAGGCAAGTACTGTTTTGTTTTTGTCTTGGTATCCCCAGTGCCTAGCCTAGTGCCTTACACATAGTAAGATTTGAACCCAGGTTTCTTCCAGTTCGTGAACTAGCGCTCTTCTCACTATGCCTTTTGCGCTTCTCAGCTCCCTTTGCTTGGATCATCATCTGTATCCCTTCCCTAACTACATCTCTGTCCAAGGCCCTTTACTCCCTCTGTTGGTGATCTACCTCTTGGTCCCGTGGCCTCAGTTGCCATCTCGTTGTGCACAAATGACTCCCATATGTGTAGGCCAGCCCTAGTTTCTCTCTAGAGCTCCAGTTCCATGTTACTGATTGCCTCTTAAGTACTTCAAGCTGCCTGTCCCATAAGCGTCTCAACGTGTCACACATAGAAGTCATTCTGCTCCTTCCAGACTCTCCCCTCTTCCAACCTTCTCCATCTTCCAGGACACCGCAGTCCTTCCAGTCACCAAAGTCATGACCTCAGCGTCATCCTTGGTTCCTCAGTTCCCAAACTCAAAGGTCATTTAGTCTTGTTTGTCATGCAGCTACGTCCTGACTCAGGCCCCCTACCAGGACTGTTACTTGGTCCCCATCTCAGGTCTCTGCTCCATACTCCACTCAGCACCTTAGCACTCTCCTGCTCAGCCAACTCGAGTGACTTCTTATTGCCTCTAGGATAAAATGCATGCTCTTCTGTTCTTCATTTAAAGCCTTTCACAACCTGACTACAACCAGGCTTAGTACACATCCCTCTTCCCTGCTCTCTTTGTTCAAGCCACATTGACGTTGCACTTTCTCACACCTCTCTGTGCTTTTGTAATCTGTTCCCCATTCCCAGAACATACTGCTTACCTCTGCCCCTTAGGATCCCTAGCTTCCTTCAGAGCTCAGCTGAAATGTCATCTCTTATAGAAACGCTTTCCTGAGCCCTCCAGCTCGCTAGTAACTCCTTCCCAAACCCCCACCATTCCCTTGAATTTATATTATCCATATTTGTTTATGCTCTATGTACCATGTTGTTTCCACAGATAGAAGGTGAGTGCCTGGAGAACAGAGAGAGTTTCATTTTTTGACTTTCTATCCCAAGCCTATAGCAGGTACTTAAATGAATCAGTGAGTCAATAAGCATTTATTAGACCTACTGTGTGCCAGGCACTGTGTTAAATGCTGGGGACATCAAGAATGCTTCCACATGGATTTCACCTTTCGTGAGGGCCTTCCTTTATAGATGACGTTATATGGCTCTCAACAGGGTACATAGACTCTGTCAGTTTTCCCCAATTCTTGCTACATGACTAAACTATTGTTTTCCTAGTTATACATTTTTCTTATATTCTTTTCTTCACTTCTGCATAATTCCTCATTTGTAATGTATTACAATCTCTTTATGTTCACTGTGTACCACTCAGTTGCCTTTGAGTGATCTTTGCCTTAAATTCTTTAGATTATGCAGTGTAACACAACATCCTTGGAAGAGTGCTGATGTGAGAAAGAGGAGCCTTTGTTTTAAATAGAAGCTTGGGGAGTCATTTAAGGAACGGCATAATTTCCCAAAGGCATTGTAGCCTGCTCTTTTCATCCTGTTCTATTCTGAGCTCAGCTCATTTTTTATTTGTAGTGTCTATCCAAGCCATATGTATTGATGGACAAACTCAGAGGTTGATCAGTCCAAATGCATATTATGGTCTGGACATTTATTTTTTGGAGAGTTAGGCTGAACTCTTTTGAGGAATCTTTGGATCTGACTCTCCACATTGTGTCTGCAAAGTTCTAGGGCTAAATACAGTCAGTACTATGTCATCTGTAAATAGGAATTTTTGTAGGACCACACTATGTATAGGAAATTCCTCATCCACTTGGACTCTGCACTGTACATCCTGCGTGACATAAAACCCCTTCAAGCATATGTCTCCGTCTTTTATGCCTCATTTGATACTAATAATCAATGGGTCAGTGAACAAAGTTATGTCTGTTGTTATACCTTTCGGGGAATCTTGTATGATTTTGACACATGTATAAAAGGCACCTTGTTGATGAGAGCTTTAAAGATGGCATTTTGTTCAACAGAATCAAATGGTTTTTATAGTTAACAATAGCACAGTGGGATATTATACTCTCTGTACATTTCCATCAATTGTATGACTATAAAGATGTGGTCTGCTGTAGAGTATAATTTGTTTAAAAAAAAACCTGCTTGTTCCTTTCTCTTAACCTTCATCAAAGATCCCCTTTGTGTGTGTTTAGATTACTCTCATAAAAATTTTTGTACGGATGGAAAATAGACATATGGGCTCATAGTTACCGATATTTTCTTACCCTCTTTTTAAAAAAATATTAAAAAGTCTAAGACTTTTTCCATATTTTTGTTCTTCTCCAGTCTATAAGAAACTTTAAGCCTCAGTTCCTCAGTACTCTCAAAATCATCTCCTCCAGTATGGATCTCCTCTTCATATATCTGCTCTAGTCCAGATAGTTGGTCCTTCCTTTTTTTTTTTCTTCAGTGGCATTTTTACTTCCTTTTAAAGCACATCTTAGGACTGTCATGTTACAGTCCCAAAGGAGTAGATCTACTCACCTTGATGATGAAAAGAATTTGTTGTAAAAAATGTTTTCTATGGATTTTATGTAAGAGAGAAAATAGGCCTGTGGTTGATAGTTGCTTATGTGTTCTTGATTTGGGTGGGTGGAGGGGACAGGGGAGTAACGATACTGACTGTGGTCTTTTGAAATCTTCTCCTCTTTGAAATATCTCGAAAATCAATTCCTAAGTATCTTTAACAGCATGTTACCTACAGCAAACATTTCCTCTGTGTGGATTTTGATCAGGTCAGCTGCTCTTCCTTGATTTCAGCTTCTTCAGTGCCATCTCCGCTTGCTTGTGTGTAAATTGCTCAGATGTTGAGAATGCTTGCTCCGGGAAAGTTTTGAACATCTGTTCCATTTGACATTTATTTGTTGCCTTTCTAGTGCTACCAGTAACTTGCTTTGGGGTGATCTGGCTTAGCTGGTTCTCATTCTGAGCTCTTTGAAGGTTAATTTTCCTTCCACAATTTTTTGTTGTTTCTGAGACGGTTCATAATTTCCCACCATTCTTCCTTATGTTTTGCAAGTTAGCTCATATTCTCAAATAGTGTTGCTCTTGGCTGCTGTTTCACCATTTGACAAGGCTAAATGTCACTGGCAGAGTTTGTTTAGGGGCTGTTTTGTCTTCCTTGCCTAGAATGCTTTCCCTCCTCATCTCTGCCTACTGGCTTCCTTTTGTGTCCAACTAAATTTCCGTCTTCTACAGGAAATTTTTCTCAATCCCTCTTCATTCTAGTGTCTTCCCTCTGTTAATTATTTCCTGTTTATCCTGTTTATAGCTTTTTTGTATATGTTTGATTGTTGTCTCCTCTGTTAAATTGTAAGCTACTTGAGGTTAGGGGCTGTCTTTTGCTTCTTTTTATATCCCCAGCTCTCAACCTAGTGCCTGGTGCATATTAGGAGCTTAATAAATGTTTTCTTGATTGATTGATTCTTTGTTATAGTGACTTTTACATGTATTAAAGTCCTCTAAGAATGTTGATCATCAAAAATCTGTGGCATTTATTTTATCCACTCCCCATTTTTCCAAGCCAACAACTTGTCTAAGTGTATTAGGTTAAAGTTGTCATAACTGAACGTAATATTTTCTCATCTTTATCCTTCTAAAGAGGTGTTGACTTGGACCTTTCCTTTAACTAGATGATGATCTGGCTGCACATAGATGATTCTGAAATTACTTCTATATTGATAAACAGTCATTTTGTATGTGTTAAGATATTGACCTTTTAATTTTTTGTGATGTTGATTAGTGCTTGCCATGTCTAGTTCCTTCAAACGCTTTTTGAATGAAATATTAATCATATGCCGGTGAAAGACAGCTGAGTAATCTATGATTCTTTGTCCTCTTAAAGCTGCACCAATCATATTTTCCAATATCCGTGTGTGGGTGTGTGTGTGTAGCCATGTTTCTCTGTTCTTCCTTCAAAGTGAAGTCATTGAGTATTGAGGAATTGATTTCAAGGATTTTGTGGAAGTTCCTGTAGAATTTTGTTTTTTTATCTTCAGCGACAGATTTTAGTGCTCAAGTTGTATTTATCTTCAAGGTGAACTTTCTGGGGAGAAGACAAAGTATCCCATGAAATTGTTTTCTTCTTGCCTTTCTATGTAAAGTGAAACCTACTTGACCATTTCCTTATTCATATCTTTGAGGAGAATCCAGCCTTTCATTTATTAATAGTTTTTAACGTCCTTTGATTTCATTTGTGGCAAAAATGTCAATACAAATATGGTTCACTTCCTCAGAATATGTCACCTAATTTATCTTTTGATGTTCCTAGGACTAAATGTTAAATTAATGTTTGCAGATGGCATGAAAGCTTTATAATTTGTCTTTATTTGCTCTTTTGCTCCTCCACCACCACCATCCCCACAGAAGCCAAGGGAGCTGCACAGGACTGTGGGAATGTTTGTATACTGATGCTTCATGGATCACAGTAGCCACAGAATTGATGACCTAGTAGGGATCCTGTTGGTGGTGAGGCTAGTACTCATATAACAGATGCAGGCCTCCCCATCCCTACCCAAAGGCTCTTCAGTTTGCTGGTAGGCTTTGTACTCTTCTGGCAAAGTCTTTAAACACCCAGGTTCACTCCCATGCTACAATGAAGGAAGCCTGGATATAGGACTTTTATAATGATTACCTTTCTTCCCCGAACAACAAAGCCTGTGCTTTCACTGTGAAGGATAAACATTTATCTTCCTTTCATAAGCCTTTGTGTTTGAAGTTTACTTTCCCCACTTAATCTGTAGTTTTAATAATGTATGATTGTTTGATTGTAGTTTTAAGAGGTCAAAATGAGCGTGGAGTAAAAAGCATGAATTGATGTGAGGTAAGCAAAACCGATAAAAAGAATATACACAATGACTACCACAATTGAGATGGAAAGAACACCAACACTGACAACAAAATAATCAAAAGTGAATGCTAATAAATTATAACAGCCAAGCCAGGCCCAGGAAGAGATAAGAGGACACCTCCCCCACTTCTTTTCAGGGATGGGGAATGGTGACTGTGGAATGCTGAACATAAAATCACACTTTAAAAATGTGTTACTTAGTTTTGTGGAACTTTTTTTTTGCCCAGTTTATTATTTTGTTTTAATAGAGCTGGGTCTCAGAGTCGGGGGAGGAGTACAGCGTGAAATGTAGGTGCTGTAAAACCAAAAGATAGCAATAGCAATCTGGATCTTAGGTTAATAGAAGTGCTTAAAATGTTAGATGTTCATACTATATAAAATAAATAAAACTTAGGTGTCAGCACTTGGGTAAATATAACTTAGAAAGTCATTCTCTAGAATTATTTTTCTTTCTGTAAATCTCATAATTCATAGATACTCAAAGCATTTACTGAATCTAGTCCTTTTGGTGTAGTAAGTACAGTATAAAATCTTAAATAATACTTTAATAATGTTTTTATTCTTAATTTCCATCTACATTCATAACCTTTATTGAGCTATTTAATTCCTTTTAAGTAATATAATTATTTTAGGGCACAAATTTTTTGTGAATTCCGGTTCTCCACAATTGTATCCCAGGATACAATTGAGTGGACTATTGATTTATTCATGTGGTAATTGTTCAGCAAACTTTAAAAACAAATTGAAAGCATTTTAGGCCAGTGTTATAGTACATGATGAAATAGGAGCTTCTAATTTTTTTTTCTGTTTTCTAGCTCCTTTTGATATTTCTATCAAATTCCTTGTGACAGAAGGGGAAAAAAAAGACAGACTTCCTTTGTGACCTGAGTAATTATTTAGTCATATAAGTAACTAAAGGGTCTACATCTGTTTTTAGAGGGCAGGTATATATCTCACAAAAAACTCTTTTTCTGGCTGTTCCCCTTATTGAATAGTCTTAGAAGAGAACTCAAGAGTTGGAACCATGGACTTAAACACTGTCCAAGCCATAACTTCACTCCAGGGGACCTTCTAAAACAACAAGGCTCCTTTCTATTGAGGATCTGTTTATTTTTAAATTGACAAATTTTGTTCCAGACTGATATTTAAACATAGATATTGTCTTAAATGTGAAAAATTTTTGTAAAACCCAAAGTTTCAAAAGGAAAAAGTACATATACATATTGAAGCAAAATAATCACAACTTTGCCTTTTCTTTAATTTTTTTGTATGTGAATAAGCTTTTTAAAATTATGCTAAGAAGTTCCCCTTGTCTAATCATAGAGTGTCCTCCTATCCTGTAAATGATTTACAGTGTAGAACAGGATGGCTGACAATTATTCTTTCACCATATTCTTAACCACTGTCACAATTAGTCAATAATTGTTTTTTTCAAACTATACTGTTACTTTAACTTTATGTGAATAATTATATTTATGCTACTATAGTTTTTAGCCCAAAAGTAAAACTTTTCCATTTGAATCTCCTGAATTGTTTGTTTTTTCACTACTCAGGATAAAAGCTTTATCAACCAAATAAATTAGGATTAGATGTAATGTGCTTCATGATTTATAAAGATAATAAAATGACAAATAACTATACATATTTTTTCTCTATCTTTTGTGGCTTTTGCTGATTTCATTCTAATCAATAATGTGTGACATATCAGGATATGTAACCATCAATATTAATGCATATATTTTTAAAGCATGAAGGAGGTAAACAAAATATTTTTACATATACTCTACTTGTAGCCCAAGTATAAGAACTTTTAGTGATTTTTTAGGAACAAGTTCTCAAAATATCTTGATAGAAATAAGTTAATTTTAATGTCTAGTGTGTATTAGTGTGTATGCTTGCTTATATATTTATAGATGAGTAATGTGAGGCATAGATGGGTAAAAAAGCACACACACGGTTACCTTGATAGTAGCAGTAAGTTTTCATGTCATGCATTATGGAAGTGATCCTGGCTTCTCAAAGGTTATGGCTGTACTGTATAGGTTTTAAGGATGGGCCTAATGACAGACTATGTATCTACTATTCAAACGTCAGCTTAGCTTAGCTAAATTCAGAGATATCCATAATAATAACCACTGACACTTATCTATCTCTTTAAGGTTTGCCAGGTGCATGTACAACTCTCATTCAAGCTTCTTAACAGCCATGTTAGGAAGGCACTACTTTATTTTTATACCTAATTTACAGATGAAGAAACTCAGGCAAATCCAGTCTTAGACACTTGAAACTTACTAGCTGTGTGACCCTGGACAAGTCACTTAACCCCGATTGCCTTGCAAAAAAAAAAAGAAAGAAAAAGAAACTTAGGCTTAGAGAGATGGAGTTAATTGGCCATGATTCCATGGCTAGGCAAGAGTTGTAACTCAGGGCTTCTTAATTTCAAATCTACCCATGATACCCCATCTCTGGAAAGGCCACGGGGTGATAAATTTTTCTGACTTATAGAAACTCTTAAAGACTGTTTGCTAACTCATAGATTGGTTATGGTTTCCATTAGTGGAGGAAGTAATCAGGGAATTCAATCACATCAGTGAAATTAAAGGATTTAGAAGTATACATACATAAATAACCAACATCTCCCCCTTACCTACCCACATATAGTTATATTTCTTTTAACTAATTCTTATACCTAGAATTTTGCTTGCATTACCTTGTTTATCACAGAACACTCAGCATTTATATTTGCATGAATGGAAATAGCAATTAACCCAAGGTTAATTTCACCGCTTACCCCCCAAACCATCATCACCCAGTTTGACTGCAACAAATGAGCTCTCCCACTTTAATCCATCCTTCACACAGCTGCCAAAGTGATTTTCCTCCCTTACTCAGTAAACTCCCAGGGCTCCCTTTTGCCTCTTGAATAAAATTTAAACACCTTTGTTTGAACCCTTTAAAACTTTGCCCCAATCTTATCTTTTTTTACCTCATTATACATTATATTGTATATTACTCCGTTATCACACTCTTTGGTCTGCTGGAATGGACTTGGTGTTCCTCACATAGAACACTCTGTCCCTTTGCCTTTGCTCCTCCCCCTGTCCGCTGTGCTGGGAATGCTTCCCTTCCTTTCTTCTGCCTCTGAGGGTCCCTTGTTTCCCCCATGACTCATCTCAGGCACCACTTTTTAAATGAAACTTTTCCTGATACCCTCAGCTTCTACTGCACCCCCTCCTGAAACCCTTTTGTGTTTTGTATGTATTCTGTCTGTGCTTCTGTGTGTGCATATTGTCTGCTCCCTAGAATATGAGCTTACTGAGGAAAGGAATGGCTTCATGTCTTTGTATCTATGGATAGGTAGCAGTTCATGGACCCTGAGAGATGACACTGGCTAGGTTTGAGTCTGGGGTACTCAGGAATGCCTTTCAGAATTTCAGCGCTAAGGACCTGACCCTGAAGCTGTGCTTCATTCAGAGCATCTACATGAACAGCCAGGCTGTCTGTAACAGCACGGAGCCTTCTTTCTTCATCTTCTCCCGGAATTAGAGCTGGTGGCTTAGATGGTGGAATTTATCAAAGCAGAGGAGTATTTAAAATATGACTCAATACAAAAATGCAGTTTATGTAGTACTCTTCTGGAACACATTTCCTGGAAGTCAATAGTGCTTTAGTACTGGACAGCAAATCAAAGGACAATATGGATGTATGTATAATGTGGGAGAACTTCCCCTTAAGGCTTACTTCACTACAGAATCATTGTGTGGAAATGGCCCTGGTTTTCAAAGATTATGGCAATGGAGGGTAAATTTTGGGTGATCTCAATAAGCCAGAGAGGATTGGGGATAGACTGTGTGATTCTGTTGTCTGAAGATCACCACCTAACTATGTGGTTCATCCCCAGAAGGCTGAACAACACGTGGTGAATTGTTTGGGTTACCGTCTTAAAAGATTGCTAATGTTTCAATTGGTCATTATTAGCATAAGTTGAAAGAATAGTTACACTAATTTGTATCATTGAAATAGGAGTCATTTTTCAGATGAAGAAACTGAGGCCCAGGGAAGTTAAATACTGTGGCCTTAGACAGGACCCTTAAGCCTATGACCACTGATTTCAAATCCATTTCAATTCAGCAAAATTATGCTTCCTACCATATCATCTTCATCAGTGTTTATAGTACAATATATAGTAATGTTAACAGTGATAAGGCTATTATGTTCAGCACATTTACTGTGTTTACCAAGACAAGGAAGTATATATATATATATATATATATATATATATGTATATGTATATATATATGTATATATATATATTTTTTAAGAGTTCTGTGGAAAAAAGCTAAAAATTAAAATACTTAGCACATAAGGAGTTAAATCCTATTAATTATATATCTAGAACTGTGATAGATAAAATATGTCTTAAGTTTTACTCTTACAATTTATCCTCTTCATATTTATTCTGTGTTTAATTATGTAAGTACTTGTCTTCCTCATTAAAATACAAACTCAGAGCCAAGATGGCGGAATAAAGGCAAGGAGTTGCCTGAGCACTCCCAGATTCTCCTCCAAACAACTTTAAAATTGATTCTCGAATTCCAGAGTGGCAGAACCAACAAAAGGATGGGGTGAAAGAATTTTTCAGCCCAAGACAACTTAGAAGGTCAGCAAGAAAGCTCGGTCTCACTGCAGCGAGAGTGGACCAGAGTGAAGTCCAGCACAGGCTGTGACCTGGCAAACCAGGAACAGGCCTTAGGGTGGGGAGAGAGGCAACTGAATCAGCTGCAGCAGGCAGCAGCAGCTTCTGGGACTCTGAACCCATAGACAGTAAGGGAGTCAGAAAACTGGGCAGAAGGACAGGAGATCCTTTGCCGGCACCTGGTGCAGGACTTGGTTGTATTGCCCACACATGGTTCTGGGTCATAGTCCCAGGGCGAGGAGGAGCACTAGCAGGAGCAGGGACCCTGGCCACAGTTCCAGGATAGAAAAGACTGGTTGTGGTCACTCATAGACCAGAGCACAGGCCAGGAGAGCATTGACCACACCTCTCCTTAAAACCACCTTGAAGAACTAAAACTTGTATACCCCCCCAAACAAGTTCTGAACACAGCAGCATGAAAAATCTGAAGTTTGGGACAGAACCCTCTCCACCCCAGAGCAGAACCCAACTTCAACATGAAGTTAAAAGTCAAGAAAAAGGCTAGAAAAATGAGCAAACAAACAAAAATAACCTGATCATAAAAAGTTACCTGATCAAATAAAAGACAGGGAAGATCGAAATACAAACTCAGAAGAAGATAATGAGATCAAAGCAGCTATGTGCAAAGTCTCAGAGAAAAATGTGAATTGGTCTCAGGCCCTGGAAGAGCTCAAAAAGGATTTTTAAAATCAGAGGCAGAGGAAGATTGGGGAAAAGAAATTAAAGTGATGCAAGAAAGTGTCAACAGCTTGGTAAAGGAGGCACAAAAAAAAAATACTGAAGAAAATAAAACCCTAAAAAACAGAATAGGCCAAATGGTAATAGAGGTGCAAAAACCCACTGAAGAGAAGAATTCTTTGAAAAGTAGAATTGGCCAAATAGAAAAAGAGGTAGAAAAATTCACTGAAGAAAAGAACTCCTTGAAAAGTAAAATTGGCCAAATGCAAAAGAAGGTACAAAAGCTCACTGGAGAAAATAATTCCTTAAAAATTAGAAATGGGCAAATGGAAGCTAATGAGCCCATGAGATATCAACAAACAATAAAACAAAATCAAAAGAATAGGGAAAAAAAAGAAAATGTGAATATCTCATTGGAAAAACAACTGACCTGGAAAATAGATTGAAGAGAGATCATTTAAGAATTATTGGACTCGGGGCAGCTAGGTGGCACAGTGGATAGAGATCTGGCCTTGGAATTAGGAGGACCTGAGTTCACATCTGACACTTACTAGCTGTGTGACCCTGGGCAAGTCACTTAACCCCAATTGCCTCACAAAAAAAAAAAAGAATTATTGGACTACCTGAAAAGCATGATCAAAAAAAGAGCATAAACATCATATTTCAAGAAATTATTAAGGAAAATTTCCCTGATATCCTAGAACCAGAGAGTAACATAGAAATTGAAAGAATCCACCAATTGCCTCCTGAAGGAAATCCCAAAATGAAAACTCCCAGGAACATTATAACCAAATTCAAGAAATTGAAGGGAAATCTATTATACTTCAGCAGAAATGAAAAAAAAAACAGCAATTATGATTGCAGACAAAGCAAAAACAAAATAGATCTAATTAAAAGTAATAAGCAGGGAAACTACATTTTGTTAAAAGATACCATAGACAATGAAGTAATGTCAATACCAGACAAATAGGCACCAAATGGTATAGCATCCAGATTCTTAAAGGAAAAGTTAAATGAGTTGCAGAAGGAAATAGACATACCAGTAGGGGACCTCAACTTGTCCCTTTCAGAACTAGGTTAATCTAACCAAAAATACACAAGGAGGAAGTTATGGAAATGAATAGAATCTTAGAAAAGTTAGATATGATAGACCTCTGGAGAAAATTGAATGGGAATAGAAAGGAATACACCTTTTTCTCAGTGGTACATGGAACCCACATGAAAATTAATCATGTATCAGGGCATAAAAACCTCACAACCAAATGCAGAAAAGCAGAAAAATTAAGTGCATCCTTTACAGATCACAGTGAGATAAAAATTACATTCAGTAAAGGGCCATGGAAACATTAAGAATTCATCAGAAACTAAATAAGCTAATGCTAAAGAATGAGTGGGTCAAAGAACAAATTACAGAAACAATTAATAATTTCATTAAAGAGAATGACAACAATGAGACAACATATTGAAATTTATCAGATGAAATTTATCAGAAATTTACCAGATCCAGATCCCCTAAGCAGTGCTTAGGGGAAATTTTATATCTCTAGATGCTTATATCAGTAAAATAGAGAAAGAACAGATCAATGAATTGGGCATACAACTAAGAATCTAGAAATAGAAAAATTTAGAATCTTCATTTAAACATCACATTGGCAATCCTGAAAATCAAAGGAAAGATTAATAAAGTTGAAAGTAAGAAAAGCATTGAACTAATAAATAAAACTAGGAGCTGGTTTTATGAGAAAGAAACAATAAAATAGATGAACCATTGGTTAATTTGATTTAAAAAGAAAGAAGAAAACCAAATTACCAGTATCAAAAATGAAAGGGATGAATGTATCACCAATGGAGAGGAAATTAAAGCAATTTTTAGAAGCTCTTTTGCCCAATTATGTGCCAATAAATCTGACAACCTAAGTGAAATGTATGAATAGATACAAAAGTATAAATTGTCCAGATTAACAGAAGAAAAAATATAATACTTAACCTTGTCTTAGAAAAAGAAATTGAACAAGCCATCAATGAGCTCCCTAAGAAAAAATCCCCAGTTGGATTCACAAGTGAATTCTACCTAACATTTAAATAACAATTAATTCCAATACTATATAAACCTTTTGGAAAAATAAGGAGGAGTCCCTCTAAATTCATTTTATGAAATAAATATAGTGCTGATACCTAAAGCAGGAAGAGAAAAAACAGAGAAATAAGACTATAGGCCAATTTTCCTAATGAATATTGATGCAAAAATTTTAAATAAAATACTAGCAAAGAGATTACAGCAATATATCACAAAAATCAGGTGGGATTTATGCCGGGAATGCAGGACTGGTTCAATATTTTATTTTATTTTATTTTTTGGGTGAGGCAATTGGTGTTAAGTGACTTGCCCAGAGTCCACAGCTAGCGAGTGTTAGGTGTCTGAGGCCAAATTTGAACTCAGATCCTCCTGACTCCGGAGCTGGTGCTCTTATCCACTGTGCCACCTAACTGTCCCATGGTTCAATATTAAAAAAAAAAAAACTATCAGCATAATTGATCACATCAATAACAAAACCAATAGAAATTATATGATTATCTCAATAGATGCAGAAAACCCCTTTTACAAAATACAATACCCATTCTTACTAAAAACACTAGAGAACACAGGAATAAATGGAGCTTTCCTTAAAATGATAAGTAGTATCTAAAACCAACAGCAAGCATCTGCAATGGGGGTAAGCCAGAAGCCTTTGCAGTAAGATCAGGAGTAAAGCAATGATGTCCATTATCATCACTATTATTCAATATTGTACTAGAAATGGTAGCTGTAGCAGTAAGAGAAGAAAAAGAAATTGAAGGAATTAAAAGAGGAAATGAGGAAACAAAACTATCACTCTTTGCAGATGATATAATGGTATATTTAGAGAATCCTAGAGAATCAACTAAAAAAACTAGTTGAAATAATTAATAACTTTAGCAAAGTTGCAGGATATAAAACAAACCCACATAAATCATCAGCATTTCTGTATGTTCCAACAAGGTCCAGCAGCAAGAGATAGAAAGAGAAATTCTATTTAAAATGACTGTAGACAATATAGAATACAGTTACAAAACACTTTTCACACAAAGTCCTATCTGAACAACTGGAAAAATATTAATTGCTCATGGGTAGGCTGAGACAATGTAATAAAAATTACAATTCTGCCTAAATTAATTTACTTTTTCACTGCCATACCAATCAAACTAACAAAAAATATTTTATAGGGCTAGGAAAAAAACCCCAAAATTCACCTAGAAGAACAAAAGGTAAAAAATATCAAGGGAATTATTGAAAAAAAATGTGAAGGAAGGTAGCCTAGCCATACCATATCTCAAACTATATATGGTAATCATCAAAAAAAATCTGGTACTGGCAGAATGATGGATCAGTGGAATAGATTAGGTACATAATACCTAGTAGGAAATGACCATAGTAATCTAGTATTTGACAAACCCAAAGATCCAAACTTTTGGGACAAGAACTCACTATTTGACAAAAACAGCTATGAAAACTGAAAAATAAGTTGGCAGAAACTCAGTATAGACCAATGTCTCACAACATATACCAAGATAAGGTCAAAATGGGTACATGATTTAGACATATAGGGTAATAACATAAGCAAATTAGGGAAGCATGGAATAGTTTATCTGTCAAATCTATGGATAAGGGAAGAATTTATGACCAATCAAAAGATAAGAGAGCATTACATCATATAAAATGGATAGTTTTGATTCTGTTAAATTAGAAAGGTTTTGCACAAAAAAACCCAATGCAGCCCAGATTAGAAAGAAAGCAGAAATCTGGGGAAAAATTTTACCACATAAAGGCCCTTATAAAAAGGCCTCATTTCTGAAATGTATAGAGAACTGAGTCAAATTTATAAGAATACAAGTCATTTCTGAACTGATAAATGGCCAAAGGATATGAACAGGCAGTTTTCAGATAAAGACATCAAAGCTATAGTCATATGGAAAAATGCTCTAAATCACTATTGGTTAGAGAAATGCAGATTAAAACAACTCTGAGGTACCACCTCACACCTATAAGATTGTCTAATATGGCAGAAAAGGAAAATGATAAATGTTGGAGGGGATATGGGAAGACTGGGACACAAATGCACTGTTGGTGGAATTGTGAACTGATCCAACTATTCTGGAGAGCAATTTGAAACTATGCCCAAAGGACTATAAAACTTTGAACCAGCAATAGCAATACTAGGTCTGTATCCCAAAGGGATTTTTTAAAGAAGGAAAAGGACCTATTTGTACAAAAATATTTATAGCAGCTCTTTTTGTAGTAGCAAAGAATTGGAAATTGAGGGGATAACCATCATTTGGGGAGTGACTGAACAAGTCATGGTATATAATTGTGATGGAATACTATTGTGCTATAAGAAATGATGAGTATGATGCTTTCAGAAAAACTTGGAAACACTTACATGAACTGATGCAGGGTGAAGTAAGCAGAACCAGGAGACCATTGTACACAGTAACAGCAATATTGTACAGTGATTAGCTGTGAATGACTTAGCTATTCTCAGCAATACAATGATCTAAGACAATTCCAAAGGACTCATGATGAAAAATGCTGTTCACCTCCAGAGAAAGAACTGATGGAGTTTGAATGCAGTTTGAAGCATACGGTTTTTCACTCTGTGTGTGTGTGTGTGTGTGTGTGTGTGTATGTTTTTTTCACATGACTAATATGGAAGTGTACTTTGCATCATTACACATGTATCCTATATCAAATTGTTTGCCATTTTGAGGAGTCAGAGGGGTGGCAGAGGAGAGAATTTGGAACTCAAATTTAAAAAAAAAACAAATATTAAAAATTGTTTTTACATGTAATTGGGGAAAATAAAATATTTAAAATTTTTAAAAGAAAAAGGAATATAGACTCATTCTGAACAGGGATTGTTTTATTCACTGTCTTTGCGTCCCCACCACCTAGCATAGAGTACATAGCACAGGGTCAGTTGTTGATGGATGGATTAGACTTAGTTGCTGTTGATGAGACAGCATATAGATTGCTATGTGTCTTGAACCTCCTTTCACTTTCTGACTTCTCTAGTGTGACTACCTATTGTCTCCTATTCTTCTCTTTCTAATTGCGCATTTGCATTGTTAGATGGGTAGTAAATTCCCATCTAGTGCTATCAGTGAATATGTAGATTTGTAGCTTCAAGGATAAAAAGCATGACTTATATTATCTAACTTATGAAGATAAGATCAAGGGTCTAATCTTCATAAATCCAGTTTCATGAAGAAACATGGTTTACACAGAGAAAAACTGTACTCCATGGTGTGTGACTGTAACCTTAGCCTACCATTTTGCAAATTTCTATAGTTTATGAGTTCAAGGAAAAAGTGAGTTACTCAAAGCAAACCCATTATCACTATTAGGAAAATTCAAAAATTCACATCTTATTGATATTGAGACAACACAGTTATATTCAGAAACAAAGACCTTATTTCCATTAACAGGCTAGACATAATAAATTATTTTGTTTATTCTTTATCAACATGCCATATTGTTTTAGCACCATTCTTTGATTCTATGAGATTTAAAATGACATTAGCCAAAGGAATATAGAGTAGTCATACTATTCCTGTTTAACAATAGATGTAATGTTTCCAGTTTGCTGAACTATTTTAGTAAAATTATGTCATGTTCATAAGTAATAACTCCTTTGAAGTCAGACTCATGTTTTAGAAAACAAAAATTAAATCACTTTCTCTTAAAGCCATTCCCAAATGGAGCATATTGCCTCCTGGATCAGGGTTTTGCCTCTCACTAGACGTCTTTGAGCCAAAACTGAATGTATTCTGGGACTTTAGGTGCATTACCCTTTGAAATTGCACTTTCAGTCACAGAGAGCCATTGTAAATTTTCTTGAACAAAAGCATTACTATATATGTGTGAAGGATAGCTTTCCATTAGTCATTTTATGACATGTCAGAGTACCTTCATTCTGGCTCTTTTATTTACTGCTTGTGTGACTGTAGACAAGTCATTTCTCCTAATCTGGGCCTGTTTCCTTGTCTGTAAAATGAAAGGTTTGAACTATCCCTGAAGTCTCTTTCAGCCCTGATCCTATCAGTTCTGTGTTTCTCTGTGGATATTATGAAATTATGAAAACAAAGCTACTTTTTAGTTCACTTCAGTTTTAAAAATCTGTGCTATAGAGTGCTTTAGGAAAAGGGACATTATACAATTAAGCAAAATGTGAGAGGGTAGCAGAGATTGTAAGAGATTGGCAATTGCTGAGAAAGAAGATAAAGTCCATTACATTTAGACTGTAGTGCAGACTTTTGTCTCTTTCTCAGCTGCCTTCTTACCCTGAACATTCACATTCACTATTTTAAGCAAATAATATGAAAATGCATTTATTTTTAATCAAAATGTAGAATACAATAGTTATAGAGGAATTTTAATATGAGGTAGCAGAAATTAAGCATTTGTTCTGCTCAACCAAAACTCAAACCTAAGCCTCAAAATTTGTTCCACCCTATCACAGTGGTTTTTAGTCAGCAATAATAGTGCCTCAGTTGAAGGAAGCTCACTGGCTCTGATACTGCCACTTCACAGAGCTGGTTCTGACATATGGAAGATGTGGGAGAATTAATTTTTAACTGCAGTAAACACTGAGCAGTGGGAATTTGAGATATTCAAATACATACAGTATGGTTTATTCAAATTAACAACAAATGTCCTAATACATGTTATATGGAACATTGAAATTTCTGCAGATTGCCTTTAATCTACATAAAATCCCTAAGGGAAATAAAACAAGCTATTACTTTAGGCTAGGGCAAAAGCCCTTTAAGAGACAACACAATAAAAACAAATAAGAGTTGCTTTCATTTTTATTCTTTTAAAAGTTATTACCAAATAATTTTTTATGGTTTTTACAAAGACTTAGGGGATTATATCCTCCTAAAAGCCATCTTCTCATAAGTTTAGGCTCTAGTCACTTGAAAAATTAATAGACTGGGTCAAGTGAAGAATATTTATGGTCTATGTTGAATAAAAGTAGTTGTAAATACACTGGTGCCAAGCTATGAATATATTTATACGTTCTGGTAAACAAACACTACTGCCTTCATTCCCAGCAGCTTGGCCAAGTCAGCCAACTAATGAGGTCTTGATGATGAGTGCACAGTTCAGTGCTTCCAACCTCTGCATTACCATTCTAAATGCATTTACATATACAGGATCTCCATAATCCAGGATTGTAGAGACTACTGAATAATCTCCTACTTTGCAGACTAAATCTGACCCTCTAAATCTTTTACACTACTCCTAGTTTAGCGACCACTATAAAAAGATGAGAGATGATCGTTCATGGAAAGATTTCAGAGTTTCGAAAATTAAAACTCTCGCCCTGCAGTTTTACTATGAAAAGCAGATTTGCGTTAAGAAACGAAATCTTTACACCCCCGAGGCTCAGGTGCATAACAGGTGCTTAAGGAACATTCATTTCAGTGAATTTTAAAAGTAAGGTGATAGAAAAGACTGTAAGAGAAGTAGGTGGAGTGTGCGTTAGACTCGGGAGGCAATGACACACCTTTAAGGCTGCTTTCAATCTGGGCTGTGAAACAAATGCTACGTAAGTTTAATTTTAAGAAGTATTTTGTCTGAGCAGTCACCAGCATTCATAATTATATTGTGGATGATAGGTTTGGCTCAAATATAAATGAAATGATCTTTTTGTGAGGGTATATAGTCAGAGTTTTCATTGTACTCTCAGGGAGAATCTAAACCATGATTGGGAACCTAAAGTGTTCTCTATTTTGTGTTATCTGAGAGTTTCTGCAGGAGCAAAGACCAAGAGCTGCAACTCTGTCTTCCAGTTACGTGTTTAAACAGAGCCCCCATAGTAGCGAACAGTGCGGCTCCTGATCCCTCACTTGAAATAGCTTTGAAGGCAAGGATAAAGAGGGAAGATCTTGACCATACTTCTAAAACCCAAGAGGTAGCAACATCAAATTAGAACTATAAGGGACCTTGGAGGTAATTATTGAGGGAACCAAGGCCAAGAGAGAGGTAGTAACTTGCTTAAGGTCATAATGGGAATATTATCAAAGATTTCTGTAGTTAAGGGACATTAAACATATTTTTAAGGACTAAGGAAAACAGTTGTTTGTGGAGAAAATTTCATTTTAATTCAAGCATCAGAGTGAAAGGAATAGGTGCACTTGCCAATTTAACAGGTATTTCTTGTATATTTGCTACATTTTCTGTATTGTTACATATTATAAAACTATAGATTATGATCCCTTCTTTCAGAGCTTATTCTTGTTGGGTAATTATGTCTACATGAAAGAGTTAAATGATTGTATAAAATGATTAAATTTCAAAATCATTAATACAGACAAGTATTTTAGAACTTTATTGAGATGAGCAATAACTAGGCTGCAACGCCTGAAGGAGGTTTCCTAGAAGAAATAGGTCTTGAGCCCTTCGAGGACTTTGAAGGAAGAGTGGGGAGGATGGAAGGTAACATTCCAGATTCAGGAAACAGCCAAAGAAGAAGTTTGGGATTGGAAATGAGCATGTTAGAGGGCAGGGAGCAAACTAGCCTAACCAGCCAAAGTGGAGGGCTAATGTTGAAGAGTTCTAGGTAATGAGGATTGGGCCAGATTTGGGAGGGGTTTGAGTTCCAGACATAGAAGGTTTGCTTAATTTTGTAGGTAGGAAGGAGCAATTAAAGTCAAAGGAAGTGAGAGAAGAAATTTAATTAGATTGGGCCCATTGGATTTACAGCAAGTGTGACTGCAGTATATATTAGCTAGTTTTCCAGCTCTGAAATTCTGATTCTTATATTGGTAACAGCCATCACTAACATTTGTGAGAGAACAGCAGCTCAGACTTAGAAATTAAAGGATTGTGATGGTACCTACTTAAGATTATGTAATTAAATCTGTGTTTAGTTAATTACTAAAATAAGACATATTTGTTGGTAATGTGATTTTGTGGTAATTATTCGGGATAGTGTTGGAGTTCCTGGTTGGTCAGTCATCAAAATCATTTGATCACTCTCTTACCACTTTTTTCATAGCTCATGGCCCTTTCTGGCAGTCTGGTAGGCATGCTGATCACAATGAAAGAAAACTCTGCCTTTACTTTCCTCATCTATAAAACAAAGATAATAGTACTTGTGCTACTGATTTCATAGGGTTGTTGTGAAGAAAGTTCTTTGTAAACTTACAAATATCAATGTAAGAAATAAAGTAAATTTTCTATTTGTCATTCTTTTAGGTGGATTTGTTCCATTAAGTCACTGAAAATTTTTTAAAAACATTTTTATTTAAAGTTTTAAGTTCCAAACCTATTCCTTTTTCCTAAGCAATCAGATATAGGTTATACATGGGCATTTATGTAAAACATTTCCATATTAGCATTTTTGAATTGCTCTCCAGAATGGTTGGATCAGCTCACAACTCCACTAATAGTGCATTAGTGTCCCAGTTTTCCCACATCGCCTCCAACATCCAACATTTTCCTTTTTTGTCATATTAGCCATTGTGACAGGTATGAGGTGGTACCTCAGAGTTGTTAATTTGCATTTCTCTAATCAATGGTGACTTAGAGTATTTTTTCATATGACTATACATAACTTTGATTTCTTTGTCTGAAAACTGCCTGTTCATATCCTTTGACCATTTATCAATTGTGGAATGATTTGTATTTTTATAAATTTGACTCAGTTCTCTATATATTTGAGAAATGAGACCTTTATCAGAGATACTTGTTGCAAATTTTTTCCCCCAGTTTTCTGCTTTCCTTATAATTTTGGATGCATTTGGTTTTGTTTCTGCAGAAACTTTTTAATTTTCTATAATCAAAATTTTCTGTTTTACATTTTGTAATGCTCTCTATATTTTCTTTGGTCCTAAATTCTTCCCTTATTCATAAATCTAATAGATAAACTATTCCATGCTCCCCTAATTTGCTTATGGTATCATCCTTTATGTGTAAATGGACCTATTTTGATCTTATGTTGGTGTAGTGAGAGATGTTGTCCTATATCTAGTTTCTGCCATATTGTTTTCCAGTTTTCTCAACGGTTTTTGTCAAATAATGAGTTTTTGTTCCAAAAGCTTGAATTTTTGTGTTTGTCATATACTAGATTACTATGGTCATTTACTATGATGTAATTTGTACTTAATTTATTCAACTGATCCATCACTCTGCTTCTTAGCCAGTACCAGATTGGTTTGATAATTACCGCTTTATAATACAGTTTGAGATCTGATACTGTTAGACCACCTTCCTTCAAATTTTTTTATTGATTCCCTTAATGTCCTTGATCTTTTGTTCTTCCAGATGAATTTTGTTATTATTTTTTCTAGCCCTATAAAATAATTGTTGATAGTTTTATTAGTATGGCACTGAATAAATATATTAATTTAGGTAGAATTGTCATTTTTATTATATTGTCTCAGCCTACCCATGAGCAATTAATATTTTTCCATTTGTTTAGATCTTACTTTATTTGTATGAAAAGCGTTTTATAGTTGTGTTCATATCGTTCCTAGGTTTGTCTTGGCAGGTAGACTCACAAGTATTTTATATTGTCTACAGTTATTTTAAGTGGATTTTCTCTTTCTATCTCTTGCTGCTGGACTTTGTTGCTAATATATAGCAATGCTGATGATTTCTGTGGATTTATTTTGTATCCTGCAACTTTGCTGAAGTTGTTAATAATTTTAAGTAGTTTTTTAGTTGATTCTCTAGGATTTTCTAAGTATAATATCATCTTATCTGCAAAGAGTGATAGTTTTGTTTCCTCATTGCCTATTCTGATTTCTTTAATTTTTTTCTACTCATTGCTATAGCTGAAATTTCTAGTAAAATATTAAATAATAGAGGTGATAGTGGGCATCCTTGCTTCACCCCTGATTGTATTGGGAAGGCTTCTAGCTTATCCCTATTACGGATAATGTTTGCTGATGGTTTGAGATAAATATTACTTATCATTTTAAGGGAAACTACATTTGTTCCTATGCTCTCTAGTGTTTTTTAATAAGAATGGGTGCTATATTTTGTCAAAGGCTTTTTTTGCATCTATTAAGATAATCAAATTGTTTCTGTTGGTTTTGTTATTAATATGGTCAATTAGGCTGATAGTTTTCCTAGCATTGAATCAGCCCTGCATTCCTGGTATAAACCCCACCTGGTCATAGTGTATGATCCTTGTGATATATTGTTGTAATCTCCTTGCTAATATTTTATTTAAAATTTTTGCATCAATATTCATTAGGCAAATCGGTCTGTAATTTTCTTTCTCTGTTTTCGCTCTTTCTGGTTTGGGTAGTAGCAGCACATTTGTGTCATAAAAGAAATTTGGTAGGATTCCTTCTTCACCTACTTTTCCAAATAATTTATATAGCATTGAGATTAATTGTTCTTTAAATGTTTGGCAGAATTCGCTTGCAAATCTATCTGGTCCTAGTTTTTTTTTCCCCCCTTAGGAAGTTCATTGATGGCTTGTTCAATTTCTTTTTCTAATATTGGGTTAAGTGTTTTATTTGTTCTTCTGTTAATCTAGGTAATTTATATTTTTGTAGATATTCATCCATTTCATTTAGATTGTCAAATTTATTGGCATATAATTGGGCAAAATAGCTCCTAACAATTGTCTTAATTTCCTCTTCATTGGTGGTGAATTCACTTCTTTCATTTTTTGATACTAGTAATTTGGTTTTCTTCTTTCCTTTCTTAATCAAATTAACCAATGGTTTATCTATTTTAGTGGGTTTTTTCATAAAGTTAACTTTTAGTTTTATTTATTAGTTCAATGGTTTTCTTACTTTCAATTTTATTAATCTCTCCTTTGATTTTCAGGCTTTCCAATTTGCTGTTTAATTGGGAATTTTTAATTTGTTCTTTTTATAGTTTTTTTAGTTGCATGTTCAATTCATTGATCTGCTTTTTCTCTATTTTATTGATGCAAGCAATTAGAGATACAAATTTTCCCCTAAATACCACTTTGGCTGCATCCCATAAATTTTGGTATGTTGTCTTATTGTCGTTTTCTTTACTGGAATTATTGACTTTCTATGATTTGTTCTTTGACCCACTTGTTTTTTTAGGATTAGATTATTTAATTTCCAATTAATTTTTAATCTCTCTTTCCATTGTCCATTATTGAATGTAATTTTTATTGTATTATGATCTGAAAAGGATGTGTTTACTTCTTCTGCATTTGGTTGTGAGGTTTTTATGTCCTAATATGTGGTCAATTTTTGTGCAGGTGCCATTCACTGCTGAGAAAAAGGTATATTCTTTTCTATTCCCATTCAGTTTTCAGTTTTCCTGAATTTTATTCACCTCCCTAACTTCTTTCTTGTTTATTTTTTGTTTAGATTTATCTAGTTCTGAGAGGGGAAAGTTGAGGTTCCCCACTAGTATAGGTTTATTATCTATTTCCTCCTGTAACTCATTGAACTTCTCCTTCAAAAATTTGGATGCTATGCCATTTGGTGCATATATATATAGTATTGATATGACTTCACTGTCTACTCTATGGTAACTTTCAGAAAGATATAGTTTCCTTCTTTATCTCTTTTAATTAGGTCTATTTTTGCTTTTGCTTTGTCAGAGATCATGATTGCTACCCCTGCTTTCTTTGCTTCAGGTGAAACATAATAGATTCTGCTCCAGCCCCTTACTTTTACCCTGTGTGTATCTCTCTGCTTCAGATGTGTTTCATGTAAACAACATATTATTGGATTCTGAGTTCTAATCCATTTTGCCATCTGCTTCTATTTTATGGGTGAGTTCATCCCATTCATATTTATAGTTATAGTTATCATAAGAACTAATTGTATATTTTCCTCCACTATTTTTCACCTATTTATCCCCCTTTCTTTCTTACACCCCACCTTTTCCCTCCTCACAAGTGTTTTATTTCTGATAACCACCTTCCCAATACACCCTCCCTTTTATCAGCTCCCCTCTCTTCCTTCTATTATCCC